>NW_026844334.1:32403723-32731970 GCF_029955315.1 Cylas formicarius | reverse complement strand
CCAATAAGATAATACCACAACTGAGAGTTGGATAATGGGAACACAATCACAAAGATTCTGGAATAATATTAAATAGTGAAGGAAACAACAGTCTAGCTGTTGATCTATTTTTCTAAATGAGGTGTGAATTAGATATTAGACAATCTATTATTGCTCTATAGTTTTTTTTGCTTTCTGGTATTAGAAAATATTAATTATTGTTTAACTTTTAGGAGCCTAAAAATGTCAACGATGCCTCTGAGGTGGATATTAAACTTTATGTACAGTTATTGTTGGTTGGAACATGTATTATACAGTTAGTGTCACAAATTTAACAGTTCACACTAAATTTTTGGCACAAATTTGAAAGCTTTGAAAATACAACATACATGAATTTTTTAAATTATTTTTCATCATAGAAGAAGCTGTTAAACTGGTGCCTTTTAAAACTAAAGTGCACCGTATTTTGCAGTTTCCAACTATTGATACTAGGATTTTAGAAGTCATGTAATTTTCTTAATAAATACCTATTCAGAAAATTTTGCCTGTCACTATTTCAACTTTTCTAATATTTCTTTGAATTCAAGATAAAGAACTTAGGCTACCTAATCTGGATAATTTTGTAAAATGTGTTGTTTTGTAATATATATTTGAATTCTGAGAATATTACAGGAATATTATTTTGCTATGTGGGATCTCTAGTATTTGTCTATTTTTCTAAAGCTTTGGTGTTGCGGCTTTCATGACTCACGGCTGTTTTTTTATGAAATGAACGGTGCCACAAACGGCAACGTCATAGATATCCTGAATTTTTTATTAAGCTTGATAATTCTGCATTTTAGACAATCTTTGTATTTCAATTATGGTTTAACTCATCGTGAAATGGTGAAATCTGGTTTGGTTTTCTTCTAAAACTCACCAATTTTGATATAAAACTAAACTTTTTTTTTTCTAACGGAGCTCCCTGTTTATATTTTTAACGCTTTTCAGATATATATGACACATAACTGTTATTTTAAAGATAAAGCGTAAATGCTTAAAATTGTACTTTTTAATCAGCAATGGTCATATTTTGGTTAGTAAATTGAGAAGAGGCAAAACAGAATGAATACAGAATTTGACATAATAATTTCGAAAGGTCACGACAGCCAAACTATATTAGGAAAACAAGCACCTACTCATAAATGACGATTATTTTACATGTTTTTTAAAAAGTAGTAACAATCTTATTCCAGTTATCAAACACATTGTTTTCCATTAAGGAAAAACATAACACGACATAAAACTGTGTTTGCGATAAGCAAACCTAAAATGCAACAGTTCCAAAAACAGCCTGTAAATGGTCTTGACTGTAATAATGCTATTGACGTTTTTATTTGCTCGTAGGGTTAATTAATCAAACGTCCAGGGTGGTTGTACGGAAATTATAACAAACAACAACTTATAGGAATACGTTCTGTTGAATTGCGCACTGTATAATTGTAAATACATAAATAATTAATGCATATTCAGAAATCTATAGAAGAGGATTTTTTACAAAATTACCAAAAGTTCACTTGCCATATTCTGAAGCTAGTCCAATAAGCAGTCTTGAATATTTTTTGCTGAAAGGAGCAAAGCGTTTAATGCCCAAAGTTTCTCGAGCCACAGCGTAAAATTTATATTCTCTTTCCTGTGCATGCAGTTCGATGAAGAACTTTGCCACGTTTCTATTTATAGTGTCATGTGTATCGAACCAAGGTTCGTCTAAATAATATACATTTTAATATAAAGGCTTTTAGTAGGAGAAATAGATATAGGCCTGCTAACCATTTCTACATAAAATTCAAAATTTCTCAGGAGCGATAAGATTTAGGTATACATAAAATATATCAAGAGAATTGCGAGTAATTCAAAATTGCCCGCATCCAACAGGCAATTTAAATAAAAAGTTCTTTATTTTTAATCCCTTCTCTAAAATACTAAATTAGACACCGATCTAGCGTGCAGAAAGCGTCACTTTACAGCGTGAGTTTCACGGATTGAATTTTGACGTTTGTCAATTCTGACGGTCAGGTCAGTGAATGTATTTGTGTTATTTTGAAAAAATATTCCAAAAAAAATAACGGTCGTAGAAAAAGTAAAGTATGCGACACGTTTGGTAAACTTTTTAGGTCACTTGTTTATAAAACAAATAAATAAATAAAAAATAAACTCGTAACTCAAATGCCGTTTACCGCACTTGTTGCATAAAGCATAAAGCGGAGCGCAGCAAAAAGAGTGTTTAATAGACAAACATCAAAATTCAAGCCGTGCGGTAATGTTCCGGAAACGTCCGAAGTGACTTGGATCCGTGAGACAAGAAATTAAATGAAATTATAAATACAGTCAACTAAAATTCATAACATCCTACCAAAATGAAAAGAATATGCCTATGATTGATAGAAAAGTTTTGTAAAATTTCAATGTTTTTGAATGCAATGTTTTGGTATATATAGAATTGAAAGTAAAGTAAAAAAAGTAAAATTTTTCTCCCTGATTTCAAGAATGTAAAGTTTATCTACATTATTTATGATCATTTTTGCAATATTCACATTTAAATTAAGGAACATTATTAATTAATATTTATTTATTTGTAAATTTAGATATTCATAAATATCACTGTTTGTAACTTTCGTGTCACACATATTAATAATTTATTTATGCGATGACGTGCATAGAAGAAGAAAAAGCCAGGACTATACAGATGATATTTAAGTTTTAGTAAATTAGAAAAACGGCTCAAGATAATATGCAAACAAAATTAAGAAGAGAAGACATTTCAAATGATTTAAGATATACTGGGTATTTATGAAATATACATATGTGTATATTTAAATATATCTTATATTTAAAACAATTCAACTGCAAGTTATGCTTTTTTGATAAATCTGGAATTTTAATTTTTTTATTCAATAACTAAACGAAAAATAATAGTACACAATTGAATTTAAAGTTTTGTTCTTTTTCGTCTTCTCTTCATGATTAACATGTAGGTATGGTACAAATCATAAAAAAGCACCCGGTACGTAAATTGCAAATGTGTATTAAAAAAAATTTAGTTACGAGCAATTGGTCAGAAAAAGCCAATTAATTCCATGTATTTGGTATTGATCAATTTTCAATTAAAAAAATATTACAGTATGACCGATTAAAATTTAAAAATAAAAAAACTAACAAATAATATAAATACTAATAAATAAAAAAATATTGATTTGATATTAGGAACAGAGTGAAATAAAAAATCGAAAAAGGTTTTGCAGTTTTTTCAGTTCTCTCTGATATTTGAGACACTCTCACGCTGAATAACTTAAGCAGTGAAATCGTAGTCTCAGCAATATTTTTGGCAAAATTCATAATCAAAAAAGAGTCGTGCATAACGTTTTATAAAAAACTATACAGGTCAAATATTTTTTGCGAAATAGTTAGTTAGTTAATTAAGTTACTAAAATGTTATAGTTATATGGTTTAAATTGGAATAAAAGGTGGGATTTCTATACGAATTAATGAATAAAAATGCAATATGGCGACATAGACTCCAATTTCCATGGAAAAAGCATATCTTTAATTTCTTACACATTTATTGGACATCCTGTATAAATAAAAATAATTTGAGGTTGTACGCCTGATGCACCTTTGCCACGGACACATTATTGGGTCACTCTGTATATTCCTCCAACTCCATAACTTATTCGATTATGTGGTTATGGGTGTAGGTGTACGAAATCGATTTCGATTTTTTGCATTTTTAATTTTTCTGATTCATTAAATAAATGATTCTCCAATAGCAATGTTGCGTCTTATCAGTCGATCACGCACAGATAAACGATATCCGGATGAGAATGAAAATACAGCATTCGTCGCTTCCTGAACCCCAACAAGAGGGACAAACATGAATCAATGATAGTCTCCAACTTCACCCACGCCAGAGAAAATACACAACATAACGTAACACAAAGGGTCAACGCATTCTTGCGGTTAGATCAAACAGCTTCCAGCGGCCTTTTGTACAATATCAATTTCAGTTTTTGGAGCTGGTTTTACGAGGGTCAAATTCCTAGCCTTGCTTACAGCTTTGTGTAGAAGGGATTACCTAAATCTAGTTACTTAGTGCACCTAAGCACTGGCGGCACAAAATAAAATACATGTTATTATTGGTTTAACAACTCTGACTATAAAACTAACATCACCAGGATATAGGGCAGAAATTTTACCAAAAGTCAATCAAATTTTAATCGATAATCTTTTCTCTGATAATAATATTAATAAAATATATAAACAGCGAAGCTACATGTTTTATAATAAAAATAAAAATTTTCAAAAATTTGTTACAATATCATATAAAATTAATGAAATCAAGTTTTACTCATAAAATTAATGAATTAAAATTAATGGAATCAAATTTTACTCAATCAAAAAAATATATTGTAATGATACGTCAACTTTTATTTAACTTTATAGAAATTAAAATTTCAACACAAGATAATAATTACCAAAAATTTACAATAAAAGAAATGATTCACATTAAAATAAAAATAAATGCTGGAAACGATCGAAAATATATTAGTGATTTAAGTCAGTTATACGATAACGGAGTAACTTATTCTAAATTAAAAATAAATCAATTCCACTTTCTTTTAATAATAGTGTTAAAATTAAACCAACAATTAAATAAACTCTTAGCAACTAATAATAAACATAAACTTCAAAATAAACAAATTTTTATCAATTATTTAAAATACTTTTATCTAAAATATTTAATTTATATAATATCTGTACGTATTTTGGATTCTGGATAAAGATCCACATAGTGATCGAAATATTGAATAAAATTCAAAAAATTTAAAGAATTTTGCTATTATCTCAACCCACGAACAACTCCCAGTAGTATATGTACATTTAAATATATTTAGATATTGCCCAGATGTATACAAATGTCCCAAAAATGTTGATATGACCTTAAAGTGTTTGATCTTTAGTGTATTGAGTGTTTACATCTACCACGAACATGGATTACTAAAAACTGTTTCTCTTTGGTCTAAGCTCAGTGCAGTGTACAGGGTAGCACGCTTATTATAGGATGACACCTTAACCCAGAACCTGAAATAATCAAAAAAATTAGAGTCAGAAATTGTTTCGATTCACATATGTTGTATTGTTATATATACAGAATGTTTGCATTTTTGTAAGTAAGTAACAATTTTTCCATATTAAATAGAACACTCTGTAGATTTTGGTATTTTTTTAAATCTCTGAACTTTATATGTTATATTTCATATATAATATGACATACGTTTATCGACTTATTTAGAATTTATTCGATTTCTCCGACTGAATTCTTTGTTATCTGTTTGGATTGAATTTCATAAAGGGCGAATTAAAAAATCCAAATTAAATAACAAAGTCTCAAATAATAGCTAAGGCCATTTATTTTTGGAAGATCTCTTCCACTTGGCCGACAAACTTCGTGCACTGGCTTTTTTTGTATATCTTATGACCGGATTGGCCCTTTTTAATGGCCAGCACTAATCTGTCATCAATGCAAAGCACCATCGATCTTAATATTTCTGTTCTGGTGGAATTTTTCGAGTTTTGTCTCACAACACACTACATCAAGGATTTCCGAAAAGTAGTCCAGATGTGAATGCAAAAATAGTTATTTTTTACATAGGTATTTAAAACATGCTTCATTTTTATTTAAAGCTCCGTGGTAAGATAATTTTTTTGGTCCCATCTGTAAGATACCTAATAACACACCGATCTAGCGTGTGGGAAGCGTCACTTTACCACGTCAGTTTAGTTCCCCACGAGCCACTTCGGACATTTCCGGGATTTTACCGCACAAGTTTGGGAGCAATCGGATGTTTTCGGAGATATTTCCCACGCTTTGAATTTTGACGTTTCTCAATTCTGACGGTCGTGTCAGTGAATGTATTCGTGTTGTTTTGCGAAAATGTACCCAAAAACTAACGGTCGTAGAAAAAGTATAGTATGCAACACGTTCGGCAAATTTTTTAAGTCACTCGTTTATTAAACACTCGATCCGCTGCGATCCGCTCGTGTCAAATAAACTCTTGAGTCAAATGCCGTTTACCGCACTTGTTGTATAAAATACTATTTTCGTGGATCAATTAGACTGTCGTGGAGAATATTTTTTGATCCGGGAGTTTAATTAACCCCTTTTGGCCAGTTCGTTTTCAACCCGTTCATCTGCCCCTACTGCCTAACTCACACAAAAAATAGGGATACTTCGTACACACCGACTACTGACCTAGTAGAAGTGCCACAGTTTTTAATTCATCTTTGTTGTATTTCATTTTCTCAAGCAGTAGTTGAGAGGTACAGAAGCAAAAACATTTTAATTTATGCAAAATGTATGTCAGTGGTGAAGCAATTTCAATTTTGAAAATGTCACGTACTATTTATATTTTTAAAGCAATAAATATGACGTCTCAAAAATTAATTCAAAAATTTTTCGATATAGAAACAAAAGAAAACGTTTAGTTTTTTCTCAGTTTGGTCCCTATAACTTCAAAAATATGAAAAATACAAAATCACAAAATCTTTGTTGGCCTGTGTTCATTTAAAACGCAACTTGAAGTACTTCGGATGAAAGAGAGGAATTTTGTAATTAGTAGTTATTCGTCACGACTAGAGATGCACAAATCCTGTTTCATTTACTATACCAGTGACCCACAGTAAACAATTACAATCTATTAACTTCCACGACTAAAGAAATGATAATAAATAATTACTTAGTGGTATATAATTTGTATTTTTGATGCTGCGTTAGACGTTTATGGGGTATTGTCCTGAAAATTTGGTTAGTTTCATTAACTGGGATCCTCTATCTTCTTTCAAAAAATAGCATCAAAATTGAAATTTCAAATGGAGCACCATATGTTTTATTGTATTTTATTGTAATTTATGATTATTTTCGAATATTTAAGATTGTCCAAAAATTTATTATTTTCTTTATTTTTCGACCAAAACATGCAATAAAATTTTTATTACTGCGACACTGGAGTCCGTAAAAAGATAAAATTCTGGATGTGGCTTAGGAAGGTAGTGTACGTCATTTCTTAATATCGAATGGTGAAAAGTGCACATTTTTAAAGATTTATAAGAACTCCTGGTATATTATCACATATTCTAACCTAAATGGTTAATTCATCTTTTAGGTGGCCATGAAATGTCCATCTTTTATCAAATAATTCATTTTCCTTTTGACAGTTCAATAAAGATTAACTCGTTATTGATTGTAATGCAAATTTTGTAGATAAAATCGGTTCAGAATGGAATGAAACCAGTACTCTAATGCTGTTTTCATAAAATTCTTTATTATTCTTGGACAACCATATTATAAACAGAACATGCAGAAAATTTAAGGAAACGAATCCTGATTTACGATACATGAACAAAAGAAAATTTGCCAGAATTAGGAAAGGTTTTTCATAATAACAAAATATATGCTACTTAAAATAAAAATTGCACACAGAAAAATGAATCCAATTTTTACATTTGGTGTTCGAAGTTTCCATTGCATTCTAAACACTTTAAAATTAGTTGAAGTGGACTGATTTGTACCCATGAAGAATTCATCCTTTTTTGATTTATGTTCTAAAGATAATTTTGTTTGTAAAAAGGAATGTAATAATTTTGTAAGGTGGTCGTTTTCTCAAGAGTTGCATGAGCAAAAAACAAAACTGTAATCAAAAATCCTTCTTCTACAATAATTGCTGCATCCATTAATAACTTTTTAAAACACTATTTGCAAATTTTCAAGTGTCTTTTTTAACCTTGCAGGTTCGTAAAAGAAAAGTGAAGAGCATCATTCAGATTCAGGAAAATAATACTAAAACACTGGCGGCGTCTCTTCTGCTTTGTCGGCTGTGTTAACTTTGTTTTATCATTCAACAAGCGCACTATTTTAAAGTCTACACTTCCTGACATGAAATTTGCACGATTAATATTTCGGAACGGCAAAGCTTTAACAGTACATAATTCTGCATGATCTAATTATTTTTTCAATCATTCCATTTTTCGTTTCTTGTTTCTATTCTAGATCCAATTCAATAAAACATGATACAAAATATGCCCCATTTTGGCGTTGCGAATAAATTACCTAAGAAACCTATAAAACAATATTAGGCTTTCAAATTTCGCGAAAGAGCAGTTATTAAACAAGTTTAATGGAAACGCTCATTTCAACTAATTTAAGCTTTTAGAGCATTTCCACCGGCACATCAACACCTAAGTCGATTAGGTTAAAAGCGTGAACATCAAAAGTATGTTGGCAGTAGTTAATAGGGGTTGGATTAAATTTGTATTTTTCTGAGGGGTTTTATTCATTGTTTAGACGCGTTGTTGTTAACACCAAGCAGTTTTTACAAGGATAAGGTTTTGAATTCAAGACTGCAATAAAATGGAGATGATATCTCCAGTCCTAAATATAAGTAAATAACCCATAATAAGTGCGTCATTTGTAAATTCTATAACTGCATTGTTGTTTTGTTAAATATTTATTGATGATGGGGGAATTTTTCATTAAACTATTAAAAGTAACTATCCCATAATATCCGTAAAAGTAGAAAGACAAACAAAATAGCAAGAATGGCAATTATGGTGTTTAACAGTCAATCGTATTAATATTCAAGCTATTTATATTGTATATTGGTGGCCATATTTGTAAACAAATGCCGTTTCCAAGTACCGAACCACTTAATATGATTAGTGTTTCTTTCCAACACACAGAGTTCACTTCAAATAAAACGCAAAAATCTGATCTACGTTATTATTTTTCATTATTGTAATGTATTGCAATCTTCAATCACACAAAAATATTAATTATTGTTGACATTTTAAATATTATGTTCGTATAACTATCGTATATAGGTAAATTTGACATCAAAAACGCATAATAATTTATTATAAAATACATATTATTAAATAATGATAGACAACACTCTACAATTGCAAGATGTTATTTAAAACATTTTTGACTAGTCAATTAACAAGTGGTCAATTGACCAGTCCCAACACTAGTATTTAATAATGCTAGGTATGCTTTTTACAAAACTTCTGGATTCCTCCTGGGTCGGTTTTTGCTTAGTCGAAATTCAGTTTCAGTCAAGCTCTGAAGAAGCCAACAGGATGATTGGCGAAATGTCAGCAATTTCGACAAAGCAAAAAACGACGCAGGAGGAGTCCAGAACTTTTGCAAAAAGCATGTGGAAGGAAATATTCAAGTATCAATAATTTTGAAAGATATAATTAATAGACCGTCCGTAGTTGAATGGTACTGCAAGACTTTCAAGGAACAAAAATCTAGCTACTCAAAATTAAGGAATGATGAAGCTCTTTCAGCAGTGATTGGGGCAAAATTATGCAAATTTCGATACAATGTAATTAGAAAAACTTCTTGCACACATCTTACGATTAAATTCTACAAGCGCCGGATCAGCGCCTATCGGTAGGTTTTTGGTTTTATCTGTATTTTGAACTAGTTCCCATTTTTCCAGTCATATATATGACATATCGTCCTTATCGTTGGCTATTAACACCTGATCATCCACGAAGTGTGCATAAATAAAGTCGTACTTTTTACAAACTTCTGGATTCCGCCTGCGTCGGTTTTTACTGAGTCGAACTTGCTGACGTTTCGCCAATCATCCTGTTGGCTTGTTCAGAGCTTGCCGTTGCAGTTTCAGTCAAGCAACTCCGACTCAGCACAAACCGACGCAGGAGGAATCCAGAAGTTTTGTAAAAAGCATTACAGTAGCAGTTTCAGTCAAGCTCTCAAGAAGCCAACAGCATGATTGGCGAAATGTCAGCAGTTTCGACTAAGCAAAAACCGACGCAGGAGGAATCCAGAAGTTTTGTAAAATGTATTACAGTAGCCCGTGGAAGTTTCTTTAAAAAATTAATGCTAGGTATCCTGAGATTTTTCCCAAAGATATTATGTTGTTTTATATATTTTACTGATATTATAGATTATGATAATGCGGTTTCAACTAGGTTTTTTTTTTTTGAAAAAACAAATTTTGTTTTTAGTCATGTCGCAAAACGCCCTCTAGCGGAGATACAAGAAATATAAATCAATTTACTCAGGGTAGCCTTGATAGTCCAAAAAAAATCCTTCAAAAACTCGAAGTTTTGACAAAATGTGTTCATTCACTATTGACCGGAAGAAAAAAAACTAACCTACAAAAAAAATAAAATTTACAACAGTGCTAAAGCGGTGTTCATTGTAGTTATCTGTATTATAAGATTATAATCAAAAAAGGGATTTAAAATCGAAGAATGCTAATACGCCCACCAGGGGTGATTCTATAAATTAAAAAATTATTCTCTGCATTTTTTCTTGTCATATAATTTAAATTGAAATAAAAATGTGCTTCATAACCTCTTGAAAATGTAAGTAACAATTGAAAGAAATTTATATTCAAACCAAGACGGCAGTGTACGAGAAAATTGACCTAAAATTTAAAACACTCTTTATAATATGTTTAACAAAATATGCGACCGTGGCTTTCTTTTCTGTAGCATAATTACTACGAACCAGACTTTAGCTTCGACCCGTAGTAATCAAAGTAAGTAATCATTAGGTTAATGTTTCAGACATCGGAGATCGGCAAAAGCCGAGCCTTGCTTGGTACTTTTTCAATATTCCTTTTTGATCTTTATGCATTCGCAGAGGAAACTGCTTTTGTTTCACCGTCTCTGTGCTTTTTTGTACCTTGGAGCGGTTTCTAGCGATTTAACAAGTTGAAACTTTTAGTCTGAAAAACACGAAATATATCCTTTTGATACTTAATTATGTCATAAATCAAAATATTGAGAGAATTAAGTATCTCTCATATTCGAGAACAATGTCCTTCTTCACCATTTTTGTATGGTGACTTCAAAAGATAAGATAATTAGTAGATATGTGGTTACTATTACGGTTCTCAGCCACCTTTTTTCCAAACTGCCCAAAAAGAAAACACTGGCGTTGCACTACTGAATTGCGCTATACGCTGATGAAAAATGATGTTATATATATATACCAATAACCAATAACATGGCGGCATATATATATATATATATATATATATATATATATATATATATATATATATATATATATATATATATATATATATATATATATATATATATAGATATATATATATATATATATATATATATATATATATATATATATATATATATATATATATATATATATATATATATATATATATATATATATATATATATATATATATATATATATATATATATATATATATATATATATATATATATATATATATATATATATATATATATATATACAGTGTTCGAACAGTGTTCGAAGTGTTTTCGGAGCGCGAGCATTGAAGATGCCAAGTGAGATTTTGGCGAAACGTCTGCAGGATTCCAGTCGGAGTTCAACGAGCGAACGGATGATATCCCGAAATATAGTGTCATCACATTTTTCCATCCGTGAATCAATACGTGAGAATATATATATATATATATATATATATATATATATATATATATATATATATATATATATATATATATATATATATATATATACACAGGGTTTTTCACTTAAAACTCCGCACGCCAATAAGTCCAAAACGAAAAGAAATATTTAATTTATGTAAAAAGTAGTCAAAGTGTGGGGTCAAGTAGATATTTCCTAAAGGTTAAAAAATTCGACGCCTGCAAAGAGCTGGGCGTCGCGACGCGTCGAAAAATTATTCGATTGCAGAGACTTTGGAAATACGCGCATACAAAAGTACATATTATTTAAAAACTTTTTTGTTATTTACTCAAACTTATTTACTTTACCCGTTTCTAAGTTATACCGATTTAAAGTAAACATTTCTTGATTAATAAAAAATGTGATTAACGCTTATTTTTACAAGTATGCCATGAATGTTAGTTACTATGGCAATCATTGTTATCGCAGTTGTTTTAAGTGCAATTACAAACAATAGATTTCAACTATTTTAGTATGATTTTATTTATTATTTTTTATCGATTTACTTCTGATAACATGATAAATAAATGAAAAAACAGTAAAATACCTACAAGTTAATAACCAAAATTATTATTGCAATTAACTACATTATAAGACATTTCAAAAATTTTGTTCAAAATTATGTCCATCCGAACACAACTATCAAAAACTTTTAACAGATGAGCTTGGGTCACTTGTAGGAGAGTCCTTCTTGTAGCGGCACACGCTGCACTAATTTTGTTAATGAGATCAGCCATATCTTGGATAGGTTCTTCATAGATAACGTTTTTTAGGTAGCCCCAAAGAAAATAATCTGGTGGTGTAATGTCCGGGGACCTCGCCGGTCACCTTACCGGTCCATTAGTACCAAATCATCTATTGGGATATTCTCGGTTCAAATACCTCGTTACTATTTGGGCATTATGTGCAGGCGCTCCATCCTGCTGTAGCCACATATTCATTCTAGTGTCGAGAGGCACTTCTTCTAATAGTTCCGGAAGTGTAGTTTGAAGAAATCTTAAATAGCGATCTGCATTTAAAGTTGCTTCGTAAAAGTAAGGTCCAATAAGGAATCCATTTAATATGCCGCACCAAACATTGATACTAAAAATTCGTTGGTTACCTCTTTCTGTAATCCAACGAGGATGGTTTTCGGACCAAAAACGACAGTTGTGTCTATTAACGATTCCATTATTTTGAAATCGACTTTCGTCGCTCCATAAAATTTTCGAGAGAAAATTTGCATCTTCGCTATACAAATCGGACAATGTCGCTAAGAAATACATTCTTCTAGCATAATCGCCTGGTTCTAGTTTATGACTAGTTTACTTTTGTACGGGTGAAAAGAGTTTCTATGTAGAATTCTCCACGAAGAACTTATGGTAACACCGGTATTTTCTTTTATCTCTAATAGGGATATCTTGGGGTTATTATCAACCTGCTGAATTACAGCAGCAGTATTTTCATCATTTGTAGCCGTCCTGTTCCTATCTCTGTTAGGTTTTATGAAGCTGCCATATTCTCTTAAGTTTTTACATAAACTTGAAAAGGTTTTTGCATCGGGGACTCTTCTATGCGGATAACGCCGTGCGTAAACTCTTTTTGATTCTCTACAATTGCATCTGCATTCTCCAAACACCAGTAACATGTCTACTTTTTCCTCATTGCTAAATTGCACCATTTTCACATAATAATTCTTAGTTTTTTTTAAACCGAACAAATTTGGATATTTCTTGTGACAAAATGTGACAATTTTTTGATACAGCAACAACAATAACTTACGTTTGTAATTGCACTTAAAACAACTGCGATAACAATGGTTGCCATAGTAACTAACATTCATGGCATACTTGTAAAAATAAGCGTTAATCACATTTTTTATTAATCAAGAAATGTTTACTTTAAATCGGTATAACTTAGAAACGGGTAAAGTAAATAAGTTTGAGTAAATAACAAAAAAGTTTTTAAATAATATGTACTTTTGTATGCGCGTATTTCCAAAGTCTCTTCGAATCGAATAATTTTTCGACGCGTCGCGACGCCCGGCTCTTTGCAGGCGTCGAATTTTTTAAACTTTAGGAAATATCTACTTGACCCTACACTTTGACTACTTTTTACATAAATTAAATATTTCTTTTCGTTTTGGACTTATTGGCGTGCGGGGTTTTAAGTGAAAAAAAATATATATATATATATATATATATATATATATATATATATATATATATATATATATATATATATATATAAAGGCCGCCATGTTATTGGTTATTGTAGATGGCTAAATAATTATCTTGATCTAAGATCATAAAAAATATTATCTAGTTGATCTGAACATAGAACTTGGTCTAATAAGATGTCAAATATGCGGCTATAAATAACTTTGTGACCAAATACACACTGTTTTTCCTTGAAAAGAAGGCGATTGAAAGAAAGGATTTAGATCTATTGTATGAGTGGTGTTTGGTCAGCAGTCTGAGATTCAAGATCAATAAATGTTCATATATTACTATCACATGCTTGTCAATATCACAAACCAAATGTTGGAATTCGTGATTAACGTTTTTCAAACTTTGGTTCTTTAAAAATAAACAAAACTTTAAAACTTTAAAAGTAGTAGTAAAATAATAACTATTACTGATGACACTACAATCTTCTACATGAAAATCATCAAAACCTGATTTCCAGGAAAATAAATTACCTATAAATTATAAAAAACACCCTTTGCAATCGATATTTGCCATTTGCCAAACTTCAACAATAAAAAGGAAATTCCAGGAACAGAATCAAGTAAATATTTAAAAATTACAAATAAGAAATGCGAGTAAGGGGGTTGTTGCCTAAATTTTGATATTTTAAGGAGTTTCTAGAAAAGTATCAGCTAAGATTGCTTTGTCTCTCCTTAGTACAGTACATCATGGTATTTTTGGATGGGATGGAGTAGCTTACTGACATTTAAAGGCTCTGAGTAATACGCAAAAATGGTTGTTGAAAATAATATATGGTGAAAGAAAAAAGTACACTACAGACGCATTTTTCCATAAGTCGGAAATGTTAGATATTCAAAAAATGTGTTATAAAGGAAAAATTAAGCTGATACGGAGAATAAAAATTAAATTTTACTTTAGTTTCGTATCAAAAACTGTTTCACAATGCTCTGTGGAAACATACAATTCTTTACTTCCAAGTAAACAAAGTATACAAAGTTTTACCTTTTTAAAAAAGTTTTAAAATAGGCGATAGTTGAAGGGAAAAGTTTGATGAACTAAATTTATTTAAATTATATTAGAGATTATATACAGATTACATGAGAAGGCTGATTTTGTTATTATCTCTGTAATAATTGTTAGGTTATACTGTTTAGTAAGTTCATGAACACGATTATTCTTTTATGATATTATTTTAGATTTATTTATCTATCTATAGCAATCAAGCAGGTTTTGCGGTCTAAGTGCGCTAAGAATATAATATACAGTGAAGTGCTAAAATATGAAACAAATTCATTTTCAAGTCAGGTGCATCTGTCCATCATAATTTTTTCTTGCGCAGTTTTTGTTGGTCGGATAATACTTATAGACAACAATTTTCTTTATCTAAATATGACTTATTTACAATTTCTTCAAAATTACTTAAGTCCTACTCTCGCAGATTTGGTTTCAACAGGATGGTGCTCCGCCCCATTGTAGTTTGGCTTTAGTGACCGAATCCAAACAGGGGCCAAATACAAAATTGCAATAGTTTGTGTGACCAACGCGCCAGACAATGATTCTTTAACTTTCTGTTAAGAATATGATATGGCTCAAAACGGCTAGACAGGGCCAGATTTTAAAGACCATAGGTAACTATGATAGCCATATAAAATATGAAAGTTGTAGTTGATGAAACAACCTAGTTCCTTACGACGCTAATATTGCGTTAGACGTGGCAACGTCGATCGCCTCCCTTGATGACGTTTTATAGACGTAACTGGCCGCCCCTATGGCGCCTGTTTTCCAGACATGCGTCGCGGAAAGCAGCTAGTCGACCGTGACCGACCTTGATAATAGGCACGAGAAATTCGTCCCATCGCTAAACCCGCTTTAAGCCCTTTTCACTATTGATATTTTGTACGACCAAAAGTATAGTGCATTTATAACTTTGACGCTTTAAGAATTTTACGAATTTTAAGAATTTTACAGTAAAATCCATCCCAACAGATGTTGTTATAGTAGGTAGGTTACGTAAAACGTAATAAATTGTTACTTTGCACTATTTTTTTATGTACATGTTTCAAGAATTGCTCGGCGAAAAAGATTGAAAATATACTTATATCCCGCTTGTTAGTGAAGGGAGATAAATTACTAGGACGGTCCTGGAATGGTTACGGGTAAGGGTCTGCTCGGCAGGGTGTTCTATAAGGGGCAGCGGTTTTGGAGTAATAAACAATAGATAGACAGATAAATAGATCATTTATTCACAAAACCCATTGCAATGTATGTTGCGTCGCAAAAAATAACATTAAAATGTTTTAAAATAGATAAAGTAGAAAATATGTATGTCTTCCAATAAATTTATTCATATAGGACAATCATATAAGATGTGTATATAACAGACAATACAAATACATCAATATAACATTACAAATATTTATTTGGAACATGCGCTTCGAATTCACTTATGCTATAAAAAGCATTAATTGTCAGATGCATCTTGTAATGTTTCTTAAATTGCTTGGTAGAAAAGTTCTTTAAGCTCGACTGGAGTATTTTATAATAGTGTGGCCCCGCATGGCCCAAAGATCTTCTACAAAATATGCGATTCAGTTTAGAGCTTTAAGAGATTTTCTCTGTTACGAAAATAGTGACAATGGTTATCAATGTGTTTCTTATGTAAATATTTATTTTTGTTTGTAACTGGGAATATTTTAAATAGGTATATACAAGGAACCGTCATTATTTTGTGTTGCTGAAATATTTCTTTACACGACTGTCTCGGAGAAAGTTTAAAAATAAGCCTAAGTATTCTTTTCTGCTGTACAAACACACAGTTCACAATGTTGTAAGAAATTGAGGAGTCTGCCTAAGCAAGAAATGGGTCTCTAATTGTTTGGTCTTTATTTTAAAGCAAATGGTGTGATTGTGATTTTCGCGAATTAAACTGATTTGTTAAACGTCTTAACTTTGTACCGTCGTCGGATTGTAACTGAATATAGTTTGTGTTGTGTTAAACGGCTATCATTTAAAAATAAACCATCTCTATTCGAATACAGTCCACACCCTCAATACAGTCCACACCCTCAATATACCCTGTTAGATGGAGGCGAAACAAATGGAAAAATTTCTCCCTCAGTTGTATTCATTTATGAAAAAACTTGGAACTGTAGAAAAAAATCTGCATTTGCTTTTAAAAAAAAAACGCCCTAATAAGGTTTTTATCCTGTTCCAAAATTTTCATAAATAAAAAAGTTATGAGCAATTTTCAAAAGGACATCTCGGATGGTGGTGAAGATATCGCCATGCTGTTAAAAACCATTAAATGTTTCCTAAAAATCGAGCCTTTGGCATTTTAGTCGATTTTACTCTATTTAGTTCAGAAATAGGTTCTTCCTATTAAAACACTCAAATTACGACCACCCTGTATATTTGACTAAAGTTTTCAACGTGGCGCCCATGCTTGAAAATGGAATCCAGCGACGCGACCTAAATTCGCACCGCTTTCCCCTCGAAAGAAATTATTTTTACTCTTTCGTATTTCGCTCCCCCGCTTCTTTGGGTCTGGAAGATATTTTGCCGAGAATGGCGCCAGCAGAATCGTTTATCGTAAAGAGCTCAAATTGTTAGTTACGTGCGCACTTTTACCGCTACGTTGTGTCGTCGTAACTTTGTTTTTAATTTTATAATAATCTAAGTTTATACTATCATTTCGTAGATAAAACGCGAAAAACAAGATTGTGTACAGGGTGGTCTGTTTTTTATTAGATGTTTATATTTTGTAATTTAATATTTTAACGGTGTAATTGAATTCAAACAATTTTTGTATTTTAGTTAGGTTGATATTTTTTACAGGTTCTGTGACAGGTTTCCATCTTATAATAAAACGATCATACTATGGGATGATACCTAATTTTATAATAAAATATTAAATAAATAATAAATAATAAAGTAGAGACCTAAGTTGTTACTTATTCCTTTAAAATTTTATATTATAATTGTAATTGCATATTGCAATTTTTTTATTTTAAATACAATACTCGGTATTCCTGGAAAAAACATATTTTATATATACGTCTTTATCAAATGTAATATTTACAAACCACCTGCTACTATATATACCGAAAAATGACCATAAAACCTTAATTGATGTTGTTGTGAGAATTTAAGTTCAATAAAGGAGATGTATTTAAATCTAATTGATCGTGATGTAATTGTTTTAAATTGTTCGTATCCTGTATTAGGTTTCGGATAAATAGAATTTACTGTTGTCTGGATTTGTTTTTTATTTATAATTTTATAATGGACGGAGTGTAGCCGTTGTTCAGTGCAATTTGTTTAATGATATTAAGATCTTTGTTGTAATTTTCTGTTGAGAGTGGCGTATTAAGAAGTCTGTGTATGCAGTCATTTTGTGCGCATATGGGTGATTTGAGCTGTTATGTATGTATAACTGTGTCCGTGTGTGAAGGTTTATGATAAATGGAAAAATCCAATTTGCTTTGCGTTTTCGTAATAGTTAACTTTTAGTTCTTATTTATTTTGATAAATGGATTTTCATCACGTAAAAGCCACCTCAGTTCAATTTAATATAGGTTGGTCAAATACTCAAATTTTAATGAAAAAAATCGTTAAAAGTAATTTTTTTAGAATTTATCTTATTTTGCATTAAAAGAGAGGGGGACTTTGTATAAGGTTCTCTAATAAAAAAAAGTTGTAGATTTGTAAATATTTGCTATAAATCGTTTTTCTCTTTTAAAAATTAGATGCCGCTTTTACGTTTTGCTTAGCACTCTTTTATGCTTTATGCTTTCATGCTGCCTATATAGATAATTTTTTAATTATTATTAATTTGTTATTATTTCTAATCATTTTTATTATACTACTAAGGAAGGTACTTTTTCAAATTCTATTCAAGTCGTCATCTATCAGTTCTTTAGACGAAATAAAATAAAATCAAAAGCTTATAAGCCGTCCTGGTGAAGACTGTACTGGCACGTCTACCCTATAGCAAGGGCTGGGCTTGGAGTTAAAAAGAATAACTATCCAAACTTTTTTTAAATTGACTGGATGGAAGCCTTCAAATATTTACCAGCTAAAAAATGAGAAGAGATGGCTTATAACAAAAGGTTAGAGTTTTATAATGTCTTAAAAGAGGTAAAAATTCAAAGCAGGACATTTGTAACACTTTCGTGGGCAACTTACCTATCAAGAACAATAGGGCTACTCTTTTGTGACTAAAGTTTAATTTCCGCAATATATTTCCAACTCTTCACTCCAACAGCGTATTGAAAACCAGTACAAAAATAGAATTGCAGTATTTAATATGATAACATGATGGCGCTCCTTGCTGTAGGTGTCAAGAAATAAACAAGTATTTATCCAATCGTTACCAACATAGCGATTAAAAAAAACGATTACATATTACAGGTATTAAATGAAAAATTATATTGCAAGTATAGGAAAAATATTTTTTAAATTTATTTAAGACAAATTTATAATTAACATAATAATTATTATAATATTTTATATATAATTATAATAGTCTTTGTTAAGATATTTTAAATTATTGCACAAGATTAAGACAAAATTACTTAATACAAACTAATATAGTTACACATCTCAAACGACGAAGTCTAGCATAAGATCTTGATCTCAGATACTGAAACAACAAGCTATAATAATAATAATTTGTTTAGGACAGAGACCTTTGTAATGCCAATAAGTGGACCTTAAATTTTTTTCTAAATACTTGAGCTGGATTGAAAATATTTACTATAATTGTTATAAAGCTTCGAGAGCTCCCTGCCTCACGCACGGGGCGATCCCCAAGCACGGCTCTGGTTCCATATGCCTGTGCGAGGAGCCCTCCCTGACCAAGGCGTCCGCTGCCTCATTGCCCCGGATCCCGGGGCCCAGACCAACGTGACACTTTCCTGAGTACCCCTTTGCACTCCTTATCAACAAGGAGCGCACTGATTTTAGCGCCATAAGTGCAGCCCTACTATCAGAGCAGAAGAATACTCTCCTACGATCGTCGTTGAGCCGAAGCACCTCTCTGGCCGCCATCAGTATAGCGAAAATTTCCGCCTGAAACACGGTGCAGTACTGACCCAGAGGGACCGACAAGCTCGATACCATTATCTCGCACTACGCTCCAGCTTCGGCGAAATCTCCAATTCTGGACCCGTCAGTGAACCAGACAAGTTCGTCTCAGGAGCCAACTCTGCCCTCTTTCCACTCTTCCCTTGATGGGAAGACAAAGGTCCCTTTATCAAAGAAGGTCGTCTCAGGGATCATGACGTCACTCGGCATGCCCATATCACCGTGATCCCCGGACCAGCCTCCTAAAAGGTCGTACGAGCCCCGCTTGAAGGTTCCCTCTCTCCAGAGGCCTCAGCTCGCTAGCCTTACAGCCGTCCTGGTTACCTCTATCCGCACCCGATCCGAAAAAAGAGGACAGACCCACCAGAGCCTCTAGGGCCCTCGTGGATGCCTCATGGCGCCTGTAATGCAGAGGTCCCCGGCCACCATGGCACTGTCCCATGCGTGAGTATAGGCACCATTATGGTACCGTAGATCCAACGCATGATCTTTGGCCCCAGGTCCCAAGTGCCCCCCACCGCTCTCCGGCACGCCCACAGAGCTTCAACCTGGACGTTGACCGTATGTGTTTCTGGAAGGTCAACTTGGAGTCCAACCATATCCCCAAGTACTTGACGCTTTCGCTTTGCAGAAAGACACACCCCATCCATCGAAATGTTGAAGTTACGCTCCACCTTTCTTTTCCTGGTGAAGATGACCATCACCATCTTGCCAGGATTGACAGATGCTGGGGCATGTCCAGAATGTTTTTCGTCCTTAGAGGAACATTGTGAATTTCATACCGAAACACTAGATAATCTTTCAGATACGTTTGTAAAGAATATTTCATGGCCTTAAATACAAAAATTGCGAGTAAACATTGAAATAGATATTTAATTTTAAGCCATTTCACAACAAATATTTTTTCTGATATACGATCAAACTTTCTCAAACCAGGCACAGCTGTTCTGGATTTTTTGTAATCTCGATTTATCAGCAATGGTTAAGAATGGATAGTATAATGGAAGACAGTATATAACTTTACAAAGAATACATGCGTATTATATGAATAGATATAATTATAAGGAGAAGCGTGCGCAGGCGGACCCATAGGCAGACAGAAAGGAAATAGAGATCGAACCTCCCAGCCACAAAAAATAGTGTACAAAAAAATGCATTTATTTTACAACATAACACTTTGTTCCAGTAAAAGATATTTTTTTATATTTCTAGCGAAAGTTTTATTTTTTTGTAATTTTATATGATTAGGTACGGCATTCCAATTACTAGCAACACAGGCTCTTTTGAAAATTTGGTAGTTTTATGCTGTGGCAATCTAACATCAGTTATATGTCTGGTGTTAAGATAAAGGTCAATTCTATTTACAAATCAAATAAAGTGATATTTGCTATAACAATTGATTAGAATTTAGATATGGTTTTATGTGGTGTCTAAAGGGTATATTGTAAGCAAGATTTTCTGTGCCATCTGCAAGGCCAAAGAGTCCCAACAGACTACGTCACAGTAATCAAGCAGTGATAATATCTCTTGTGTTAATCACTTAATTATGATGATTTGTGAGATTTTAAAACTAGACTTTTTATGCACATTATTATGCATTTACTACAACTCTAAAGCGTCAAGAACGAGAAACAAATTTCAAATTTTCCGCTCCGCGGTACTGACATGAAATAATATAATAATAATAATACATTTATTGTTATAACGATCAAAGTTACATAGAAATAATTACATAACCAAAATTAAATAAGTGAAATAATGGTCAACAATAGGCCTTGTTAGGGCAGCCATCTAGAAGTTCTAGATACTGTTCAGGCCTCAATTTAACAGCGAAAATATAATAATAAAAAATTTCATAGAATTTATTTGAAAGCGCCAAGCGCAGATGCACATAATTCTAAAGAAAAGAAAAAAGAAGAAATGGAGGGGGAAGGAAAGGAAAGAGGCACATGTTTTGTAGAAAAGCTTAATATTAGTGCGTACGTAACAACTGCTTTTTGAAATTATTCCTAAACGTTGAATTGGACTGACTAATATTAAAATTAGTGATGGAGTTAATGCAAATGGCTATATTATAAGAATATGATCTTTTAAATAATTCCTTGCGGTGACGGGGTATAACTAGTCGGTGTCTTCCACACAGATTCAAATTGTGTATTGATATGTTAAGAGTAATTTTTCTGTAAAGATAAAAAGGTAATTTTGTTTTAAGAATGTTGAAATAAAGAGAACTCACTCGTAATTTGCATCGAATGTGCATATTAAGCCAACCCGACGCAGCAAGGTACGGGGAGATATGATCTCTCTTCCTTACCCCATAAATTGGCCTTAGACAGGAGTTTTGAACCTTCTGGACACGGTAGCGATCGGATGCATCCAGGCACGGTCCGTACACAGCACTGCAGCGATTAAATTGTGACAGAACAAGTGATTCACACAGCAACTTACCAGTTCCCTGACAAAGTACATGTCTATTGCCATAAATTAATTTTAAATGAGCATAGGCAACCCTTAGTTTATTAGTAATATGTTCTCTGAACCACAACTGCGAATCAAGAGTGAGACGCAAGCTTTTGCATGACTCAGAGAGTGGGAATTTTATGTTATTAAGTTTAATTGTTATGTTATAACCTGACAAAAAGGAACACAGAAACTTTCGAGCAAATATATATATATATATATATATATATATATATTCTCACGTATTGATTCACGGATGGAAAAATGTGATGACACTATATTCCGGGATATCATCCGTTCGCTCGTTGAACTCCGACTGGAATCCTGCTTCCGACTGGAATCCTGCAGACGTTTCGCCAAAATCTCACTTGGCATCTTCAATGCTCGCGCTCCGAAAACACTTCGAACACAGTGGATGCAGGATTTGCAGGATTCCAGTCGGATGCAGGATTCCAGTCGGAGTTCAACGAGCGAACGGATGATATCCCGGAATATAGTGTCATCACATTTTTCCATCCGTGAATCAATACGTGAGAATATATATATATATATATATATATATATATATATATATATATATATATATATATATATATATATATATATATATATATATATATATATATATATATATATATATATATATATATATATATATATATATATATATATATATATATATATATATATATATATATATATATATATATATATATATATATATATATATGATGACACTATATTCCGGGATATCATCCGTTCGCTCGTTGAACTCCGACTGGAATCCTGCAAATCTTGCATCCGACTGGAATCCTGCAGACGTTTCGCCAAAATCTCACTTGGCATCTTCAATGCTCGCGCTCCGAAAACACTTCGAACACAGTGTTTTCGGAGCGCGAGCATTAAAGATGCCAAGTGAGATTTTGGCGAAACGTCTGCAGGATTCCAGTCGGATGCAGGATTTGCAGAATTCCAGTCGGATGCAGGATTCCAGTCGGAGTTCAACGAGCGAACGGATGATATCCCGGAATATAGTGTCATCACATTTTTCCATCCGTGAATCATCCGTTCGCTCGAACGGATGATATCCCGGAGTATAGTGTCATCACATTTTTCCATCCGTGAATCAATACGTGAGAATATATATATATATATATATATATATATATATATATATATATATATATATATATATATATATATATATATATATATATATATATATATATATATATATATATATATATATATATATTCTCACGTATTGATTCACGGATGGAAAAATGTGATGACACTATACTCCGGGATATCATCCGTTCGCTCGTTGAACTCCGACTGGAATCCTGCATCCGACTGGAATTCTGCAAATCCTGCATCCGACTGGAATCCTGCAGACGTTTCGCCAAAATCTCACTTGGCATCTTCAATGCTCGCGCTCCGAAAACACTTCGAACACGAGCGCGAGCATTGAAGATGCCAAGTGAGATTTTGGCGAAACGTCTGCAGGATTCCAGTCGGATGCAGGATTTGCAGAATTCCAGTCGGATGCAGGATTCCAGTCGGAGTTCAACGAGCGAACGGATGATATCCCGGAGTATAGTGTCATCATATATATATATATATATATATATATATATATATATATATATATATATATATATATATATATATATATATATATATATATATATATATATATATATATATATATATATATATATATATTCTCACGTATTGATTCACGGATGGAAAAATGTGATGACACTATACTCCGGGATATCATCCGTTCGCTCGTTGAACTCCGACTGGAATCCTGCATCCGACTGGAATCCTGCAAATCCTGCATTCGACTGGAATCCTGCAGACGTTTCGCCAAAATCTCACTTGGCATCTTCAATGCTCGCGCTCCGAAGTGTTCGAAGTGCTTTTCTTCAATGTCACAAAAATAAAGTAAGTTATTTAACGGTAAATCTAGTAGATCCCTCTTAAACTCCTGAAGATTAATGGTTTTTAATGATCTATAATAAAAACTTACAGGTTCATTATCTGGCAAGTCTAGACTGAATTTTATGTATGTTAAAAAGTAATCAGCGATGTTATTGTCGACAACCCCTACATCATCATCATCATCATTTTACGTTGGTAAATATTAAATCTAACATCGACATAGAATGTAATGCAATGCGGGTAGGTTCTTGTAAATATTAGTCCATATTGAAAATACAAAACACAGAAGTTATTCTAGTTCTAAGATCATTATTTAAATTAAGCACATTGATATTGAAATCACCAAAGCATATTAAGTTATTATAGTCTGAGTATACATTAAACAAGGATTCCTCAAGGGTATTAAAAAATTGTGATACGTTAGTATTAGGTGACCTGTAAACAGTACCCACCATAAAGGTTCGATTATTTAATAGTACTTTAACCCATATATATTCAATATGCTCAAGACAAGCAGATGCCAAAACTGTCCAGACGATTGTGATGCAGAAAATTATAATACGTTTCAGATACGCCAACGATATCATAATTGTTACTCAATAATTGGCTTAGAAAAGAGTCAAAATTGGCCAGCAAGGACCTTACATTAACATGTGCGCCACAAAAATTAAGATCCATTGAGAACTAAAGGAGGGAAGGTTAGGAAGGAAGGAAATAAATTTGATTTCTAAAATCATATAAATTCTTTGCACTATTTTTTCAACTCCAGTACTCCAGTCAACAGTACTCAAATGACATGATTACGTTTCATAAATTTCAAGGTACATGACGCCCGAATCATACACATTCACATTCAAAAATTCGTTAAATGTTAAAGACAAATGTTATTGAACTGGAATTCAGTGTTGACTTAAAAGATTAACCAAAACAGTGCAATTTTTTTAGTTTGAATATAGAAATAAGAATTTATGAGTTAGTTTAAATCATTTATTAGGACAAAAAAATTAAGAAGTTATAGATAAAATTTAGGAATGGACATGACTCTGAATGATAAATTATATTAATTTTTTTTCAAACAAACTTCCGCAGGCTATTGTAATACTTTTACAAAACTTCTGGATTCCTCCTTTATCGGTTGTTGAGTCGTACTTGCTGACGTTTCGCCATCTTATTGGCTTCTTCAGAGCTTAACAGTTTCAGTTAACTTTACCTGTGATGTAGGAATCTAATAAAAAATCACGGATGCTATGAAAATTTTCCAGAATTGGTTCACTGAACATTTCTGCCCGTGTGTTGAACGTTATTGCGAAATTAAAAAACTTGAACAATGAGCACTACTATTAATTGATAATGCTCCAAGTGACCCAACAAATTTATAACATTTAACAACATACATTTCAGTTGAAGTGGTTTTCTTACCGCCTAACACAACTGCCTTCATCCAACCAATGGATCCAAGCGTTATATCCAATTTTAAGGTTTATTAGAAAGGTAATTTGGAAAAACTACAATATCCAATAAGTTAACAGAGAAATCCTTGAAAGGAGTTTGGAAAATTATTTGGCCAAATTTAAGTAAGAGCGGAAGGCATTTAACGCTCTGTCGATATCGATGAAAATGTGGAATTAGTGAAACAAATTTGGAAGACTGAATAATTATTTTAAGAAACATCATCTAGTCTTTCTAATGATGAACTCAAGGAATTAACTGAGCAAGAAAAAATATTGATAGTAGTGATCTCGAAAAAGAGCAAAAAAAGGCTTTCGATGATGTTTGTAAAAAGGAATTTGACCACAATAACTGGAGTTATGGACCAATTGAATATCAGAAAATTGGAAATAGACAATAAACTGAATAATCTGACTGACTTTTATATTGTTTTTTTCTTGTACGGTATAAATTGTTTTATTTTTATAAAAATATACATGGTTATCAAATTTAATACCTAAATTTTCTATCCATCTTCCTTTCTTTAACCCCTGGCCTCTTTTAGCGATGTTTCACATTACACTTTACTTTGATGGCACGTATCCTACGCGTTAAGCAGGGTCTTACTGTAGACTTAGGCGAAGGGCCTAGGACATTATAATAATATATAGGGTATTCTAAAATAAGTAAGTAAAAATGCAAATATCCTGGGTAAATGACGATTTAAAGTTAAATGTTATTTCAAAATGTGAAATTCGTATTTTTAAAAACGATTATTTATATTACAAGCAACATACAATATTTACCGACGCAAAGCGACTTAAAGACTGTTCTTATGATTAGTGCGCGTATTGATATAATTAAAGCTGCTCATTAAGCATACATCTCGTAATACTATTCTTTATTAACATACTCATCATAAGTGTTCATATAACTCCTCCCTACTCAAGTTTGAGAAAAGCGGGGTTGATTTTCTAGAGTTTGTAGTTCTATGCCCACTTTTATATTTTGTTTTCTTTTCAGGTAACAATAATAAAATAAAATAATTACTCTTAGTGTAATTATAATAATAACTGTTACATTAATCGAAATACTAGAGTTTACCAAGGTTAAGTGTTTTAGAGGGTGACTTACTAGGTTTCGAGCACTTTCCATGTCTATTATATTTCAACATTAATTTCTCTCAACTGTAGTGGTTCGATATTTTGAACCAATTCTTCATTAATAGCTATTGACGTAAGCTTTAGTCTTAAATTAATTATATCTCTTTTTTTTATAGTCATAATTATTATTTCTAATTTTAACATTACACTCTGCGGGTAGAATTAAAGATGCTTTATTTATTATTTCGACAGTTTGTTGATTTGGACAATGAAAATATATATTTTCTCGGGAATTCGGGATAACTACAATAGAGTTATCATTAAACTGGGTAGCTGAGGTTTCTTTGTATTCAGTTGGAATCATTGGACAATGATTAGATAAATTAATTGTTTGTGGAATACAGGATTCGTTTTTATTGAGCAAATTGCTGGTAACAGTTTTCCTTTAGGTTAAAGAAATCGTCTGTCGATCTCAAAAGATAGGAATTATTTATAACGGGTATTTTATTATTAATTGATACGGGTTATATACGGTAGATACCATAAGACTTATTAAATATAAGGGATTATTTTTGATCCTACCGACTGCGCCAAATTTTATTTCAAAATGTGAAACTCGTATTTTTAAAAAACGATCTTTATTTATATTACAAGTAACACACAATATTTTCCGACGTAAAGCGACTTAAAGACTGTTCTATCTTATGATTAGTGCCCGTATTTACATAATTAAAACTGCTGAACAAGCATACATCTCGTAATACCATTCTTTATTAATATACTCATCATAAGTGGCCATATAACTGTTATTAGTGAATCCAAACAATTTTTGTCTTTTCGTTTTCTGAGGTTCTGAGATGAATTATCATCCTTTAATAAACCACCACCATAACTTCACCACACCAAAATCACATAATCCAATAGCAGCAGTACTAGCGTTAAGTCTTCTCTTAAGTAAAGAATTACATTGTCAACATTTGTCTGTGAAAGGACTATAACTTTCAAGGTAAGGGGATACAGGATAAGTTCTGGACAATCTGCCCCCATACAGTTATTAAATATGTAAATATAAGGATAATGTTATCCTATTCTATTAATTTTATTATGGGAGTTTCCGATAAATTACATTAAATTCGGGTCAAGTAATTATTGGATGCACTCTTGGCATAAGCTCAAGTGAACTACCCTACGGAATTGAAACAAAAAATAATTCACTGACTTACGTTCCGCCTTTATTTACTTACAAGAGATTGCTTTTTTGGATAAAAAGTAAAATCGCAATTCGTTATCAAAATAACCGAGTTAATCTTGGTTCTCAAGTAATCGCGATCTTATATGTTTGTCTATACTTAGTCCCAATAACAATTCCCGTTAACGACTGCAATAATTCCATTTTATGAATTGACGTTATTTTTGGCTCATTGTAAATATTTTATTATTAGCTTCAACTTGCCGTAAAAATTTTCAAACAATTTACACAATAATCGGCATTGTTTAAAACAGGACGCCGGAATGGAAAACTAAAAATAACGCTCGTAAAAATTTATAATCCGGTTTTACGATAACTCGCAGGACTGCACCCCCGCGCCTAAACTAATTAAAGTAAAAACTGGCGTCGCATTGCGTTCATGGCGGTAAATTTGATTTAATTTTACGTTACGCGATAAAACGCAATTCGAAGAGCGAAATATTATATAAATAGCGCGCCTAATTAGGGCTGTAAAATTAACACGTCACTTTCGGGGTGTTTTACGCCCACTTGATCACGTTTTAAAGTAATACCCACCACTTACAAGATTGCCTCCTATGTATCTAGGGAATTTATTTATACTTAAACCGCCTTTTGTTGCAGGAGTGTCCCGAAGGTGTGGTACATGAGGACAGCTTCAAAGAAATATATTCCAAGTTCTTCCCTCATGGAAGTAAGTAAAATCAATTAGATTAGATTTTGGTGTCTATAAATGTCCCAGTTCGGGCAACGAGGTACGGAATTAGGTGGTAAATAGACGGTCTTAGAAATTTGAAAAAGAATATATTACGTAAATCGACCAAGAGAAAATGCTGTAAATTATTTTTGAGTTTTTGAAATGACCACCAAGGAGCGCGATTGTTATATTGAATTTTAAAACTCGATTTATAAAAAAAATTACGTATTTTATAAGTATAATTCCACGGAATTCCATATCCCTTGGGAATTCTTCAGTATTCCATGAAAATTCTTTGTGTTTCCGTTCGGCTTAAGTATTAATGACTAACAACAATATGGTACCTAAACAAAATGAGTTAGTACAGGGTGGGTCAACGATAAAGCAAAGTTCATTAGAATTCCTTATAAAATGCTTTTTTTTATTAATAATAATATATTCCTAAATCTAATGATTTTTGCCAATATCTTAATTTTTCTAAAAGAATTCTAGTTTACACACTTGCAAAAAAAATTACGATAGCGGCATTATTTTAAAAGGTAGATCACTCATCATATTTGATATTAACGTTATTCTATGATGACGTAAAAGATGTATGCAACCGAATTTGTATTAGATGGTACAAGGTGTTCAAAATAAACTAATATATTTGAATCATTTTATGTTGAAAATTGTCAATTTTTTTTAATGACACGCTATTTTTTCTGAATGATCATACGAAAATCTAGAATTTTTATTAAGTGTGTCATAAACCTATTTTTAATACCTTAAAATTTATTTTAACTTCTTTGAATTTTCCTATCTTTCTGTCTAAGACTGTTGCTACAAAATCAGTTGGCAATGAAAAAACTATTAGCCAACAGCGCTCCGCTAAGATTAAAAAATCAACAGGAAATAGAACTTTGTTTTAATCGTAGATAAAGCCATAGCTAGTAATTAGCGATTTTTGTGAAAATGACGGCCAAATTTTAAATTCACGAAAAAGTGATTAAATCCCTATTACTACAAATTAACTTATCTTATTTTTAATTTTATTATAGTATATTCGTGCATCAGTTATTGTCAGGAGTTTTGTGAATCATTTTTGTGGTTTATTTGCAGTATATTCGTGGTAAAGTCTGTTCATAGATATAAGAAAGTGACTAACTGATATGAATTAAGGAAAGACGCAGGCAAGCTGAAATATGGCCGAACAGGTCCGTACTTTGCTTAGAATTTAATTATTTGTGGTTTTGTTAGGAAAGATACTAAACAATATTTATATATTTATGTATAATCTTTGTGAAAATAAATGTCGTTTTTATACATGTAGTTTTGGATTGTTGCTTTTGTGTCACATGAGGAAGGGGTTTTAGTCAGCTGTCTACTGTGATACCTTGCATTGTCCATTACAATGACGCTATTAGGAGGAATGTTTGGAACTAGTTTATTTTTAAACCAACCTTCAAATAAATCAGCGGTGGTGTCTTCATGGTAATCCAGAGAAGAATCTTTAATATTTTTCGCAGACAGAGAAAGTCCATTTGGAATCCAACCATTTTTAGAGCCAGCATGCAGCATTCTTTTACCTCTTTTTGATGGCGTGTTTGTTTTACACTTATCAGTTGAGTCAACCCAACCCTTTTCCGGGGCATCATAAGTTTCGAACCAGGTTTCATCCAAGTAAATAATTGGCCTTTGTTGTTCTCTCCTAATTTTTTCTAGATATTCCACTCGCCATTTCCGAATTCTAAAAGATTCCATTAAAACTTGCCTTTTGTCAATTTTTTTAAATCTAAAACCCATGTGTTGAATACACACATTTGCCACATTTAACACCGGTTCCATCTTTTTCAAGCCTCCTAATTAAGAAATCTAACGCTTTGTTCCTCGTATAACTGGTAAATTTTACGCCGTATTATATCTTAATCACTTTCATCTACACTCGAGAAAATGTCAGCATTGCTTCTTTGTTTCTTCGGTGAAATGGGATTATTCACAATTTTCCGTACAGTTGATGTTGGAATTTTCGTCAATGTGGCCGTTTCTTCTAAATATGCTTGCTTGCTGACACCACGTTCAATGAGAGTCAAATAAACATTGTTTATAACTCCCTTAGTCTCAGTAGAATAGTGTTTTCTACATTTGGGCGGGAACATCTTCTGAGATACACTAGACTCGCACATATTTTGCATAATTCGCACACGATTCAACACACGCTGTATTACACACGAAATAAGAATGATTACTTATAAATTTAAACTAAGTAGTATACCAAACCAAAGAATATTAAACACAGATAGGTTTAAAATTATTTTCTATTACGGACCACAATTTTACCTGAATTTAAATTCCGAAACTTTAGGTAATAATCTTGTTGCATTGTATGTTAATGACCACCCTTGGATAATCCAATTCAAAAGCAATTGGTCACTTTCTTATATCTATGAACAGACCATACATGCGAAATTCACACTTTCGTCTAAACCTAACAAACATTTCATTAATACAGGCCTACTGACCTAAAGAAACATTTATCTTGCTCTTTTGCAAAAAATTATTGAAAACTAATGAAATCGGAGCAAGTCTTTCGTTTTTTTTTTGAGTTTCGGCTTAATAGTTTGATCATTAAACCTAAGTGCTTGTTGCTAAGGATCTATGTCTTTTAGGTCCTATTATTAGAATTAGAATATTTTGTTCTAATACTGGCAAGTTTTTCATTTATTCTAAGGACAACCTTATTTAAAATATCATTAGTTATAGTCCATTTTTAGATACTTTCTTCGACTTTACACTTTTTCCAGGAGATTTTGCTTGCTCAAAAACATAGAAAATAATGTTGTAAATTCTGGTTCTGAAATTTACTGGTAGAGTTTCAGCAATATTCCTTGTGGTTTCTTCGCTTTTCTCCTCCGATAGTAACGTGTCACAAACATGTAACGTATTTGATGAGGTGGGGCCATGGTAGGGAACGATGCGATTGCGATTGCGATTGAGAATCTGATGCAGTTACAAAAAATAATTTTCCGAATAAGCATAATTGCAACGATATGAGTTTTGCTAAATTTGAGTTAGTTTTTGATGTCATTAGATAGACAAACAATGGCCCAATAACTCAAACAAAACCACATTCCAATATCTCCATCCTAATGTAAAATATTATGAAAAGAACTTAACGTTCCAATAAAAAAAGGGATTTTGGTGAAAAACTTGTTCTTTGCAGGTTATTATTAATGTCTAATTATTGCAAATTTGTTATTTAGATTTACAAATGATATTTAAAATCAGAATAAAATGTCCAGCAGAATGGTGTAGATAAAAGACTTTAACACTAACAACAAAGCAAAAATAAAATGAATAAAATTGATTAACATCGGAAGTAGATAGCAAATCTGGAATACTTCAGGGAGACAGCCTAAACCCACTCTTAATAATAAAATAATTTTTAAAAATAGAAAATCAACCACATTTCATACAACATCGTTGATGATGCCGATGATGCTATGGACAGACATTACTTATTAAGTTGAACACCAGAGAGAGAATTATTGTTTTGATAAAAGAAATTTGTACAGCTTACTTTTAATTACTTTTAATTACTTCTAACTTACTGAGTTGATGTGTAATATCATGACTGTTAACAGAAGCAATTCTCTTAGAGTAGACCACATTGCTTTACAGTTATTTTATCTATTAGATTAGTATGTTTTCTTTTCCGCTCTAACTGCAGCGGTAACCATATTTTTAAATCTTTTATAATTTTCAAAATCAACTACAGTTTTGGTACTTCTATATTTAGTACGCAGTTGCATAAGACGTAAGTTGTTCCTTAACTACGGGGCATAATTTTTTGTTTTGAACGGAGCATGAATATTTTAAAATATGTCGACATTAGTTGAGATATATGAGATATAATAGACATTCCACAACGGAATTCAACTTAGATCAGCATCAAACTGAACAAAATTTAAATAGTCTCAGGTAGTTTTAAATCTTGCTGGGAAATCTTTTCGTAATACTGAAAGAGAACAGCAAAACTAGAGCGTAGTCAGTAATATTAGGTACACCAATTATTCCCGCCTCTAATTTTTCTTCATCATCCACACACAAAAAAAAAAGTTTTTCAACAGAAGGAACAATTTCCTATATTGTGTTTTCTAAAGTGCTATAAAAAAAGTAAGTATGTAAGTTCTATCCACAGTTGTTTTATTTCCCTGTCAACATTAATAACAGAATAGTTAAAGGGGGATTTAACACTTCAACACTTCCCCGTTGGTCACCGTCGTATCCTGAAGGGCTTCTTGGCATATTGTTTCACTATACACGTTGAAGTCCATTATCAACTTTAAAGCTGTCTGTCTGGTTCCAGTACAAGTTGTGTGTTATTTCAATAAAACAAGTAAACTTTTTGATTTATATCGAGGCATCGTTGTGTAAGGATGTCTAAGCCGAATAGAACGTCATGAGTACAAAATTCTTGGCGAAGTTCTATTTGAGTGTCACCTATGCCTCGACCTAGTTTCTAAATTATCTTCTAAAACAACTTTGCATTTGCTTTTTTTAGAATTGCTATAAATGTGGACGTATGTGGTATTACTCCTGTTGTGTATGTGGTACAAAAGATGTATCGCAATTCGTCGTTCATTAGATTAAGCATTCGACTGTGATTTCATCCATGGTATTATCTCTGTTATCGATAACTAGTTCTTTTATATACTCAGTCTATCTTAGTTTCTATTTCCAGTTCTCGATAATACCTAACAACCCTCAAAGTGGAAAATTTTACCAAAATGCAACTTTTCATTAACGGTTAAATTTAAATTAAATGTATCCATATTTTTGGTTAGGATAACGGTGCAGATTCTCCCAGCTTGGTGCACCTTTATTTGACTAAAATCAAAAAATTCAAATTGTTTCACAAAACGCCACCTGTAGGCGAGGTAAGCAACGGCAATTGACACTTCAAGAAAAACCCCCTTTAACGACTCCACGTTTATTAAAATACGTTTGGAGATATGATAAATGATAACACCACTTTTCTCGCACAGATGGAGCAAACAGCAGCAAACAAACAAGATAAAAATTTATCTCAGCTCTAAAATAGTATTCATTTTAACTATGGTTAGTTTTGGTTAGTTTTTAAATTCAAGGTAGCAGTTACGCCCCTTGGTGGCAATTTCAGAAAGTCGTATCTACCGTACCTCGTTGCCCTTATATACAGTATATCTAGTACTAATGCAATATTGTTGGTTTACTTCAGATGCAAATTTATATGCCCATTACGTGTTCAAGGCCTTTGATGTCAACTGTAACGGGGCAATTAGTTTTAGGGTACGTATTATTAGTTTCTATACCACATTAAAATCTCGCTTTAGTCATCAGTTTGGTGAAAACAAGCACAATTAAAATAATAAGGGAAATCAAGTAGTAGATCCCTGTCAGACTCTTAAATAATATTTTTTAATCTACCTAGAATAGAAAGTTACAGGTTCATTAACTAGTAAGTTTTGATTGTTTTAACAGTAATTTTTTTTATGTCTTGTATCGTTCTCACTTGTGATTAATTAATAATAATAATAATAAAATTTTGTATTAATTCGACGATTATGAACATATTTCATCATGTCATCAATTATCAAACTAAAATGAAATTGACACTTTTGTGGCTAATGTTTTAGGTTAACACTGAATTCCAGTTCAATAACAGTTTGATATATGATATGATTAGCGAGCGATCTACCTTGAGATTTATGAAACTTCTAGTGAATCATGTTGAAAGTACGTCATCTGAGTACTGTTTTCTAACATGGAGTTGATGAAATATTGCAAAAAGTTTATATGAACTTGGAACTCAAATTTATTTTGTCAGTACCGTGGACTGTGAAAGGAAATTGTTTTCTCTATCTCGCCGCTTTGAAATTGTATTAAAATCCTTTCAGGATTTTATTTTTGCAGAAAAATAAATTCATAATATGTATAAAAAACGTAAAACGTTTCATTTTCAAATATTAGAAATTTTAAGTAAAAAATTAACAGAAATCGCCCATGTGCGTTACATAGTGATCTCCGATGTTATTATTGTTATTATTAACGACATGTTTTTTACGTTGGAAATAAACTTCTCAAGAGTGAAATTGAAATAAGGAATTGCTTTGTATATTTCGAAAACGAAAAATGTCTTTTTCTTAAAACTGCTACATGCTAATAAAACCCTTTTAAAATAATCGTAGATGTGTTTAATAGGATTAAGGTCTGAGGAGTTTGCTGGCCAGTCCAAAATTTCGATATTTTGCTCTTCGAAGAATACGGTCTACTCTATCCCGGAAGTGTAGGATCGCGCATTATCATGTTGACAGAAAACACTTCGCGACTGTCGAATTTAAAACATTTCTTGCATATCAGTTGTCATATTTTAAAAAGCTTCAAGAACTAGTCTTCTCAGTTAAGCTTCAAACACGCTGGTAACAATAATTTTTGCAATATTCCCATATGAAAAAATCCAGTGGAGTGAGATTCTGCTGCTGCCGAATGAATAACTTCCCATTTTCCGGAAATTTGTCCGATAGCGCACTAATAGGGCCTTCCTGTTGAAACCAACAGTTTTTAACTTTTGCAAGCTGTAAGTTATCCAACGTTTCTTCAATGTGGTGTACTGGATGATTACCTTTTACGTAATAATATGCATTTCGCAGGTTAAAAATTCCATTATTTGTTACCATACTTTCGTCCGACCAAATTATGTTTCGAGGAAAATTTTCATTTTTATGCTAGTTCCTAGTTATATTATTCGCAAAATGCTCTCTGCCTTTCTTTATCACCAGGTCTGAGCGCTTGTTGAATTCTAAGTTTGAACGGGTGAAATTTTTGTTTTCTCAAAATAAAATGTCAAGTAGATTTTCCAGTTGGACGTTTCATTATTCTAACAGATGTTTCGGGATTTTCAGTTTTAGATAACAATACATTATTTACTTTTTATTTTTGCTGGGTTTATTTTTGGATAAAACTGCTATCATAAACACACCACATTGTTTTAGATTTGTAGCTAAACTTTCAGGAATTTGTGTATTTGGTAATCTTTTCTCTGTTTGTATCTGTGATGAGAAAAGGCGGAAATATAGGGTATTTTTTTATGTATATAAAAAATTTCACCTTTTTCACCTTTTATATTAATTACATTGAAATGTTTTAACAGTTTGGAAAATTCTGTCTTTAAGTATAAGATTTTTTAATCTCCCCCATAAAAAAATGTTGAAATATTGAAATAAAGTTCATTGGCTGTCTCTACGTTTTCGTTAATTTAACATTTTTTCATAATTTTAGTATACTTTTAATTGCTCAAAGGACTAAAAGCTTAAGTTTAGCCACTAAAATTACGCGTGACAGAATACAAATTTCAATAAAGGATAACAGTTATGTCCTTATTTGCACGGCCTACTAATACATAAACAAAAAATGCTCTATATTTCCGCTTTTCTTCATCACAGATATCAACAAATCCGTATGACATTTGAATTTTTTTTTGAGACCACAGCCAATTATAATTGCTATATAAAATAAGAAAGTTGTATTCATTTTTGGGAAAACGTAGAACTGTAAAAAAATTCTCACATTAAAAAAATGTTTTTATGAGAATCCAGAATTTTTAACAATAAATAAGTTATGGGCATTTTACAAACGAGATAAAAATTGAAAAACGCCCTATATGTCAGTTGGTGGTGAAGATATCGCGATTATAACTATAAAATTTTTCTCAAAAATTAAACTCTTGACAATTTTGCTGCATCTAGTTCAGAAATAGGTTGTTCCTGTTAAAGCATGCCAATTACAACCACCTTGTACAATATCTTTCAATTAACGGCGAGTACATAGCACCCACGAAACATATATAAGTTGTCATTATGCTCTATTATGACCCCAGACCATAATAGAGCCAGCTCCAGAATGAACAGTATCGATAACGTTTTGTTCATGAAATCATCCACTTCATCGTCTCGAAACTCGCACACGCGCATTATTGTGGCTAAGCTATATCTGAACTCATCTATAAACAGTACGTGCCTCCACTAATCCGTATTCCAAGTTAAATGTTATGTAGCAAAAATTTTATCTTTTATGTTTTGTTTCTGTGGATATTCGCTTTCCTGTGGCATTAAAATTCTTCTTGTTGTAGCATGTCTTACCAAATTACGATCTTGTGTTGTCGCCATTTTTCTTGAACGAAAAGATCTTCTTCTAACTATACTTGACTCTCGATATTTGCTCATGGACCTAAAATTATTGGTTTAAAGTCTTCGACCGATACTTCTAATAGAGAAACCTTCTTTTGCTTCCATTTAATTTAAATATCTCCTTTGACCAAGAGGTGTTTTCAATTTGTCTTCGAAAAACAAGTTTTTCTATGCAAATCTGTTTGTTTGTGTTGTGCTTCTGTATTATAAATGACAACAAATATTATAACAGGATTACTCAAAAAGTATTAAAAATAAGCGTTTTTTATAGCATTCCTTATTTCGTTTTATCACTATTTTATTAAATGTATTCTTGGCATTCTTGACGTACGCTAACTCTGTAACTCTGTAATTTGGGTCATCGTCGTCACCACCTCAGCAGCTCCAACTTCCAAACAAATTATTGCAAATATCGGATATTTAAGGATCAGTTTCAAATCACACCTTGCCTACTCTTAACGAGACTTTTAAAACCCACACTTCCCCCGACGAGTATTAAAAATCGCTTTAAAAACTGTAAGAAAAAATTACGCTTGATTCGATTTGGAAAACTTTTTAGGATTTGCTTATCACGCTGTCGACGTTACTTCGGGGTAGCGTTTACGAGAGACTACGGTGGACCTTTAAACTGTATGACATTAATGGCGACGGATGCATCAGCAGAGGCGAACTTTCCGAAATCGTCATAGCAATACACGAACTCATGGGCAGGCGAGCACACCAGGTAAATTTAACTATGCTATGTTTCTTAATTTTCAAAGACAGGGCCATTGATCAGGGTATACAATTTAAAATTTGTATTGATAAATTCCAATTTTAAAAATTTCGTATTTTAGTTTTTAATAATAATAATAATAATAACAAACAGCCTTTATTTAAAAAAAAAGGAACAACGTATCTATTAACAACATTTTAGAACAAGATTGCTTTCAAAAAATCGTCGCTGGGCGGGGCAAGTTCGTCGCAAATAGCGCGAATCAGCTTTTTATTTTAAAACGAAGGTGCTTCGCGGATTCTTGTCCTAGAGGGACGCATTGTTTATCTATAGTGCTCCTGCGGACCACTATGGAAGTTTCGCCAAAATCGATGTAATTTGATTGTGAGTACACCATGTATAAAGTGTCCTTCACATCTCATCGAACTTCATTCTCAATTCTCTCAATTCTCAATAAGTCAATTTCGATAATATCCCTGTCAGAATCTGCTTTTCGCCTCTCATTGCACCTCAATCTACCTTAGAAAAGCAGATATGTACTTAAAACCATTTTTTGGGACAAATAAATCTGCTACAAATAAAGAGCGAAAACCATTTATTTGTCCCAAGAAGAGGGGTTTTATCGATCTCATCGAAATTGGCAACTATTTGACTGAGAAAGGGGGTTTTACACCGATATCCAATGATTTATAGAGGTTTTCATTACTATAAAGCTGGAAGATACCAATTTTGACTAGTATTTGAAACACATTGAGTACAAAAGGTAACTGTTTGGATCAAAAAATGATAGTTTGAGCTGATATCTGCAGTTTTGATGCGATTTTAAGTTCGATATGTGTCGGAGGAGTCGATTTTGATTGGAATCTGTTTGAAAAATGGAAGAAAAACCTACCATTAATCCAAGAAAGAGGGTTTATAACACTGTTCGAACGAATTAGCTATTTTTTACGATTTTTAATTTACGGTAAATTAGTAAATTATTACTCTCTAAAAGAACAACTTACAGGGTCCTTAAAATTTTTGTCCATAACTAAAACACCTTGTATATAATCGAAAAAATGCGTAGTACAAAAGTTTCAGCTGTCTATGTAGCCCATATATATCGTCATGTAAAAGAAACTGACATCTAAAACACAGATTTGAAATTATTGTCAATTTTCAATAATAGGGGGACCCATTTTTCAGTTTTTTTGAATTTGCAGCTCACCCTGATATTTTTGAAAAATTGGCAAGAATAAAAGTTTATGGAGCTGTATCCTTTGCGTCTTCAGTTTCAAGATTTTTTTCGGTCTTGTAAACGGTTTTTGTAAAATGGTATTTTTTGTTGACCCTTGCACACGCGATTTTTAATTTTCTTAAAATACTTCTCGACCTCCCAGCCCCCCACTATGTTATGTCACAGAGCAAAACTGCATATATGTGCCAAATATGAAGTCGATTGCTTCGAATTTTAGACACATCGTGTTTCATAGCAATGGTCAAAAAACAGTCGAAAATCACTAAAAAAAAGATTATGTATCTCATGGAAGGTTAAAAAAGAGGCAAATTTCAATGTTGTATCTCCAAGGGTTCAAATGTTATTCAGCAAAAACCAAAAGACGAGAACGGAGAACGGATAGACAAAAAAATTTTTTTGGACGCTGATCATTTATGTACTAATTGCGATCCCATAAGTCCTACCGTTACCGAGATATAAAATTTTTATACGAGCGTATATACTTTATTTTTCGAAAGTTACAAGCGAAACTTACCAGAGAGCTCAATAGTCACGGAGTCTAGCTTTCAATAGCAACTCTGCTGGACCACTATATAGAACTCTTAATGCAGTTAATAAATTGCGCAATATTTATTAAAATATACATACAAATTTGTATTAATTTATTACTTAAACCTGTAAAATCGAAAGAGAAAAGAAAACAGAAACAACAAACCATACTCAGGGAGTAACACGTTTTAGGAAAATTGTATTTCTAGCAGAAGATCCTTGTAGATTTTTTTAAAATGCATTTAAATTTAAGTTAGCGAATTCCTTTGACATGGAATTGTAGAAAGGGCACTCTGATGATGTGATATCGTTAGTCTGTTTCAATATCTTACTTTTACCAGATGGATGGTACTTCTAGGAATAAGCCGATCTCTTAGCAAAGTCGGTGAATCGAGATTATGTAAAATTTTCATGCTGAGCTCTTTGTTCCATTTTGAGACGATTAAGTGGATATATTTTCATATAATGATATACGTAATAAAACGTACACAAGCATTCTGCAACCTCTGAATACGGCGTCCTAGACTCACCATGGATAACAAAACCATAGATCACATGACAGTAGTGTGAGACGCACAAAACTTTTATTAACGAAATTGCAGATTTTCTTTCTTGAGTCATTAAAATTGGACGGGGTGTTACTTTTAGGTAATGGTTTCCCAAGCGACATTTTCCAGCTATCTTCTATCCTAAAATAATTTATAACAATAGTGACATACTTATTAATGAATACTTAAGCATAAGTGGAGATATTTCGTCGAGTCCAGTGTCATTTGTTTTAATTTCATGGATATATTTATGAACATCAGAAATTTTTGATAATTCAAAACAAAAACGTAAATCATTATTGAAACTGCGCAAAAAACGTATTGATTTTTTCAGGATTATTCAAAATACTTGAAGTGTGTCTTGAGTGTCTATTTGTGAGTTAATATTAAATTTTTTTAGAACAGCCCAAGTTTGTTTGGAGCTATTTCAATTGCGCAGTTAATCTAGATATACCCTCTTGTGGCGTGTTATACAATAATGTGTTCTTATGTAGTGTAACATTCCTTACGTTTTTATATAGAAGGCTATAATTATTATACAATTTTTTTTTAATATCTGCATCAAACATTTTGTGTCAACAAATTAGTCGTTGGTTCACTTGTACGGAATTTTTAACTGAGGCACGGACATGAGTAACGCCATCAGAAAATTACATAAAAGTTTCCAAAACAACGATACCTTGCAATTTTGGGTTTTAAGACTTACAAGACTCGAATAATTTCTGACAACCTTGCATTCAATATAAAGATGAGATACTACACCAAGTTTATTAGTAGATAATTGAGTCATTAATTATTCTACGATCAAGTAAATAAAATCATATATATTGTAATATATATAAAATCTAGAATTTATAATACAACTTCATTTGTAAATTTTAGTCAGCATGTGATGAGTAGTCAGATGAACTATAGTTAATTTTTCAAAGAAACTGTAATACTTTTATAAAATTTCTGGATTCCAGAAGTTTTATAAAAAATGAACTATAATTGTTAGGGTCCAGAGTTCATCATGAACAAACGATAGCGAAACTCTACTATGTTCCCACATCGTTGTTTCTATTTCAGTTACGTTTTTGACGAATTTACTCCATTTTTCACAATGCACTGCGGACAACAAATTTCGCACCACAAAATAAGAAACGGTATGAAATTGACAATTATCGTTCGATATAAAGCGTAATGTTTTAAAAGTAAAAAAAAAAATATGAATTTGTGCAGTACAGTTCAGCAAACATGTCTACTAAGACTTTTTTTAGGAATTTTTAAGGTTACTAAACATCAACTAGCGTCTGCTTGGCGGTATATTCTCCAAAATTTTGCTGAATGCTGTTTTACATCTATCCCAAACCATTGTGTATATTCAACCACATGGAATATATGTGGAATCAAGCAAAATCAAAAACAAAAATTTAATTTAATATGTAATTAATCATGTCCCTGTTCTCTTGAAAAATTCACTACACCACATTTTATAAATTGAAGATTCTCACATTTCTATATAAAATAACATAGAGCATACGAGGTGCGTTCAAAAAGTAAGGTGACTCTTAGGTTTTATCAAAAAGTATTTATTTATTTATCCAAAATTAATGTTGTCCCCTTCAAAGTAATTCCCCTATACATATAATACACTTGTGCCAACGTTTTTTACAATCCTCGAAGCACTTTCTGGTATAGCCTTGAGTACTTCCAGCGATTTTTTCTTTATCTCTTTTATCCTTTATGGACTTCTTGAGTTTTGGGAACAGGAAAATGTCGCAGGGGGCCATACCCGGTGAATATGGTGGCTGAGGCATGATCATGGTTTTGCTTTTGGCCAAAAAGTTAGACACAAACCACGATGAGTGAACAAGTGCATTATCCATGAATTGTTTTCCCACAATTCCGGACGTTTTCTTCGTATTGCTTCTAGCAAACGGCGCATAACTTCAAGATAATACTCCTTATTGGCCGTAGGACCTTGTGATAAGAACTCTTGATGTACTACGCCACGATAATCAAAGAAAACATAAGCAAAACCTTACATTTGATCGAACTAGGCGGTCTTGGCGGTTCTGGGCTCCATTGGGATGACTGGGCTTAGGTTTCGATGTCTTATCCCCATGATTAGTCACCAAAAATTGCATGGCATAAGCCAGTAGAGATGTTGAAGTCTTCAGCCACTTCTCTAATAGTGATTCGACGATTTTTCAATGCCATTTGTTTCGCTTTCATCAGTTATTGACGTGTTGTGGCGTCCAGAGCGAAGTTCGTCTTCTCAACTATCTTAGAACAGCTTGTGATATATAGTTTTTTTTTGCTCAAAGTAGATTCACCTTATGCCGTTGTCAACATTTGAAGTGTTTTGCAGCACTGTATTCCATTTTTTACACAAAATGTTATACAAATTCCTTGTTCCAAGTGAAAATCATCGAGTACACAAAACACGTCTAACCCTTCTGCCTCACAAAAATAGTAAACGTCAAACTGGCTGAAACTGTGAACATATATCAAGGTTATGTGTACCAACACAACAAAAGAAAATATCGAAGATCGAATATACGTAGCCCGTCAAATTACAAAAGTCGACTTACTTTTTGAACACACCTCGCCTAGTAATTAATCTTAATGATGACTGTGAGAGCGAAACAGAATAACATTTTTACGTTACATTTTTGTATTATTTTTACATACTTTACGTATTATATCATACTTAAATAAACATGATATAATATTTATAATCTTTTTAATTTTAAAATATCCCTTCCGGACCTGATGTTCTGGACTACAAAACCGACTGGTCAGTTGCTTCATTGCAGTAAGCAAGTTATTTCATAATTGCCGGCAAAATCGATACACTAGTTTCTTATTTCTACCAAAAGGATGATTGTTAACACAATTTGTTTTTTAATTATTTTATGACCCTAACCATGATTATGTTTGGTAATATATGGTAGAAAACTGGTTAGTTGCCAACATTTATTGGTTTATAATAATAACAACATAACCACGCTCTTTGAATTATTTCAGCAGTTGGCAAAATTAGAACAAGTTCTATTTCGTGAATAACTTTATAGACTTGTCGGGTGATAACTTTTGTTATAACATTTTTATAATAATGATCATGAATATTAAAGAAATTTATAATTTAAATCAAGTCCTTGTATCATAAGAGATGTAGGGAAGACGAAATTATTATACCGGGCGTCCCAATAAAGGCAACAACGGTATTGGGGAAACGGATGTACCTAAAAATTTGAAAAAAAAGTAAATGGGCCGGAAGACAATGCTGTCATATTGAATTTTAAACCTCATTTTCTGCAAAATTTTCTATTATTATGGATACATCGAGAAAACACTGTTTTAAAGGTGACAGAAATTTAAATCTTTTTTGTTAGGTGCTTTTTACTCTAACTCTAAAAGAAAAGGGATGGTGTCGATAGATGATTGTGACTGAGTACCCTGCCACCAGATGGCGTTTATTGACAATGGCAAAAAAAATATTTTGTTACAAAAAACTAAATGAAACAACAAGAAGTTTTTGAAGCCATTAGATGATCAATCAATATCTATATTCTAATTTAACGCAACCCCTATAAATTAATAACTCTATCCGAACATTAAAGACCCTGAACATTGATAACGATAAAACACCACAAAATTGATTGAAAAGAAAATCAAAGCTCTTTATAAATCGTCCAAGTGCCGCCCCGTTATTTTCTATGCAAGAATTTGTCTTGCGTCGTGTATTTAATACGGTGCGAGTTTGATAAACAATATCTCTTATTCTACACTAAAGGAAAAAGTCTAGGACGATAAGGTCTGAAAATCTGACAGGCCACTAAGGCCCCTCTCTATCCTTTCTATTCTACATAAAATAATGGAATCCTCATTCTATATTCCTTCGTTGGACGGCGACTTGCTTTTAAATAAATCAAAATTGTATTAAAGCTGGAATATTTTATTTTGTTGTTTTACATTTTCACTCAGAATTCAAGCTAAACTGCAAAATGTCTTCAAAAAGTTTCGCCTTTCTGATTATATCAGATTCTACTTTGGATGCAAGCGTTGACTAGTAACAAAATTGTATGCTTCACTCTATCCAAGGAGCATTTTTTGGACTTACGACTACATCTTTACCTATTTTTACAAAGAAACTTCCACAGGCTACTGCAATATTATTTACAAAACTTCTGGATTCCTCCTAGGTCGGTTGTTGTTGAATTGCACGCGAATCACACTGTTGACTTCTTCAGGCTCTGTACCTGCATATATATTGTTCGAAGGGGGCGGAGCTAAGGAACTAAATTGGTGAAAGATAAAAATTTTAATCGCGGTTAAGATTGTTTGGTTGCTTTTAGATTTCTACAACTTTTAGGATTTTTCGTTGGTAGAAGAAATTACATTCAATAATTTTAGTTTTATCGAATAAGTGCCAATAAGTTTATTTGTGGAAGTCTAAAGGTTCCTTCACGGTCTTTGAGCCTAGTTGATATTTTGGTCTGGAAATCTGGTTTTGACTTTATATTTCTATTTATTATATAAGGAAGGACAACAGTGTCAAGTGTGATGTTGCTTTCGCACTCATTACTTTTGGACGGTTGTGATGAAGTATGTTTTGTGTTAGAACCTTTATATCTCTAATGTGGAAATTATTAGAGAAATGCAAGGTGTTTTAATTCTGGTTTCAGTGACTAGAGTTGAGATAGCTTTACGGCTCTGTAATCAGGAGAGTTGATAACCGATAATTTTTGGCCAATGCATTAAAGTATCGGTTTGTATGCTTAGGTTTTCTGCAAACAGAAACAGTAAAGGGGTGTATAGAATGACCAAGAACATCTAGTAGGGATTTTTGACCATGAGGCCAAATAAAACTACCATCAACGTAGCGTTTTGATAATTTTGGTTTTAGATGCAAGATGTCGAGGGCTTTCTTCTCAAAGGCTCAGAACTTAGTTAGTCCTTAACAATATTGATGAGTGACCCTAATTTTTTATAAGAAAAAGTGATAATATTTAAAAATAGATAAGAATATCACAACACAATATTCATGTCTGTGGTATTGTAAAAAAAACTAATATAAAGTAAGACAAACAACGAACTTTCATTTGAGTAGCAACTCGTAGATTGAAGATGCTTACAACAATTCAACTTCTCTTGAGTTTTAAATTATGTTATTCACATTTTAGGCTAGGATATGCAGTTTCACTTGTGTTTGACTTTTTAATGAAAAAACTTTTTTTTTGCCATTGTGTCAGCAAACATCACCTGGTGGCAGGGCACTCAATCGCAATTATTTCAGTCATAGCACGTTTGATAGCATAAGGAAAGTTCTCTTTAACAACACCAGGTCTGTTGAAATCCACGAAGCGATTTGGAGTTATCGACATTTAATTCCGGAAATATTGTAGCATCTCCCACCACTCTCCTTTTAGGGATAGAGTATAAAACACCTAATAAAAAAAAAAAAATTGTCTCAGCTTTAAAATATAAGAAAATTTTGCAGAAAACCGGTTTTAAAATTCAAGATGATAAGTGCGCCTTTCGGTGGCCACTTTTAAATAATTTCGACCATTTTCTCTTGCCTGATTCAGCTAATGATTATTTTTCAAGTTTTGCTCTAGTTGTCTGGGACACTTGGTATACGTATTATATCATCTTAAGCATAGCTATTGTTATTAGAATATATAAGTATAAGTTTTAATTAGTTTTACAGTTCAATAATGATTTATAATTTTCTCGTATTAAAAAACAGATTATAATAAATCTTATTAACCCTTTTAAGTCACCTTTATTAAAACATTAACTCTTAATAATAAGTCTATAAAATGCAACGACACCTTGGAATAGCATGGCGTGCAGAAAGATATTATGTTATTTACAGGTTATAAATTTCTTTACGGGGTAAGGCTGCGTCCTATTTGTTTTTTCTTGGACTGGTTCCATAATATCCTGTGATTGTCGTTGCGAACACAGCCAAGTTTTAGACACCTAAACGTTTAAATCAAATAACGTTTTGTTGGTAGCGCCAAACTAAATAATGAAAACTATTATTTTATTTGGTGTCTCTTATAAATAGAGTTATACAGGGCAGCTCACTATTTTACCAAAAAAAATACACAACTTGTTTGTGTGAATATGATGCATACATAAGTGGCTCACAGCACCTAGCTTCCTTATTCTAAATGGAATAATAATAGTTTATTTTACAAATACTAATAGACCACTCAAAGGACATTTAATAAGTAGAGATATATAAATAAAATAAACGTGCAAAAGGTTAGAAAATGAATATTTATTTGTGAGCTGAAAACAACACCCATAAATCAAATAAATTCATACGAAATTTTAACTGTTACAGATTTAGACCATACACACTTGCATAAATCATAACAGAATAACTATTTTTTAAGTCTAGTTGCACCATCTTGTTGGAACCACATATTCTCTATATCCATGTCATTTATTTCATCCCATAAAAAACATCAATCAATCATAGTTCGCTATCGTACCTCATTTACTGTAACAACTTGTTCGTCTTCATCTTCAAAAAAATACGGTCCAATGACACCCTCAGCCCAAAAGCCGCACCAAACTTTGACACGTTCAGCATGCATGGGGATTTCTTGGATTTGTATGTAACCTTTAAGTGAAAATGAGCCTCGTTATTGCAAAACTTATTGTTTTTTTATTTATTTTATTTTCTTGTCCTTATTGTAAACTTACAAAAGGCTAAGCCTTACGACTTATTATACATAGCCATATATAATATCTTACTATATATAGAAATTACAAAATAAAAATATAACGGGAATTTTAACAACAAGCGAGGTTAACGTTGTACATATTAGGGTTAGAATTTTATGTGTTATTAACTAAATGGAGAAACCTACTAGGGCACTATAGATAACAGAGCCAAAAGCTGTTAAGGGTTAGATCTTTAAGAAGAGATGGAACATTATTATATATTACAATAGATAAATAAATAAATAAAACTACAAAAGTCAATCGATAACGGGGAATAGAAAAATTCTCTTTAAGTTCAGTAGGTTGGGGTGATTCCTATATTCGGTTATCTCCAAGCGCCGTCTTAAATAGTAGGGTGGCAAAGTAGAAAGTAATTTACGGACAAACACCGCTAGATGATACTGATAAATGTTTTCAGTTCGGAGCCAATCAAAGGAGTTTATTTTTTAGGACACTTTGTTATATTTTCGAAACCTGAAAATAAAACATTTTAAAGCTTTTGTAAGCGACTCTTAGTATAAATATCAGGGTTATCACTATATTGGCAAAATTTCACGAAGGACACATAGTTTTTTTAAGACACTTTAAATTTAAAATTCATATGTTTTAGATCGTAGAGCCAAATAAGGGATATTGTAATAACCATGAAACATGGGCTTCGAAGCGTAAGTAATTTTCAATATTAAGTCGAGATTTTTTAGTTTTCTTACATTCGGGAGTTTTAGTACGTCCATAAATAGGGCAAGGTAAATAATAAACTATTTTTTTTTTCAAAATTCTGCATATTGAAGTTCGACTAATACCCAAATGTTGTGCGTGCCTTTTAACAGACATTTATGGATTTTCAACCACACTTTCATGAACCGCCTGAATATTCTCGACCAAACGAGCAGGACGTTCCCGGATTTTTGTTCGGATATCTTGCACAGATCCCTTAGTTTCGAATTTCTGCACTATTTTACGAATAGTTACTTATAATTGACGATTGCGTACACCAAAGTATTCACCAATTCGCCGAAATGTGGCTCTCACCAAAGATCCATTTTAAAACTACGTTTTAACAATCCAAACACGTTGTTCTAAATCGTACTTAATACCACAATAAAATAAAAACCAAATAACAGAAACAAAGTCTCAGATAAGAAGAGCAACAAAAAATACAATCGAAACATCTTATTGGAATACCCATTATATCTTTAAGAAGCTATTGTGATTAAGTATAGTGAAATCCATTTAAAATAAGAAACTTAATAGCTATATTTAAGAGACATAAATAGCATGAAGTACATTCACACACACACACACAAGTTTGAGCCACCCTGTATATCTGTTCCATCAACATTGTTGTGTAAAGTCTGTTCATAGATATAAGAAAGTGACTAACTGATACGAATTAAGGAAAGAATCGGGCAAGCTGTACGAATGAAATATGGCCGAACAGCTCAGTACTTTGCTTAGAATTTAATTATTTGGGGTTTTGTTAGGAAAGATACTAAACAATATTTATTTATTTATGTTGAAACTAAAATAAAATTACAAATTATTTTTATTTCCTACTTAAGTTAATGTTCTAAATATTATTATGGCAGATTTCAGTTGGTGCCAAACATGTTCAATGGGATTAAATATACACTATTAAAGTGGAAGCCTTAAGAATGATTACTAATAAACTTATACTAAGAAACCAAAGAATATTAAACACAGGTAGGTATAAAATTATTTTGTATTACGGACCACAGTTTTACCTGAATTTAAATTCCAAGACTTTAGGTAATAATCTTGTTGCATTGTATATTAATGACCTCCATTGGATAATCCCATTCAAAAGCAATTGGTCACTTTCTTTTATCTATGAACAGACCATAAAACTTTTACTGGTACATTTATAATCATCTATTTTTTCGGATTGCCCAAACTTTTTTTATATTACCTGCTTGCTAATTGCGGTTTCACTTTTATGCTAAAAATCCAACATGGCAAACTGTACTTTTGGTTTCGCTCCATCTTCTCCAATAATAAAATAGAATTATAACCTCCAATTTGCTCTTTTTCCTCGAATATCCCTGAAATTTAAAAGTTAGAAAACTTTATCCCAATTTAAGGATCCGTTTATCCATGACGATCGAATTTCGTTTACCTTGTACAGAGAATTAACTAATCAAAATTAACTAGTACCCAAAATTAGATAAGTGGGAGGATATACTTACTAAGTTACAAGTTGTACGAACACAAGTATTTTTGAATTTACCAAAATTTCTTAAACAACGACGAAATCAATCTAAAATATTATCACTTAAAATCAGACTCCCGATAATATAGTAACATAGTTCAGTAGTGCAGAAAAATAATTGAAAATTGATCATTTCATTCTGAAGCATAGAAGTTGTTTTAAATATTTTAGTAGTTGGGCCGATATCGAATGCTTTTCTTTATATGTAAGCTATGGGGAGTCATTTCAAACTTTCCTCTGTGATTTGCGCTGCAAATCTATTCAAATAAATGCAAATAAATATCTTATTTTATTTACCTCTTAGCAGTACACACTACCACAAATTTCAGTATATACAAATTCATTAACCGGAATATAAAATTATAAGGAATCCTCAATAACAAAGAAATAACAAATCAATATATCACAGTCACCTAATGCGAAACGTTGGTGTTGCTCAATTTTAAATAAAAAAGATTATTTCAATTATTTATTAGCGGTAAAGAAGTCTACAAATTAACTAACGGAAATATAAAATTATAAGGTACTCCATTCCAAACAAACATACAACAAAACAAATAATTATATCAGTCACCTAAAGCGAAACATTGGTGTTATTTTATTTGAAATAAAAAGGAGGCATATTTATTTAATTTTGATCATTTCATTTATTTATTGGCGGTAAAAGGGTCTATAAATTTCAATATATACAAATTCATCAATCGAAATATAAATATAAATATAAATATAAAATATAAAATACCACTATAATTTATTTAAGGTTTTAACAATAATATAATAATACCTAATAAAGCGAAATATTGGTGTTCTGCAGTGGTTTCAAATAAAAATGCAAATAACTATTTCATTTTATTTATTTATTTGCAGTAAACAGCACAACAAATTTTCCACCTTCTGACCACAATAACAATAATAAAATGATACACAAATATAATTTAATTAGAACAATAAGAAATCCTCGATATACTCAAAACTAGATATTTAATTGTTCAATATTGCTCCATAATTATATTTGCATTTTTTTTAAACTTTATTAATTTTGAATATTATTATTATTAATATATTATTGATATAGTTTCTATAGCAGCATAGTAGATCATGCCACAATTTTGTGTAACAAGGAATATCCGTTTCCGAGTGACGTGTGACATGACCCTAAGAATTGACAAACAAACCGGTGACTAAAATTCAGAAAATATCCGGAGTAGCCCGCGACGGTTAATAACAAAGCTGATGTTTTGAAATAACACTTTCTACTCGATTAGTGGGTATTTTAGAGTAGGAGACAAACAGTTTTGTACAATGATTACATATCAGCATAAATCTGACAATAGACAATATTTGAATGTTTTTTTATCCTCTACTCTAATGTATAAGAGTGCGGAAAATGTCACTTTCTGTTCTCTTCTACTTACCCCACAGTGTATTATTGGTACTACAGATGCTTGGTGTGCAGATTTTACTTTTGAAAAAGGTAGAAACTTTGTAGATCAAATTTTGAATTTGTTCTGTAACATTCTTTTACGTCCATTTTAATAAATTTTTATGTATTAAAATTTTATATTATTTTTTCATTTTTATTAATTTTTTTAAGGAAGCGTTTTGTTGCAAAAATATTACTATTATTTCTGTTTAAGGTGGAAGACGATCGTAAAGCACGCGAACAGATAGACAGAGTATTCCGGAAATTAGATCTTAATCAAGACGGGGTAATAACCATCGAAGAATTTATGGAATCTTGCCTTAAAGATGAAGTTATAACGAGCTCCCTTCAAATGTTCGACTGCGTTCTGTGATAGAAGATAGATGTTAGATGTGGTTCAAAGCGTATTACAATTATAACGATGTCAGTGGAAACAAAATAAGGGACGATTTGTAGAAAAAACTTTACGTTAAAGTGAATGTTTAAAACGTTTAAAGATATATAGAAAGTTTAGATATACTTTTGTATAAAGATCACGATGTTTTTAAGTATTTTGCCAGAGTAATAAATGATACATCTTCCAAAATTTACAAAATTGTGTGTTAAAATGGAACTTTTTGTGATTTTTTTACATTGTGTCAAATTTTGTTTACTATAATTGTAAGAATAAAAACTATTTATAATTTGTGTATGTTTAAAATAAAGTCCAGCTGAAAAATTGTTTGCACTAATTTTCTTCCATTAATTTGATACCCTGGCTATACCCTAAATTGGGAAAACCGCAATGCGTATTTTAAAAAAGGTGATATTTTGCTCAGTGACTCTCCTATACTTACTATTTACAAAACTTCTGGATTCCTCCTGCGTCGGTTGTTGTTGAATTGAAGATGTCGAGAAATTTTTAGACAAGGGATAAACCTGGTTTTGGTTTTTTGGTTTGGTTTGGTTTTGGTTCTTATAAACTTTTGATATGTGGTTGTTTCGGACTCATTGTCTTTGGAAGGTTGTGGCGAAGTGTATTTTGTGATGGAATGCTTAATATCTTTAAGTTTCTTTAAGTTCAAAAGTGTTTTAACGAAGTTGCCATTTGGTCACAATTCAGAATATAACAAATGCAACCACAAAAAATAATTGCAAACCACTTTGTCGATTGAACTGATCTTTGAACTTGAGTTTTTAATTTTTGATTCTTACATAGCGAATTCCAAAACATAAAATCTGAAATATAAAAATCTTACAGTGCCGAAACATTATTTGCGATTGTAGAAAAAAATTATAATAAAATACAATTCCATTAATAATTTAACAATAACATTGATAGATTCAGATAATAGCAACTTGCACAACATACAATTCGTAAATTAACAAACTATTCTTTAAGTTATAAAAACAACTAATAACTAAATGTTTTTAAATTTTGCCAAAAGGAAATTGTCTTATATCTGTAAACATATGCTTAAAAATATAAAAACTTCGCTCAACATCTACAGAAGTTATTTTTTTAATTTTTTTTCAGACCTCTAAATAGTTAACAATAAAACTGGCCCAGAGGCCTTACAAAAACAGTAACAGAAAAAATTTATATAATATTCTAGTAAAATTAAATGTAATAGTTTGTTAATATAAGTTTATATTCTATTTTTTCTTATAAAGTCTTTAAGGTTATGACACATTTTTTGTGTCCTTTAATAGAGTTTGTGGTATTTCATTAAACACTTGAATGCTTCTGTATATTGGCGAGTCTTGTTTCTTTTTGGTCCTTGCGTAGGTATACATTTCTTAACTTATTACTGTTTCTTGGGCTGTTGTTCTGTTCCACATTTGTTTTAATCAGTTTTGAATTAAGTAAATTAATTTTGTTTGTCCTAGTATCTTAAATTCACATATTTTTGAATAAGGTTCCAAATATTACTTTTATTTTGTAGCCTTTGTAATTTGTTTAGCTGTGTTATGCTGGTGTTTCCCCAGCATGTTGACAAGTATTCCAGGTGTGGTAGCATTGGTACAGTTTTGCCAATTACAGTCTCAATATGTTTATCCCAGGTTAAATTTTCAGAGATATTTAGCCCTAGGTATTTATATTCACACACTCTTTTGAGTGCGGCTTCATTTATTTTTATATTTAGATTACAAGGTGCTTTTTCTGGTTGTTTAAATATCATGTAAACTGTTTTTTGCGCGTTTAAGGAAAGTCTGTTATAGCACAGCGACTCAAAATACTGCTGTAAATCTTTATTAACAAGTTCTTCAAGCTGTTCCGCACTATCACCCGAGTAAACTAATGCAGAGTCATCAGCGAATTTGAAGTACCTTGTTTTTAAGTTCACATATTTTAGGCTTTGTACATACAGCAAATACAGTATTTATTGTTCTACAATGCTCTCTGGCTGTAGAATAAGATTTAATCACACCCCACGAAGTCCCATTTTATTTAATTTATTCATCACTAGCTCTATATTGACAGTATCAAACTCCTTTTGAAGATCAAGAAACACTGTTATTACATATATGTTCTTATCCATCATTGGTCATAAATTCGAGCATATCAACAACCGCTCCTTGTGTACTATTTTGGAATCCATATTGATGGTTGCCAAATTTAATTTTAGCTTCGATAAATTTTATTAATCTTTCCTTAATAATTTTTTTCCAATACCTTGGACAAAGTGCTGAGTAGGGAGATTGGCCTGTAATTATTTCGTCGTGCGCTGCTTTTTTATATATCGGGATGATTTTATCCCCTTTCAGTTCTTCAGGGTAGTTACCATTTCGCAAGCCAATATTAGTAAGTTCTAACATTTTTTGTTCAATGATATTGATTAGTGCCTGCAGATCTTTTTTTGTCACACCATCGATGTCTGGGGCACAAATATTTTTTAGTGAGTTAATCGTTTCCTTTATATATATATATATATATATATATATATATATATATATATATATATATATATATATATATATATATATATATATATATATATATATATATATATATATATATATATATATATATATATATATATATATATATATATATATATGATGACACTATATTCCGGGATATCATCCGTTCGCTCGTTGAACTCCGACTGGAATCCTGCATCCGACTGGAATCCTGCAAATCCTGCATCCGACTGGAATCCTGCAAATCCTGCATCCGACTGGAATCCTGCAGACGTTTCGCCAAAATCTCACTTGGCATCTTCAATGCTCGCGCTCCGAAAACACTTTGAACACTGTATATATATATATATATATATATATATATATATATATATATATATATATATATATATATATATATATATATATATATATATATATATATATATATATATATATATATATATATATATATATATATATATATATATATATATATATATATATATGATGACACTATATTCCGGGATATCATCCGTTCGCTCGTTGAACTCCGACTGGAATCTTGCATCCGACTGGAATCCTGCAGACGTTTCGAACACTCGAAGTGTTTTCGGAGCGCGAGCATTGAAGATGCCAAGTGAGATTTTGGCGAAACGTCTGCAGGATTCCAGTCGGATGCAAGATTCCAGTCGGAGTTCAACGAGCGAACGGATGATATCCCGGAATATAGTTTCATCACATTTTTCCATCCGTGAATCAATACGTGAGAATATATATATATATATATATATATATATATATATATATATATATATATATATATATATATATATATATATATATATATATATATATACATAATATACTTCTTCTTCTTCAAAATTGGTATCGGAATGTTGCTTTATTTTGTTGGCTAATGTTTCTCCAATTTTTGAAAAGTGTATTTTAAATTATTTAGCTATTTCTTTGTCGTCTTTAGTCGGTTGTCCAGTTGCATTAATTATTTGATGTTTTCTTTTGGTTTTCTTTTCCTTTTTGTTCGTTATTTCATTTAAAATCTTCCAGATCTTCTTAGAGTTCTCTTTTACTTCATTAAACTTCTTTTCAGCGTATTTTTTCTGGAGCGTTGTTCTTAAGTTATCTAATTCATTTCTTGCTTTTTTATATTCGTTTTTACAGTACTCGTTAATTTTTTTCCATCTAATGTATAGCTTGTCTTTTTCCTTAAGTTTGGTTAGGTTTTAGTTTTGGAATTAAGCGCGTTGCTTGTAAAGACATGAACACAACGTTTACGTACAGTGGTTCGTCCCGTATGTTAAATTTCCAATATTTTTTATTTATTTATTAATTTTAACCAAATTACAAAACTTTTACTTTCATTAAAGACAAATAGAGAGAAAGACAGCAGTATAACAAGTATAATCACACAAGAACAAAATATAACAATAACAATAAATAGGATTAAGTGGAATAATCAGAAGCGGAAGATGCGTTAAATTGTATGCTATTGAAAAGAGCTGGACAATAATACCAACCATTCAAAATCTTAAAGAGAAAAAAATAAATCACTCTGGGATCTTCTGGTTTGAAGAGTATCAATATTGAAGGCCTTAGTTATAATACTATAGTTGATCTGATACCAATTATAGATATTGATAAGCCCATTTGAAGCCAAAGATCTTAAAAATATTGTCTGAACGGCTTCAATGTTATTTATATGGCAGGTATAATATGGAAACCATACCACAGATGCATATTTCAGTCTAAAGCGAACCAATGAGATATAGAGGAGTAAGTTGGCCACTATTGTTTACAACAAGCCCAGTGAGTCGCATAGACCTGTTTACTATATCCGGAAAAAAATTGTGTCACAAAACTTAGTTTGGAATCCAAGAAAACATCAAAGTCTTTAATGCTACTGACGGCCTCGATCTCTCAACGAATGACTAAAGTTAATACTACAGCAAGACTATTAATATTACACCACATACAAACACTGTCCACGTCCCTCTGAAGCAGCATAGCATCCTCGCTCGATCCCACCCTTCTGACACCTGACTACTGCGACTCTGAAACTACACTATCAATTTCGTTTCTAAACAACCTAAAAAGGGTGGGTCCAATGTGAGAACCTGGGGGACTCCCGAAAAAATATCAATTTTACCTCAGACATAATTATTAATACGAACCAACTCTGTACCACCACACAGGAAGCACTGAATCCACTGCACCAGGCCAGCCCCATAGCACTAAGCTTAGAAACAAGATGCACATGACTCACAAGGCGTTCAATAAAAATGGTTGGTAGGTAAGTAAATTTTTTACGGTAGATCTACCCTGCACCAATCCATACTGTTAATCAGCCAGAATTCCCCTGCAATGCCACCAAAGTGTCCCACCAAATAACTTATCTAGCAGTTTAGGAACCACCAGCTGTAGGCAAACGCCTCTATAATTAGCGACATCGCTCTTATCACCGCTCTTGCGTATCGGTACCAAATAGCTAACCTTCCAAACGTCAGCAAAAATAGCTGAAGACCATAACAGATTAAATATACGCTGTAGTGACCTACTCAAAGTACACACACAATTCTTAATCAAGACTGATGGAATCCCGTCCGGTCCATGCGAAAATCCAATCTGTAAGTTCATAATACTCTCAAACACATCAGTAAGTTAAACATAGAAGTCTAAACTGTAGTCAAAACTATAATTAGGAATCACACGCTCATATTTTTCATAAGTAGAAGCAAAGTGCTTTACAAACAAGCCAACAATATCCTGACCACAGTCGGCAGCCTCAGCACCCACATACATATTACTGGGATGCATTTGACCTCTGGAAAATATTTACATGTTTCGAAAAAGATTTGGGGTCATACGTGACATCCTAGTTAATGTCACAAATGATCTTACATTGGGGTTGCCTAATTTTTTAACTGGTATATTGACTCCATTAAACTGGGTTTGTTTACTGTCTAGGTAGCGGGAATTACCTACATGCAATATTAACCGCCGAGAGTTCAATTCGACAGTTTCGACAAAAATATACCCAGAACTCAATAAATTTTCAGGAAAAAAAACCAGTATGTGAAGATCGTTGTTTAAAAAAGGTAAAATTTAGGCATTTAGAGGCACGCAAGGAAGATCATTCCGTTCTGAGGCTCAGGCATCAGGTTTATGCTATTTATGGTCCCCAAAGGATATTATTTAATGGTTTAATCACATCTGAGTGATCATTAGCAGTTGATATCAACTACATAATAACTAGAATACCTACACTAGAAATGTTGAGTTTGTGTTTTAGCTTCGGTGGTAAAATATATAGAAATTTAAGAAAATAAATAATTGTAAATTTTTTACTTGACCCTCAAATTTGCCCTGATCCTAAGACATCCTTTAAATTACACCGTAGGAAATTGAAAATACCACAACTGACTAATAATTATTGTTGTTTTATAAACAAAATCAAGTATAGGAATTTCTTACTAGGAAAATATAAGGTAGTCCTCGTATTCAATTACATGCACCCACATTCAAAATTCAACTCTGTATTGTAAATATAAATTTATTTTCAGTTAAAAATGACCTGTGTTTAGTCACCCTGGTTGCTTACTAGTTCTAACATAAATAATATATCAAAAGTCCCTAAAATCTATTAAATAAATACAAATAATTTAAATATTTAAAAAAATAAATGTTGCCCAAGTAGAACAAATATGCAAGAGCAGCCTTAATCCTAGCTATAATTTGTCAGCTACTATTGTAATAGACAAATGTCGATCGGGCCAGGAGAACGTTTTCGGAAGGCTCAAAGATTCAGGACTAGCCAAAGCTTGAAAGGTAATTGCCATATCTTGAGCTAAGTCGTCTGGAATCAAAACTTGGAGCCACGAACCCTGAGCGACAAATGGATGATCGCCAGTCACTAGGGTCCCTGTGACCGAATTTGCAACCAGTGTTATCGCCGTTTCTCCCAAGACGGACTTAAATGTGAAATGTCTACCATGCTTCACACGACCCCTTAGAAATATTAAAATTGCTGAATAACTTGTTAACAAAACGAGATACGGTATACATACCTTATTGCTAATGGTAGTAAACTGCCTGCTTCCAAATTGAATGCCAAATGTATCCCGTCCAACTTTTTCAAATATTCCATAGGCTCAAGACCACCACAACTCCCTACAAATTTAACTGTTCAGACTTATATAAACGTAATCCAATTCATTATTATACCAGAGATACTCTGCTGCAAGCTGGACTTTAATTTATCAGTAGCTTTATCACAGTCCTTGTCTTTTAAGTGCTTCATATCCAGGGGTGAAGAGTCCAGATCTGACCAAGAACATCTCGCCGAGACACCGCTTAAATTTGAGCCTTCTAATTCAAAACCTCTTTCAACTTCCTCTTGAGCATTTAAATCTAATTCAAAAATACTTTCACCCCTTCTCATATCGGTAATATGCCAAGAACCACCAGCTCTGCAAATATTATCACCAAATAGAACTATGATTTTACACTATTTGTATATTATCCATTAACTACAAAAGTATTTTAAGTGGAGTAAAAAAATAAGTACCGGGTGTCTTAACAAGTGGAATATCTGGAGATTGATAATTTGATTAAAAAAAACGCCTTTAAAGATTGAATAAAAAACGGTTCAATGACACCAAACATGACAGTAATTTTTTTGTGATTCTCGACAAATCAGTAAAATAAGAGTCATTTGTCCAAATTTTTCCCTGGCAGACATTGTATGGTGAATTCTTTGTCTCTTTGAATAATCACTTAAAATATAAGTTAGAATATCTCGATTTTAAAAATTGTGATTTTTTAGCCACCCGTTACTGTGTCGTTTGATGATGGTTAGAGTACAATTAACTAATTTGCAGTTTTTTTTTCTTTCCAGTGGCCCTGATGGCATTAATTCAGTTTTTTGGAAGACATATTTTTTCACTTACGAAGCCTGGACGTTTTCTAATCAATCTTTGGTTAAATAGTGTAACAATTCCGAAATTCTGGAAGGATAGTTTTATTACATCAATCTTTAAATCAGGCGAGGGAAGTGACATTAAAAATTATCGAGGTCATGCATAAAGTCAGCAATACCCAAGCTTTTGGACTCCGTATTTACATATTTTTACATATAATAATTTAATCGACAAGTTATGAATGACAACCACCATTTCAGGCTGATCCGTAGTAAGAAATCTCCTTACTCTCTAGAAGACAACTGAATGCCTATGCAAATAATCTTTGGGCTGGTGGTATTTATACAGACATTTCAAAGACTTTGAATAAAGTCAGTCATAAGTTAATAATAGCTAAGAGCCTTTGATTTTGGTAACCATATTGTAAACAGGATCTAGAGCTCTCTGACTAAACGTAAAAAAAGTTAAAATCAATAATCTAATATCAGGTTATATTGACGTCTTATCTGGTGTACCGCAGGGATTGCACTATGGACCCACGTTTAATTTTGATGTAAATTATGTTGACTTTAATGATAATGAAGTTAATGCATTTTTAGGTATAAAATCATTAACAAATTGCCAGTCCCTTCAGCCTGTGCATCCCATTGTGTTGACAAACTTCAGTAAATGAGTTTGAATGTAAATTAAATTCAATTCCTTTATAGAGTGTAAGGCAAGTTAAGAATCTTGGACTAATCCTTGAAATCGAAGTCTCTTTTACCAATCTTATAAATGTGCACATGCTTGCAGTGCATATTTATTTTCAACTATATTTAAAATATTGTATGTGCCCTTGTTCATGAATTGTTGGAGTATGCAAGCCGACTGTATTCTCCTTTTTATAGAGTGCATATTGGCAACATTGAAACTGTGCAGAAAAAAATTATAAACCTACTAATTACAATGCCATCCTAAGTCGCCTTAATATGGAGTCTCTAGAAACTCAGAGACAGATTTATGTTTTGCTTTTAAATTAATCATGGAAGCAATTCACTGTAACCTCTCTATTATTTAAAATGAACTTCAAAAAATCCTATTGTACGAGATCCAAGAATGTGTTTTACCTGCTGTTAAGAAAGAATAATTACATTTTACAAGATTCTTCATGCAACTATCTTTCATTTTCTCAAGCGTTCTTTCTTTTGCGTTCACATTGATGGATCTCCTCCAGCCACATCAGTACAGGCCAAAAGAAGTGGCCCTTCCTGTTTGATTTAATTATAGCATTCCTAGTATATATAACTTTCAATTCATTGAAACGGAGGTGGGGTGACAATCAAAAAAAGCTGACAAGTTTTCAGCTTTTTTATTGGGCCATCCTCAGGACATGTGCATAAATTCACACCCCTACACCGGGGTGGGGAGGATGGTGATTTTAACAACTTTGGCTCTCCCTGTAGTATGTTTTGCGATTACAGTGTCATTCATCGACAATGGAAAAAAAATCCGCAGACAAAACCTAGATTTTAGTGGTGCAGAATTCGAAATCCGCAACTGGTGGGTAGGTGATGATCGGATATCATGTTCAATGTCATTACACAGTAGACAAACATTATATGAATTTACAGACTTTTCTGTCAGTATATTTTTTACCAATGACCTACTCCAAAGTCAGTGATATAATAGTGAAAATACGAAAGTTTAACGTTTTTTATGGACATTGCAAGTAGGGTGTAAAAAATGTATTAAATGGTTTTTTAGTGTGCTCTCCTAATTTGTTGTAATTTTCTTTTCAAATAATATATGTTTCTAATATTTCATCAGTTGGCTTAAAAATAACTTAACCTTAAAAATAATTCTAAATTAAGAATTTAGTTCACTGTGATAAAGACATCCTGTGTCAATATACATACTCTGGTATTCTTCTTAAGATGTCAAGAACGCCGGCACCATTCCACTGCTGAGCTGCTTTAAGTTCATCCGCACATATACCAACAATCTGAACAAAATCCACACTACCAAATGGAGTGTGAGCTGTATTTAATTGCACATCTGTAGTCATAAGCATGTGTTGGATTCTAGATTCACTATTGTCTAAGGCACAATGCCAGGAAACATGGTCACCAGAACATAAGATATTTCCTGAAATACCAACACATCACATATTGTCAATAACAAGTTAATCAGTACCTGACTGAAATACATATTTTGCAAGTGACTGCATTAGTGTTGCGGGCCATGTTGGAGGAGACGCTTCGTTTGCTTCACGCTTAAGCCTAAATGAAAGTTCAAATCCAAAACCAGAGAGACCATTGGGACCAGAGACATCATGAACTCTACCATCTCCATGAAGATCTGATAAACCAAAACTGTAGAAAGTTGACAGAAATAGAAATTAATAAACTTATTTAGAAAGAAATTATTAAAAGTGACATGTTAAGCAAAGATTTCAAAAACATAGAATGCTTAAATAAGTTCCAAATTATTGTTGTGAATGTAGTTTTATACCTATTTTGTTTTGTTACCATTACGTGATTAGATTACAAATTCAGTGCTTTGTCATTGAATTTTAGTGCTAATAAAGCTTATTAAGAACAGCATCTATCAAAAATATTTAAGACATTTTTTGTAACACAATTTCAAAGTGGTTAAACAACTCTTAAATACAAATCAAATAGGTTAGAATTTTAACACATGAGAAGTTTATTGACAAAAATAATTTTGTTGTTTACGTAAATTAAAAACTATTTACCTAATATAATGCCAGTGAGGAGGAATATTTTCATTTGGATCTCCTGGATTGGCATACATTGAAATGTAATCCAAGGGATCAGGACCACCCAACCTGGAACACAGCTGAATAATTAAAAAATGTTGCACCCATTTGTTGAAGGCTTCCTGAACTTTTAATAAAAATGAATTGTAATTGTATTTTGCCCATTTGGGATATTCCTTACATTTTATTCATATTAGAAATTGACAGTAAATAATTTGTAAATGAATAAGCAGACACAATACTATGAATATTAGGTCAAGTATTATGTGTATTAGGGAGTGTTAAAAAGACTCTATAGAAAGTAGCATGGAATGAAAATTAACTAAAAATCAGTCCCATATCTATATACGATACTCTCTTTTTGTTTTTTACAAATGAATTACAGGTAAGTGAATATACCTATCTGCATATGTATGTAATTCAAATGGTAAAGTGAAAAAGATTGTAAGTAATTAATAAAAATAGTTCACAAAATTAAAAAAGTAAATAATGTATATATAAACCTATAAATAGAAACAGGAAGTGGTGTGTGTATAAGGGGAATAGGCTAAAATTAGAACTACATCTAACAAGTAACAAAGGCTGATTTATGTCCACTGCTTTTTTAGATGACCAAGCTCTACTTACATCCTCTTTACTCTAATTGCTAATTACTATTGTTTTACAGAATACAAATTTTAATAAATATTAGGTAATTGTAATTACAAACTTACCAGTATTTTAATAAAGCTGTAACTTGCAATGGATTTGCTTGATCGGGATATATTTTTCTGCACAAACAATACAGCGATTCTAGCCCTGCAGGTGTTGGAGGCAAAATTGGAGGTCCATGAGAAAGAACTGAAGGTTCACACATTTTTGAAGAACTTTTGTTGGCAATGAATCTGGACTATGTTCAATTGCCTTGCGTTCCTATGAGATAACAACAAATTTGACTAAGAAATAATCATGGACAGAAACCATAAAACTTATCGAAAACAATCAAATCAAACTGCAGAAAATTAACTTTGTATATCAGATGACCACATCTTCACAATACTAAGGTAACATATTTTCTAAACCGTACCAGTGGTTAGAGTATTGTCTATGTATTCTGTGGCAAAGTTACGTACATCAAAAACAGAAATTTCGGTTGACCGAGTTAAGATAAGAAGACAGAAAGGCACAACCAACTAACCTAAAAGTTGTTGACAGTTTGTGTACTTCCAAACAAAAGTTAGTAATTATTATTGATTAGATTATAAATTTCAAATTAATTGCAGACACTTTAACGTTTTACAACTGTGCACAAAATGTTAGATTCTTCCCCTGAAGATGAAGATTTTCCTGGTCGCTTACTTCATCAGGTGGGTATGGTTTCTTATTTTTAAAAATTTAGTATGTTTTAGATAAGAAAAACTTGGGATTCCTAGCGGTACCTCTAAACATTGATTAATTTACACTTCGCGCTATATATTAATTTTGTATTTTAAATATTTTTTACTAACGCCAAATTTAAGCAATAAATAAATAAAACCAAAAAATGTTAGGAGGATATTTATTAATTAATTTTTGTTTTTGCAGGCAGCACTTTGGGATAACACGGAACTTTTAGAAGATTTACTTGAAGGAGGCCAACAAGTGTTTCTTAATTCACAAGATAGCTGGGGAAGAACACCATTACATGCTGCTGCAATTACTGAAAATTCAAAATGTCTTCAAATTCTTTTAAATTCTGGAGCTGATCCCAACTTGACTTGTGGTCCACGTGGTGACTATAAAGTAAATATTGTGTGCATATCTAAATAAAGTAGCTCACTGATATTAAGATTGAGTAATATTTAAATTATAATTTAATCATTCTTTTCAGACACCACTTCACTTAAGTTCAGAATATGGCCACGATCATAATGTTAAGGTGTTATTGGAGCATAATGCAGATTTTCAAATTCCAGATTCTAGTGGTTGTAGAGCACTAGAATTGGCAGAAAAAAGTGGACATACAAAATGCATTGAAGCCATTAAAAGTGCAGCAGGTATGTTTTTCTTTTTCAGTGTTTCAATTTATTATATGTGTGTGTATTTTGATCAAATCAATTTCAAATTGAGAAATTAGATTTCTATTGGTCAGCACTAATTATCTCAGTCTGTCTCATCTCAGAAGTTCTAGCAATGTAGTGCTAAATTCAAGAATTTCAAAATTGAGTTTGCATACTATAAGGTAACATAAGAATAAAGATGACTCACACTAATTGAGTTAGTCAATTACCATGTTAGTGACTACTCTGCTTGCTCTGTTGTTGCTTTTTCAAAGCAATTTCCTAAAGGTATTGTAGCAGCATAATGTCTTTTAAATGTACTATTCTATTGGGCCCACCGTAAAATAATATTTAAGTTTTTGACAGCATTTTAACATTTAATTCTAATCTTAAAGATAATTTACCAACAGATGTCAAAATTTTCATTAGGAAGTAAATTAATTGGAAGTAACTGATGGAATACTCAAACAAATAACTTCAATGCTCTGGCAAAAAAATTTACCCAATCTGCCATTGCTTGAAATTAATTTTAACATTTTTCAATTTGAACTTCATGTATATTCTTCCATCACTTGGTGCAAAAATTGTTTTCTCTCTTTCAGGGGTTCCCTAATAACCAATATTTTTTAAATGAAAATCTAAACCACATTTTTTACAACTTAATACTAATATTTAAATACACTTAAAAATACAAATATTTAAATATTATTTTTTAAAATTGTTTTTAAGTTCTTGACAGTTGACTAATTTGCAGATAAATAAATTATTGTACCAAATTAAGAAGAACTGTTAATTTAGAAATTAATGTAATTTTCAATTATTTTCTTTTACAAGGGCAACTGGGGCATCACATTACTGTGTTGTGTGTGTTTAATGTTGGTCTAAAATGGGCCGATGTTAGTTATTTGGAAATATTTAGGGGGAATAATTAGAAGTTACTATTTTATTTTTAATAAAAATATGGATTTTCTAAATTTTTATAAAATTATAAAGAACACAGAAAAACTGCAATGAGAGCGGCATTCGTTACTTGTCAAAATTAACATTTTCTTCTATCTTCTATCTTCAAATCATCTAGTTATTAACATCGGTTATTTATATATAAAGATAGCTGACGTTTCGCCAATCATCCTGATGGCTTCTTTAGAGCTTAAGTGAAGCTTGCTCACATTTTATTCTGAACCCACTTATATACTGTTTGAGAGAAGGGGAGCTAAAAAAGAGACAATAACATTGTCTCAGATTTCCATATAAATTCTTCAGAAATCTTTAATTGTATATTACTCAACAAGTTTGATAAACGCCATATTAGTTTATTTGGCACGAACGGAGCGAGTGCTTAATACATGAGTGACTGAAGTAGTTTACAACGTGTTGCATGCTATATGCGTATTTTGACCATCAGAGTTGACAAACCAAAGCCCTGGCTAATATATCTGAAAACATCCGATAACTCCCAAACCCGTGAGTAATATACAGGAAATATCCGAAGTGGCTCGCAGCCGTACTGACGTCTTTAAGCGACACTGTAAAATGGATTTTAGAGCAGGAATTTGAAAAGGGGATTATTTTAAATGAATTTGGGAAAAAATTTAGATGGTATCCAAGGAACTAAAGAAACACTTTTTATCCCGAAGCAAAAGAGAATATGTCGAAAATCACCTAAAAAGATACTTTAGTCCAGAGATTTATACACTTTGAGAGTATATTTACAAAAACGTTGTTACGACTTACTTTTAGGTAGATTAAAAAAAGTAATATATCAAAATATTGTTCGGTGGCAGTGGTGACACATTATTGAATATTCCGTACTTTAATTTTTATCCCTCTCATTCCTTGTTCAACTTTATCTTGGGGGACAATGAAGAAAAATAACTTACTATTATAAAGGACATTTTATCGAATAACTTTTATCAAAATTCATTTCAAAATGATCATTTTTACTAAAATATAGAAATGTTATTTTTCACATTTATTTTGGTTTGAGTAAAAACAAAAGTCAAGAACTGAAATTGTTCAATAAAATAGTTCAAAATAGTTTTTATATGTTGCGGACTTGCGGCGTTATATTAATATTAATATAATATTATTAGACGATAAAATCAAAATACTTTATTACCCAATTATTTAGATAAGTATTTAGCAAATGATTTAATTTTCAAATTCCAACAACCTCTTTTCCTATTACATTAGACAACCATTTATATTGAATATTTATATAAGATAAATATTTATATTCGATGTTTTTAATATTTCCAACACCGCTCTAAATAGTATTTAGCAGAAATTATCGGAAGAAAATAATAAATCTAAAAATGTACCCAAAAATTAAAAAAATTCGGAAATTATTGGAATGCTATAAATACACAATAGCAAAACGAAGTATGAGATTATATATATAAGAGATACCTCGTATAATTGTAACTGCAATAATTATAAATTACATTCGCATTTAAAATTTTGGGATAAAATAATTTGATAACCATATATATAAGAATCTCGCAATAATAACATATGTTTTATACTAAACATATAATTTAATATTTTATAATATTCGCATATAAAAATCCAAAACTTGTTGGTGCTACTTTGTTTAATTAAAACATTGTTTTAATATTGTTGCTTAATGGAGCTGAAGATTTGTACAATGCAATAATAATTAAATAATCGAAAAATAGCAATTCGTGCAACTAAAAGAAAAAAGAATAATTTTTGATCGGGGATGGCTCGGTTGGTAAGTCGTTAGACCTGCCAACTCAACTTGCAGCAGGTTGTAGGTTCGGTTCCCACCGGCAGCCTTGGGTGTTGTTATTGTGTTTGTTGTCCGACTTTAACCGCGGACTTAAACCTGGTCAGGCATCTAAGTAAAGACAGACGCGAGTTCATTGAATTAAGGAAAAAAAAATTGCAACGAGCGGACAACTAGTTGAAAAAAGAATAACTTTATGTAATGAGCAGATTTTCTCAGAACGAAGAGAGCATGCGACGTGTTTCTCACAATATTGTTTTAAATTCTAATATCATTAACATCTAACATCATATAAAGACTACGGCATTGGCAGCAGGATGTAAATATGATTTTTGTAGGTTTTGAATTCTTTACCACACATTTAATTATTTAATTTTTTAATAGAAAAAAAGTCATGTATTTTTGCTACGTTTACGTTACTTACAACTTACAAATTTAGAGCCTACTTCGAAATAAAACCAGCAACTTTGATTAATCAATAACAGACCCAGAAGGAATCCTGAAGATTAGTAAGTTTCTTTGAAAAACGAACTTGCTGAGGTTTCATCAATCATCCTCTTCATTTCTTCAGAGCTTAACTGAAACTGTATACAGGGTGGTCCATTATGAATGCAGCTAAAAGCAATCCTAGTTAAAATATATAATATATATAGGGCGTTAAAGTTTAAATATTTCGAAATTGTTTTATCTTATATAAACTTGCATTATATGCTATTTATACGCTTATTAGAAAAGTAAAAAATTGGTTTGTTGCTGTTTTTTACGCACAGTTCGATGGTATACTCAGATTTTTTCTACCTTCAATTATTTTCTAGAAGAAAAGAAGAATGGATCAGCCTGTATATTTTTGAATAATATGAGTTTATCAAGAGCATCACAAAAATGGTTGTCTTTAATATTAAAACTAATATTTATGTTTTGAAAAATATGTATTTAGAAAAACCTTAATTCAATAAAAAAAAAAAAAATGAAAAATTTCATTTAACCTTAAATGAATATACATCTTTAGACCCCTAATATAAGAAAACTAGTCATTATTGATTAAAAAAAAAACAATGAACTTAGTTTTAATTACGCAATAAAGAAATCTTAAATTGATGGCTTATGGAACTGAAGCCCAAGCGTTCTACTTTTCTACTTCGATTTTTTCGGATTGAAGCCAATACATTAATTTCATCAATTTCCTTGTTTTCTTTCTTGTAAATATTGCCACGGGATTCACGAAATCCATGATATTTGATTTTAATCTGTAATAAAAATTGTAATTTGTAATGAACGTAAGTGAATTGACAATTTTGTGAACCAAGCAGCGCTTTCAATATTGAACATTAGGTATGTCAGTGCTAGTAACTTGTTCAACACTTCAGAGATAATAAAATTATATACATGGAAGATTGTCTATGGGTTACAAGGGTCGACAAACTCAATCGTATTATGCATAAATATACAGAGTCGTTTATTTAAAAATATATCAGTTTAATTTATTTCTCGGTAGTAATTGAAAAAAAAAACTGAGGAAGCCACTGAATCCCAGTTACAGTTTCAACGGTGTGCCACACCATTATATTTTGTCTTATATGTTTTTATGTTTCCGAATTGACGCTCCGCATCAAATCTATATTAATTTTGTTTGTCTCATATATGACCCTAATATATTCATATTCCGTATTCTACGCCTGTTCGCCAAGATAAGATTCCTAATTTGTTATGTTCAATTTTTATATGAGTGGTGCAGTGGTCGATGCAATCCGGTGTTTTTTTTTTAAATTTTACATTTTTTTGCTTGCTAAGGTAAATATTATACGAGAATTAATTAATTAAATTAATTAAATAAATTAAAAATTTTACCGGTGTTTTCTTAGCATTTTGATATTACACGTTTATAGGACCTTTTAAAATTTGTATTGTCCACGTATGATTGTTTTAAAGTTTCTTTGGTATGCCTAGTAACAAAGGGATAGTAAATGAACTGAATAGCGTTTGTTTTATATGCCAAACTACAGGACCTATGAAGTATCAACTTTAATGGAAGCTGCCCGATTCGTGCAAGAACACAATCGAACTATAAAACTGGAATACCATCGAGCACTTTTTGAGAAAAAGTTAAAACTAACCAACTCAGCAAGTTTCCAATTTACGCAGACTATTCGCAATCACCGCAATCGTTGAGGCTAAAACTATTCGACTTTTTAATTAACTAACCTTTCAAATGATCAGAAATCGTCTGGCTTAAAATGTTGGAACGGTTCAATTTAGCTTTGCGAGTGTCCGAAAATCTTGCTGTCTATGAAGTTTCTATAGCAAATCCAGAAATAAGGCAAGATTATTTTACAAAATTAAAAGAACTTCTGAATAAATTGGGCGTGAAAAATATGGAGTTGTGATGAAACAGTCCTCAACTACATTGTTAAACCAGATAAAGTTGTGACTGCAGTTGGAAAGCGGTACATTTACACGGGGCTGAATGACAAACTCTTCTAGGCTGTGTATTTGCAAAGGGACCTCGGATTCCTCCAATGAATCCAATATTGATAATTAAAGGTGTCCGCTGGAATGACTCCATAAAAACCCATTGCCAGTCAAATACACTAGTAAAATTATCTCAAAAAGGTTGGATTAATAGTGATTTATTTTTTTATAGAGAACTGCTGTATTGTTCACGGTTTCAAATTCTTCGCACATGAATCCGGACATCATTTCTTTGGCAAATGATAACGAAATTTACCGTTTTGGATTCTCTGCACACACCAGCCATATTTGGCAACCGCTAGATTTTGGGGTTTATGAATCATAAAAGTTCACTGGTAGAAGAGCTTGGATGAGTTTATCAGGAGGAATCGAGAAAAGCACTTCCGCACTATTTTTAACCCCGCATTTATACTCAGTTTCCCTCGAACCAATATGATAAATGCATTTCGAAAAAAAAAAGTTGTTTCGGAAGAGGCAACAACCGTAAGCTTGGTGCGCCTATTCTCAACAATCTACCAACAATCGAGTTTCTTCCACTTTCTCAAGGTTCTATGCCAGCTGCTCCATCAAATACAAAAAAGAGGAACTCTAGAGCAAAATGATTAAACTTAGAAACTGGAAATAAACTTAAGTCCAACTCAGAGGGAGTTTTAAAAGTTGATCCAAGTCATTACCGCCCAGCTGATGTTTTACCAATTCTAACGATCATGTCAGTCAATGTATTCGTGTTGTTTTGGAAAAAAATAATATACTATTATATATGCAACAAACGGCATTTAATAATAATAATAATAGTAATAATAATAGTCCTTATTACGATTACAAGGGCGAAATCTGGCCTTAACGCATATCTAAATACAAACTTCACATTTCATATAAAAGTAAGAAATAGGCATAAAATTATAACAATAATATATTATGTACCTTGAACTACACATCAAAGTAGAACTTTATTATAACATGTAAATTTATATTTAATTTTTACAATTAACCAAAACCAAGGAACTTTGATTTGAGAACAACATTTGCGTAAGTTAGTAATAAAACGACAAGAAATATTCTGAATTTTCTGTAGCCGATAAGAGTGTCTAAGCAGGATTATAACACAATATTGCATTAAGATAAACGAGAGAGAACAAGACTCATACATACATAGTTGTATTTTCGTGTCGTACGACAATACGTCTTTATTTGTATACAACAATTTCAAACTCATATAACACTGTTTGTAGACATGCGTGACATGATCCAAAAACTTCCTATTCTCATCAATATATAGATCCAGATTTCTAACAGACTCTACAATTTTGTTTCATCAGCAAAAAACTGAGCTTAGCACTATGCAACCACACCGCCCAGATCCGTCTCATAAATCAAAAGTAATAACGGTCCCAATACTGAGCCCTGCGGCACCCCCGATAAAATATCTAGAGATGACGAGAGCTGATTTTGTAACAGAACCTTTTGCCGCCGGTTATGCAGAAAATTTAACGTTCTTTCATCAAATCCAATATACCGACATTTGGCAATCAACAATTTATGATTAATATAGTGTCAAAGGCCTTTGTGAAATCCAGTGGAACCAAAGCTGTCACCATAGATATGTCATCTGCTTTCAAGATTTCGTCACACAAATGGAATAGGGAAGTAACCGTGCTATGTCCTCTCATTTGCGTCACGAGTTTCTTTGGCACGAGCGGAGCGAGTGTTTAATAAACGAGTAACTTTAACTTTAACAGTTTACCAACCATGTTGCATCCTATACTTTTTCTACGACCGTTAGTTTTTGGATACATTTTTGCAAAATAATACGAAGCGTCAGAATTGCGGTAAAATCAAAACATCCGATTGCTTCTAAACCTGTGCGGTGGGAAAACCACAAATGCTATAATGTGCATTTGTACAAATCACCCGAGGCACCGGCGACGAACACTCGACAGCGGCCGAAACATTTATCCAAATAAAGAGAGAGGTTAAAATACGAGTGTAAACACGGTTTAGATAGCAAATTAATTTATAAAATGAGGTTAAATTATTTTACTTTGGTTAATTATCTATGTCGGTGGTTTCCTATATACAATGTACATATAAACAAAATGAAACTGACATTTTATGAAATAAAGTAGAGGTTATTGGACATAATATAATAATAACAATTTACACTATTTTTTAAGCTAAAAAAACTTACAACTTCTATTAAACATACTACAATAAAGGTGTAGGTAGGTATTTTATTGGAACCTAAGGGATTTTTATTTTATAATTTGGTCTTTTAAAATAGGTATCTTTAAGTATTGGGCGCTGTTCTTTTTTAAAATTTTAATGCAATTTCTTTTTTTTTTTCATACTTTTTATCTTGATAACTACTTAGGGAACTTTTTGTTGTGTTACACATGGCAACGTAGCATGTTAACGTTCCTGTTGTAGAAACTTCTAGGATTTAGTCTATCCTTAGCACTCAGCATATATCGATGCGCGAGCGCCCTGTCCTCAGGCAACGCACGATAACAACCGGCATTGTAATTATTTGAAGTCGTTGCAGAATAAATCTTTAGTTTCTGAACTAACGTATTCATTTAACTGTCGCACGAACCCCCGACAGAACACTTTTACTTTTTGATTCTTGGGGCTAGGTAGTTGGTTAATTTTTTGCATAATCCAAAGTGTTTTAATTGACAACCGTATCCTCAAAATAGTAACAGCTGAAGTATTAGATAAAGATATTGATAAATCATATTGCTTATTGAATAAATTTAAAAATCATCAATAATTTTAGCTGTGAGAACAATTGCGCACACGTTTTTATTGACCTTTTATGATTCATGATAATGGCCGGATGGAATTTTCCGAGTGAAACGTACCTAAATACAATTTTGCTATGACCGCAATGATTTACAGTCGAACTTCGATAACTCGAATTTTTGATAAGTCGAACCAAATTGGTTGGTAATAGCGTCAAAAGTAGGAAATGCGTGTTAGTTTGTCTTGATAACTCGAATGAAATATTCGGTGCCAACTTCGATAAGTCGAATTTTCTCGGGGAACCCCCTAATTACGACCGATCTTAACCTGTCTTTTTAACGTATCTATGCAAGCAGTTCAGTTTCTGTGCTTGCTGAGATCACTTGTATAACTTACTAGTTAATACTAAGTGAAAAATACTGTCCCTATTTGTCTGTTGATTAAAAATTCAAGGTTATAAAAGAACTGGAAAGTGGTTCAAAAAATAAAAATGCAGCTGTGAAGTATGGGATTTTGGCAAGTACAGTGTCTACAACTTTGAAAAATAAACATTCAGTCATCACCGCAATGGAACGTTTCGAAGAAAACAAAAACAATAACATTACACTAGTGGATTGTGTTGACGACGTAACTACCGCATGGAATATTGAGGTTAAACCTGAAACAATTTCCAATTGTTTTAAAAAAACCGGTTTTGGTCAGTCTTCTAAATGGGAAGAAGAAGATGAGATTCCCTTGATTTTCCTAAGTGAACGCCTGAAAGAAAAGAGTGAAGACGAAATCCAAATAGAAGTCGAGTTTAAAGCTTGGACAAACATTAGAGATACAGCAGAAGGTAGCACCATCAACGATTTTATACATGTGCATGAGGATATTGTTACTTCAGAGTTTCCTACTGATGAAGATATTATCAAGTCCTGCAGTTCCGAACCGGTACAGTTAAACATCGAAGATGACTGCGAAAGTGACACGATGGAGGAGGAATTGGAAGATGATTCTCAGCAACCACCTTCAAATGAATTGGTTGAAAATCCGTTGATTGTCTTGCGTTCCTATTTGAAAACCAGTGAATACACAACCGATTCCCTCTATGATTGTTTAAATAAAATTGAAGCTGATGTTGAAAATCAAAATAAGAAATCCAATCGTCAGTCACAAATAACTGACTGACTGAAACGCTTTGCCGGCCTCCCTCCCGCGTTGCCCCGAACGCACCGATACGATTTGGACAAATGAACATTTGGACAAATGCGGCCATCTCCGTGCGGTAATATTCCGGAAATGTCCGAAGTGGCTCGGATCCGTGGGACAAGAAATTCACGTGGGAAAGTGACGCTTGCCGCACGCTAGATGGGTGTATAATTATGCAAAAATAAGCATAATAATATGCAACAAGTTTATTAAACACTCGCTACGCTCGTGCCAAATAAGCTCGTGACTCAAGTGACGTTTACCAAATGTGTGGCGTACTATCCTTTTTCTACGAGCCTTAGTTTTTGGGGACAAGAAACTCACGTGCTAAAGTGACGCTTCCCGCACGCGAGTAGAAGAAACATGGTTCTATAACATAACCAAAAACCATAGCGTCAATTGCGAACTAAAAACCTAAATTATTTTCATAACATCAAAATATAATGTGAGGCACACTGCAATTTTAAGCCGTTTTTAAATTTGTAAAAATATACAGGGCGTTGGAATGAAATAAGTGGAATAAAAGCAACTCTTGGGTGGTGGGTGACCTTGAACTTTATCGGTTAACAAGGGAAAAGGTTGTTTGTCGTCAAATGCTCAAAAAGGGACAAACTCTCTATTTTGTCAACTTTTTGGACTCGCTCTGTATTATCCAGGAACGCGACGTATTTAATTCACTCGGCAGTAAATTCGTGAACGAAATCGGAAATGTATCGTTAAACGCCGTTTAAAGTAGGAAGTGTGCTTTAGTGAATGACCCGGTATCAACAACCGCAAACAAAATAATGATTGACGACGTTGATAACCTTGTGAACCTTTAAATTGGATCTGAAACGCAGCTCTCGCTCTCTTCGTGTATGCGGGGTTGTTTTCCTAGCGTTAGTAGTAGACGTTTCGCCCGGCGTTTTCCACTCGCGAGAATGTTAACGAAAAATGATCACCTACAAAACGGTCGGACGGTGTTGTTTTACTGCCGTTTTGATAGTTATTTTGACGTATCTATTAATTCTGCTCCTGAAGCGGAAGTATAAACTAAACGGGTGGTTCAGCTCGACGGGATATTAGAATGCAACGATAATAATAACCGGAAAATCTCGTAAGTAAGTAGTGTGCGATTACCGGCACTTTGTTTAACCGCAAACGCGTTGCCTGCCTCCTATTACTCGTATTTTTGAACGTTTCAAGTCGTCGAGTCGGGCAAACCATTTCATGTCCGACTTCTTCTGTGATATCGATTTTGTGGAACGGTTGAGGGAGAGAGCAGCTGTTATTTGATAAACGCACATTTTGCAGCTGATTTACATTTCGTATTTTGTTTTTTTATGCGGACGGTTAAAATGGTTCGCGTTAAAATGTACAGTGCTAGTGCCGACACGTTTTTACGTTAATATACCTTGTATTGATCGGTGTTCCGTGACAATGTCGAAAAAAGCACGCAGGAAAAGAGCGACGGAGCCAGCGTTTGACGTCTGCGAATATTTTACGGACGATTTTGCGGACTTTAATTCCACCGATGGCAAGTACTATATTACGTTCCATCGAAACCGATTGCGAATTTGTTATAGGTATATCGTTCGCTTGTATAGAATCCTTTGAACCTTAGGTATAGTGTTTCTCCGACTATATCGTCTTGACTTTTGAGAGACCGTCCCAAAAAAGTAATTACGACCGTGCAGCACACGATAAAGCGCTTATCAGTACAAGGAGGTATTTTTGTTTTCGTATTATCGACACCTTAGAAATTTTAAAGTAGAATAAAGAAATATGCGCGTTACAATTATTATTATTATTTGTTATGTTAGTGTGATAATTACAGACTAATTAGTTTGATGTCACATATCCTTAAAATATCATTAAGAATCATACACACGAGAATATAACAAAAGTGAGAGGAACAGATTCACGAAACTTCGGCTTTTGTAGGGCAATGGGCACTCGAGAGGCTCTTTTCTCATTAAACGTTCTAGTGCAACGATATAGAGATATGAACCTAGACATCTATGCATGCTTGCACGCACAAACACAAAACATTTGACCTTGTCGAGCATAAAACAAAACGTGCACTTTATAACCCAGCTATACTGGAATCAGACCGCTGAAGTCAAATTGGAGGGAGAAGTATCAGAGAGCATTAGTATTAGAAGGGGCGTTAGGCAAGGATGTATCCTCTCACCACTCATCTTTATTGCGACGCTATTTTCAATGAGACAACCGATCAAAGTATGGGAGAAATAACACTGAATGTAGTTTCAATCAATAATGTAAGATACGCTGATGATACTGCTATACTGGCAAGCAATATCCAGGACCTCCAACGTTTTATCTGACAATGAATATTGGTATAAAAATTAATGGTAGTGGCAAAGCCAAACATGCGTCCGGAATTTTTGAGAATCAATGTAGGATAGTAACGAACCAAAAGGAGAGTATCGTTTGAATATGTGCTGCAAAAGAACTGTTCTATGAGGTGCATATGAAGGTAAAATTGTAATAATTACTAAATTACTTATATTTTCTCTTTTTTATATTACAATTGTACAAAAAAACTCTTTGTAAAGTCATTATTCAGGTTTATTATAACGTTCCTGAAACTTCAACATATCAAATAAGAGAAATCCGCTAATAATTTTTTTAATGCAATATTTTTTTGCAGATCTTCTAATAATGTCAGAGAAGGTATTTAGGGCAGTGAAGTTAACTGGCATTCCAAGGTCAACCTTGCATTAATTGCTTGATGGTTCAGTAGAAAGGAAGGAACAATGTGGCAAAGGCATAGTGAAAGTGTTTAGAAATAGTGAGCGAATTGAATTCGCCGGGAAGTGTATGCGATGTATGGGAGTAATTAGATTTCGTTACTTGGATCATTGTAATTGAAATTAAAAGAGAATATTGGCAAATGTAGTTGCATTAAAGAAACCCAATGGATAGCGACAAAAAAATACCTCAGATTTATCAATTTCGTGTAGAAAAACCAAATATGTATTATTCAGGCGAGACTTCTACACCCATGACACTATAAAGGAAGGGTCGCACAATTCTTCATTGAACTGCATTTTGAGTGGACCTGCATCTAGAGGAAAAAGAATATCTATTTTACACTGTGATTCGAGAGAAAGTCCGAATATCCCACGAGCAAGCGTAATAGTTTATGATAATAACAGTACTTTGGGCTATAAAAATACTAACGATTAGCAGCAAAAAAGAGGCATTGTAAGAACTCCTTGTCAGCATGACTTTTATTTTGAAGATTTCTGTACAAAAAATTAGTTGCAAGTCTTAAGATCCTAATCATATGATAAAATTGATGGAAATGATAAAGGCCGAATTAAAAAACCAAGTCAGACGCAATATATTCAGTGTGAATGTGTTAACCATATCCTTGGATGATAGTGATAACACAGGTTCAAGCTATTCTGACGGCTAATTTTATTTAATTTGTATATATTATTTATATAATTAATACAGTGCACAATACAACAGAATGTATGAATATATTTTGTGTTTCAATTTCCGGACTACTACCCCGGAGCAGTTCGATTTCTGGTTCCAAAAATGCCTAGGAGCTGATAAAAACTTATTAATTATTAATTTATTAACTTATTTATCTACTTGTTGTTACAGGTACCATAAAACTACATACGGCAAACTACATAAGGCAATGAAAAAATTGTTCAAAGTTCATCTACTATAAAGTAATACATAACTATTTCTAAATTACTAGTTCACATGAGTAATAAAATAACTGAAAAAAAAACTTGCTAGTCTTAATTGAAAGAAATTAATTAAAATAAGAATTTTAAAGTAGGCGGTAGGATATTACAAAGTTTATAAAATGTTGTAGTAAAAAAGACGTCTTGTGTGGTGGTGGAGAGATAAGAACTCGAAATTTAAGGTTCAATCTGTTATTTTATTGATCAAGTAAGGTAGGCCGTTATTAAAAATAAATTTGTGTGCATTCAATATACGCCTATTCTGCATAATGCACCATTTGACATCCTGTAGTTTGTATGAGACTGGATCGTATTTTTTTTTGCCCTAAATTAACTGTAAACATTTTTTTTGTGCTCTCTCGATTCTACTTGTATCAATTTTATCTAACTATGGATCATATAAAATGTTACAATAGTTAAAATTTGTTCATTTAATGTTCTAAGCCTCAAGCAATAAGTGCGCTCTATGTATAAAGTAACCTTAAGGACTTTATAATACCCAGCTTGCTCTCTAAAGCGAAAATATATGTTTTTTTTTTTTTTTTTGCAAAACTCTGCCACCAACTTGTATATTGAATTCAAACACCAAGCGATCCCTTTTCCGTCCAAAGTGCATAACATATTATTAAGGATTAATTATCAAACCATAATCTGCTCAGGATTCTGTTAGCTTCTACTAATCAATTCTTGGACCGTATACCAATTACTGGGTGTCTTCAGCAGAAAAATATGCTGTAACAATTTTCATACACAAGACAAAATTGCTGGTGTAAATTGTAAATAAAAGTGGCCTTAGTATGAAAACTAGCAGGCACACCACAACTAATGGTTTCTCTAACTGTTTGACCTAAACTTGTTTGGACAGATTCGCTCGCATCTTAATTGGTTAATTTTTCAAAGAAACTTCCACAGGCTACTGTAATACTATTTACAAATCTTTTGGATTCCTCCTGCGTCAGTTATTTATATCTCAAACTTGCTGCTATTGCTTTCTTCAAAGCTTAACTAAAGTTTCGTCAGCAAGTTTAAGTTATAAACAACCGATTCAGGAGGATTGCAGAAGATGGCGTGTCTCAAAGTATGTTGTCTTGGCCTAATAATTTATTCATAGGCAAGATACAAGACAAGGGTGAGCGGTATTCAATAATTCACTTGTCATTAATTGCAAAACAAATTGCGAAAAATATGTAATTAATAAGTAGAGGATTCATTAAACAGATACTTTAAAAGAAATATGCCTACTCACAAAAACGCCAATATCTTCGATAAAGGATACGTAGTGACTTCCAATCTCACCGTCACGACAATCGTTTTCAAGACAGTGTTACCCTACAATCTATACAGTATAATTATTAAACTTATTTTCTCCATTGAAGTAACAATACACAAAAGTTTAAAGAAATAGTCATTATTTTCTAAACATATGTAACGTGCAACTGGATATTAACGCAATAAAATGAAATGCTTGTAAAACCAGCTGTTATAATTCTTCCTCTGTTTGAGAATTACATTAACATCCACAGTTTTTGATGTACCTACAAAAATAAAAGTCGGGAGGAGTTAGGTCTAGCGTTCAAATCCTGTAGTAATGTAATTTTGTACGGAGGATAATAAACGCGTATCTGTTTTTTTTATTTTTTATGGGGTATGCTAAGTGAATTCTGCTCGAAATTTGACACAGATTTCAGAAAGAAAAAGGAACTTGGTAGGTATCGTCATCTACATTTTGACCTAGCCTGGATATTTTCTATTTACTGCAAAAAATGCGCAAGACAACAGAATGATGGACGTGTGCGAGCATTTTGCCTGATTTCCAACACTGTGTTTGTGTTGTGTTTTTTTCTTTTCGAAGGTTAAGTTGAAGAATAACACCTGATTGTTTAATTCCAACGAAGCTCAAATGAGCCTTTTGATCAACTTAATGTAATACAACAATTTCAAGATTTTTTCTTTTCCACGTTTTAAGTCATATCTCATAAGTCTTGTATCGCATACTGTTTCCGATGCACCAGTAGGCATCTAATCACTTTGAGTTCAATTACTTTAAAAATTTGATGTATGCAGTAATAATTTGTTTTTTTCTCTTTATCTCATAAATTTTTGTGATGAAAATATATGGCTCGTTCTTTCAAAAATGTGTTAAATACCTATCCGGTAAATTTTAGTTTTTGCTGATCTATCGTCGATAGTATTTGTAATGTGTTGGTATCTACTTTTTTTCAGAGGCAAAAGATAAAGCGAGATTGGACGTACACGCTGCTATCGGGCATGCTTGCGCACAAGGCGATGTTAATTCTGTGCAACAACTTATTTCGTCGTTACAAGACGATGCAGAACTTATTGTCAATATGGCACCAAGTGGCGCGAACACACTTTTATTTTCGTAAGTGTAAGTTGGGTTATTATTAACTGTCTCCTCGGTATTTCAGATGAAAAAATGTTGGTCTTGGTCTAATCCACGTCACAATGTATTTTTCGATAAAAATATTTTAACATTTTTGGAATCTCCGGAAAAAATAAGTTTTAATATTTGCAATATTTGCAAAAATTCTCGGATCTACGGTCTACTTTGACAGAAACTGTTAAATAACATTGGGATATAGGATTTATTGTATGTACCCAATATTCCGCTTTTCCTCTGCCAGCGGATGATCTATTACGGCATATTCTCATCAGACTCCTCGATTCTGAGAGTTTCGATTCCCACTGTTTTGAATACCTGATTCTTCCCGATAAAAATTCACATTACATTCGGGAACACCAAAGCTTTCATTCCTACAATTGACTATATCGTTACCAACAGACGTAGGTATCAATCACACGCAAAAATTAGCATTTATAAGAAGCAGTTCATAATGCCGATTCTGTGCTTTGTTTTGATTTTGCATACTTTGATCAAAAATTTCAGTAAATAACCACCAGATGGCGCACCCATTGCTCCGATTTTATTTTTTTTTTTGTTAAGTTGGTACCTTGATTGTTGACATTCTAAAGACCAGAATTGTGGGCAGAAAACTCGTGGATTTTGCACCATGATAACGTCGCACAATACTATACGTAATTTTTTGACAAAAAATTACGACGTTATCATGGTGCAAAAAAAATATACCATGCAGTAGCAACCGAATTTACCTGATTTAGCCCGCGGTGAGTTTCTGTTCAACCGAGTCGAAAAACCACTACGGCCAACCGTTTCGGCAGCCGAGAGGAAGTAATTGAAAAATCGCAGGAAACACTGATGGACATACCGAAAATCGAATCTATAAATAGTTTCGAGAATTGGATCAGGCCCTGGCATAAGTCTGTGTGGGTGTGGATAAATTTCGGGGAACTTTTTTTTATCAAGCTCGTATTGTGGCATTTTGACGTTGTGGATATTCGTACATCGGTAGCATTTTTCATAAATTCATTGGTGAATTCCCTCAAATTGTTGTATTGTTTATCATTATACTACATTGTTTTTGAAAATATATTTCAGCTTGTCTCATTTTGTCAAAAATATTTTTAGACCGGTACATTACAGAGTTGGTTTTGCAACAAAAGTGCAAATTTATTTAACAAATTCATTACCGTTATTAATTAGTACAACTGAAAAAAATATATTACCATCACAGTTTCACTGTTTTTCAGTATAATTGAGCCCAGAAGGCAATGAAAAGATTGTTTTTCACATTCAGTAATTGTTATATTTCTGGTGCGGTAATGATTATCATTATCAAGTTCATTATTGGAAATTTGTACGAATTCAGATGGAGAAAAAACTGAGGTAAAGATATCAAACGCAAGACAGTTTAAATTTTCTCGTCTAAAGAGATCTAACATAGGGTACTTATGTTTATTAATAAAAATATCTTGCAAATCTAATGCGGTTTATATGGCGATTTCCAGCATAGCTAATTTTGCAGATAAACCAAAACCATTTGTACATTAATTCTAGAAAACTAACCAACATTCATTTTCTCAAAATGTCCAGATTGAATTATACTAGATTTGGGAAGCTAATTTTAAATTTACAATATATGATGGGAAATTAAAACTCTCTACATTAAAATGAGAAGCCTTGGGTTAAAGCAAGGTCCATATCTTTAAATACATGTAGAAGATCAGGCATGACGAATAATTTTTTAACAGTGGTTTTTAAATCACTATGTTCACCACAAAGCAGTCTGATTCTGAGGTTTCATATCCGATACTACCAGACAAATGTAAGTCCTATTGCACTGATTTTCTTAAATTGATATTGAAATTGTTTCAATTGGATCGTCATTTCTGACAGCATAAAGATTAAAGTGTGTATTTCTAATTTATTATCTTGCTCTTCCACCTGGGTAGTGCATCTTAAACCTAAATATTTATGTATCGTAGTTCATTTTGGAGCCCTATAGAAATTTGAAATTTTTAATTCCTTTCTTCTGTCTTTCTTTTGAATAACTTTATGTGCACAGATTGACGGGGTTCAAACTCATGTTCATATCTATATTAGCTTCATTATTTGTAACTTGGTTCATTACTTCAATTTCCTTATCAAAAGATTCAAATTAAATACTTGCATTGCACAAAATTATGAACTTACCATCAATACAATCATCATACAATCATTGTGGCTTTCTGGTTTTAATTAGTTTCCCATGAGAAAATATGGTAAGAATTGCACTTCAACGCAGACCTTGCTTTTGACTGATCCGGCGGAAAATGTTTCTACAAAACATCTAGTCAATCTAACAACCAAAACATCTGGAAGCCACATATTCTTTAAGGCGGTATTTCCTACAGATATTGCTGATACTGCTTTCTTGTTTGATATTTGTGTCCTTAAGGCAGCAAAAATAATCTTATCCCCTTTTTTGACTGGCAATCAACGGCACAGCAATACGGCAAGTGTCAAATTGGACTAAAAATCGACGGCCAAGTGGAATTTGACACTTCAAAAGAGAGTGGTAGTCTGTTAGCTACTGACTGTGTCATTCATTGGAGGGAGATTTGGTTCATAAACTTAAGTGACGATATTGAGTGTACTGGTGCTTTCTGAGGTGTTCGTAACAAAAAGCAGACGATCTCAATCTACTAGTGCTCACGAGTAGTTGACAGGCGATAAAGAATGTCTCCTAGACATTGAGAGATGGACTTCTTTTTGAATGTTTAATTACTATAGTTTATCTCAGCACGTTAAAAAATTTTGTGATATAGTAGAATCAATTTTCTTTAAAATTGGTGGCTACCTATTAAGTATACACAATTTCTCTTTCAACAGTGCATGTCAAATTGGAAATAAGGAAATTGTGAAAATTCTTCTCGATAACGGTGCTGACGGCAGATATCATCCCGTTACAAAATATTCGCCTCTCTACATTGCTTGTTATCATGGACATCTAAAAATTGTTGAACTACTGTTGTTGAAATTTCCGGAATTGGTGCAGGTATTATAAAAAATTTTAAGCGTTATCTAATTTTTTAAGCGCTTTTTTGTTTTTAGCAACACACAGTTGAACGTTGGTTACCTATTCATGCCGCCTGTATCAACGGACATGTCGATGTTCTCGAGCACTTGTTTTATTTTCCATATCCGTCACAAGTTTTGCGCAAATACAGGTAAAGTAAAGCTTATTAGCGACATACCTCGATTAGTCCTGACTCTTATGATTTTTTTAAAGAGATGTTACAGAGCAGTGGGAATATTTCATGCCATATGATGTTAATGAAAGGGATGCCACCGGGCAGAATATTTTATACGTGGCGTCACTTTTGGGAAATAAAAAGCTCGTTAACGCAATACTCAGGTTTAAAATTAAAGCGACTAGAATTATACAAAGTATAAGCTCGGTATGTTTCCCTTTGTTAATGGTTGTTGCTTATTTTTAAGGTTTTTTTTTTTATTAGGACGACGATCTTACGCCCAGTTCTGAAGCGGTATTAAGTCCTACGAGAAAAAGAATATCCGATGGTATTATGAATATAATGTCGAAGTTAAACTTGTCAAGAGGTGGTTCTTTGGAAAATGAGGTAATGAATTTTTAAAAAGAACAGAGGTAAATTTGACGAGCTAAACTATTTATATATTTTTCTGGAAAATTTTAAAACTCTTAATTTTTTGATATTGTGAGTTATTTTTTTGAAGACAATTTTTTATAAATTTATAAATATGTAGTTTGTTGGCATTGCTGAACGTATATTCTAATAAATCATGTGTCAGAAAATAGCTACACCCCTCGTCACTGACAGCGTTTCTTACAATGGTAATCTGCGAAACCATGATCTCTGAAACAAAAACGCAAGCCCAAAGGTCCTATCCGCAACATCGTTCGATTCTAATGTCCATGGTTAATGCTCACGTTAAACTAAACTGGGATCGCGTCACTTTAGAAAGGCTACCAGTCCTTTTGGAGTATCTTAGTTTCTTCAACAAAGCGCATTCGTCGCATAGATCTCGTGGTGTTCTTGACGTTTAAAACAGTTGGCAATCATTAGGTCAGGTCAAACTACAATGCTTAAAGAGAATATTGTTATAATGAATGAGGACTTTTGGAATGACATCTTGCCAGGTGGTGCTTAGCTAGCTGTCGCGCTTAGTTACTAGCTTCTACCTCTCTGGGCTTGCGGTTTTCGCTACCACACCCCAACCTCCATTACTCATTTGAAGGAGTATTGTAATTAAAGCAGAATATCAGATGATCAAAATTTCAAACTCGATTTTACAGAGGAATCTTATATCGTTATTTTAATTGTTATTACATTCATTGGCTATGCCTTTACTTATACCTAGTTCCAATGATTTTCTTACTATTCCATATTTTGTGTCAAAAGCGCAAGTACTTTCTAACTGGAATTGAACTTGGCAGTTTCCAGTTCATCACCATAGGAGAACCTGAAGAAACCTACTACGAGAATTTCTCAGAAATGTAAAAATTAAATAATATTCAAGCCGTTTCATAGAAACTCTAAAAGTTATATGATGTGAGATACCCTATATAATCGCCATATTTTTGTGTATTCAAACCCCCAATTTTTGCAGTTAAAATTTTTCGATAAATTTTGGTGATTAAGATATGAAAGAATTTTACATTGTATCTATAGCAAAGGTCTAGTAAACAATTAATCACATGGGACATACCGGAAGGCATCTTGTCTATCGCCAACACTTTTTAACATGTATGTGGATAGTTTTACAAAATCTGTAACAGCCGTTATTCGCTGACGATTCCAATGTAGTGATACCTGTAAAATCCAAATCAGACATAAAGATAAAGGAAAAATCAGCCTTCAAAATAATGTCCAACTGGCGTAGAGCCAACTGAATCACATTAAATACCAATAAATGGATGAATGAACAAACTCACGTGAGCCGCTCATGTTGATTATCGCGCGGGAAAATTTAGCTCTCATTGTTTTCTATTAAAAAATATAAGAAACAGTCCCTACAGATATTGACATTAATATATTTAGATCTTACAAAATGTGCTGTCTCTTCTTAGGTGGTATTTGGGTGAAACTCAAGAGAAAAATATTGATTATTATTATATTTATGTAGAACCCACTGCATACTGCCTGTATACGGAATTTTGAAAGCCCAAATATTTCAGCATAGCACATATAATCTAACAAAGTATCCTAACTAACTTGGTGACGTTATTAATATTAAAGTTTGTTAATTTCTTTTCTAGATGAATGGAAATGCCAGGGATATATGTCCACTAAGGATTGACATGTATTGCAATAACAATACTGAAACAGCATTACACGTTGCCGTAAAGGGGAAGCATTACGATATTGTTTTAGCTTTATTAAACGCAGGTGCTAATCCAAATGCAATTATTAAACCTTTCCACAGTATTAATGAGGTAAAGTAACACCTTCTTCTTTATATCAATCTACAGCTCATTATTTTAGATTCAAAACAGTTGTTCAGTAATAGACGATGACTCGGGCTATGCTCAATCAACGGCTCTTGTTGAAGCTTGCAAAAATAGAGATTTTCCCGTTGTGGATTTATTACTTAAACACGAAGCAAGGGATGACGAATGCCGAGCGTTAAGCGTAGCGATCATGAACAGAGACGAGACCCTCATAGCTAAGTTGTTATCGACCAAAGTAAAAACGAATCATATGTTATTAAATGTCATGTATTTTATATATATTTTTTTAGGCACACGCCGATCCCGAGTATAAAATCAATAAAAAATCAATGACTGAGAATATACACTCATCACAGTTTAGCATATTTTCCAGTGTACCAAGTTTGACTTACTCAACTCTATTTCCCAACACACCAACGATGATTAATTGGCACAACCAACGGTGTAGTTTAACAGAAATTAAAACGCAATGGCTCATTGATGCTGCATTAAGTTTAAATTCCAAACTGAAACAGAATCCACGCTCCTACGATATTGCTTTATACGCGATCACCCGATTGGATGTATCCAACAATAACTTGAACTCCATTCCATTAGTAGTTTTCCAACTTCAAAGTCTGAAATATTTAAATCTATCTCAGAACAGAATTGAAAAAGTCCCACTGCCTCAGACATCTCCCACAAAAAAGGGACATAGAAGAAAAGGTCTTCACTCAGATGACTCTTGCTATTCATGCCCCGTATTGGAGGAACTATATTTACAGGATAATAGGCTGGATCACATCCCGGACGCCATATTTAAACTGCCGTCACTAGTAACATTGGTCGTTTCAAATAACAAATTGCAGAGTTTGCCATATGGTATGTGGTTGGCGCCAAAATTGAAGGAACTGAATGCAGCGTTTAATCTTATAAAGGAATTGCCTTCGTCTCCAATTGAGGTTAGTGTCATTTTTTATAGCTTTTTCGTATGACCTAGGAATGTTGTAGTAATTTGTAGTTTTTAATTTGTGCTATACTGTATATAGAGAACAAACTAAGCTAAAAAATGAGTTAACTATGTAATTTATTTTTCTCGCTAAGGCAACTTGGTTCAAGAGAGGTCTGGACCAAATAAAATTTTAAACAAGACCGACAAAACTTTCCATTTTCTAATGGTTTTCTTTAAGTTAGTTGAGTTAAGTTTATCCAAGATCGGATTGCAGTCAATTAAAACAAGGATTTTTATATAGTTTAAATTTAACAGTTCATTTAGTTTTATTATTTTTGAGGAATAAATATTAAGTTATTATAAATTATATTTACAGGACTTAAAATAAATGCGACAATGTGTTTATTAATCTTTTATTTTTGTATTTTTTGGGGAGTAACAATATAAAATATTATATTTCCTAAGTTTTACAATTTAGTTTAAAATAAACATAAGTATAAGCATGCAGTTATTTTAAAGCTAATAAATTTTTTACTAAAACATAAAATTCTCATTCCTCTCGTTTCAAGGTTTTTTCTCCACCATTTTTGAATTTTTCGTAAATCTTCAATCTTCCCTTGGTTCGAAAATCGTGCAGTTAATTTTTGAACGATTTTCTCTTGTTTGCCTTTTGATAATCTCTTGGTCTTTGATTGCCATTTATAATTATTCTTATACTTCACACATTTATTATGAGTAGTTTGCACCTATGCATTTTAAACACCCAAAGTTTAAAGCCATATTTTGTCCTTTTCCTCGATAATGTCCTTTATTATTGCACACGAAAAAATTATCCCTGAAGTTATCAACTTTCGAATTCATCTCAAATCACTTATTTCTTCATTCCTGTCGGATATAGAAATTGACTCAGATGAGGAAGTAGCTACAGCAAGAATTATTTCTAGGCGAAGAAAGTTTAAGAAGAATTTTGGTTCATCAAAAACAATTTGTTAGATCATATGATTTCAGCCTTAAAATATATTTTAGGAGATACATTTTAAGGATGCTACAACAAAAAAGCTCTGAGGAAGCAGGAATGCGAGATATTTATTAAAAAACATAATTCTTTCGAAGGTGTTATTTGGTTTCGTGTTAAAACATTCCTATTCCTATTTAAGTTAAAAAATAGTTTGAGGTAAAAATAATTTTATTTTCATACTTGTGTCTTGTTATAATTAAATGGCCGGATTTGAGGGATTTAAATATGTGTTTCTAAAAAATAAGAGCTAAATAGAGTGAATAATAACAATAAACAAATACTGTTGGGTGCTAGATAAATCTGGTTTTACTAAAAATATATATGTATATATGTGCCACCTAGCCAATATTTGTACAAGTGTCAGAAGGGCATATATATATATATATATATATATATATATATATATATATATATATATATATATATATATATATATATATATATATATATATATATATATATATATATATATAATGATGACACTATATTCCGGGATATCATCCGTTCGCTCGTTGAACTCCGACTGGAATCCTGCATCCGACTGGAATCCTGCAGACGTTTCGCCAAAATCTCACTTGGCATCTTCAATGCTCGCGCTCCGAAAACACTTCGAACACTCGAAGTGTTTTCGGAGCGCGAGCATTGAAGATGCCAAGTGAGATTTTGGCGAAACGTCTGCAGGATTCCAGTCGGATGCAAGATTTGCAGGATTCCAGTCGGATGCAGGATTCCAGTCGGAGTTCAACGAGCGAACGGATGATATCCCGGAATATAGTGTCATCACATTTTTCCATCCGTGAATCAATACGTGAGAATATATATATATATATATATATATATATATATATATATATATATATATATATATATATATATATATATATATATATATATATATATATATATATATATATATATATATATATATATATATATATATATATATATATATATATATATATATATATATATATATATATATATATATATATATATATATATATATATACAGGGTTTTTCACTTAAAACTCCGCACGCCAATAAGTCCAAAACGAAAAGAAATATTTAATTTATGTAAAAAGTAGTCAAAGTGTGGGGTCAAGTAGATATTTTCTAAAGTTTAAAAAATTCGACGCCTGCAAAGAGCTGGGCGTCGCGACGCGTCGAAAAATTATTCGATTGCAGAGACTTTGGAAATACGCGCATACAAAAGTACATATTATTTAAAAACTTTTTTGTTATTTACTCAAACTTATTTACTTTACCCGTTTCTAAGTTATACCGATTTAATGAGGAAAAAGTAGACATGTTACTGGTGTTTGGAGAATGCAGATGCAATTGTAGAGAAGCAAAAAGAGTTTACGCACGGCGTTATCCGCATAGAAGAGTCCCCGATGCAAAAACCTTTTCAAGTTTATGTAAAAACTTAAGAGAATATGACAGCTTCATAAAACCTAAAAGAGATAGGAACAGGACGGCTACAAATGATGAAAATACTGTACAAAAAATACGTACAAAAGTAGACTAGTTCATAAACTAGAACCAGGCGATTATGCTAGAAGAATGTATTTCTTAGCGACATTGTCCGATTTGTATAGCGAAGATGCACATTTTCTCTCGAAAATTTTATGGAGCGACGAAAGTCGATTTCAAAATAATGGAATCGTTAATAGACACAACTGTCGTTTTTGGTCCGAAAACCATCCTCGTTGGATTACAGAAAGAGGTAACCAACGAATTTTTAGTATCAATGTTTGGTGCGGCATATTAAATGGATTCCTTATTGGACCTTACTTTTACGAAGGAACTTTAAATGCAGATCGCTATTTAAGATTTCTTCAAACTACACTTCCGGAACTATTAGAAGAAGTGCCTCTTGACACTAGAATGAATATGTGGCTACAGCAGGATGGAGCGCCTGCACATAATGCCCAAATAGTAACGAGATATTTGAACCGAGAATATCCCAATAGATGGTTTGGTACTAATGGACCGGTAAGGTGGCCGGCGAGGTCCCCGGACATTACATCACCAGATTATTTTCTTTGGGGCTACCTAAAAAACGTTATCTATGAAGAACCTATCGAAGATATGGCTGATCTCATTAACAAAATTAGTGCAGCGTGTGTCGCTATCACAAGAAGGACTGTCCTACAAGTGACCCAAGCTCATCTGTTAAAAGTTTTTGATAGTTGTGTTCGAGCGGATGGACATAATTTTGAACAAAATTTTTGAAATGTCTTATTATGTAGTTAATTGCAATAATAATTTTGGTTATTAACTTGTAGGTATTTTACTGTTTTTTCATTTATTTATCATGTTATCAGAACGAAATCGATAAAAAATAATAAATAAAATCATACTAAAATCGTTGAAATCTATTGTTTGTAATTGCACTTAAAGCAACTGCGATAACAATGGTTGCCATAGTAACTAACATTCATGGCATACTTGTAAAAATAAGCGTTAATCACATTTTTTATTAATCATGAAATGTTTACTTTAAATCGGTATAACTTAGAAACGGGTAAAGTAAATAAGTTTGAGTAAATAACAAAAAAGTTTTTAAATAATATGTACTTTTGTATGCGCGTATTTCCAAAGTCTCTGCAATCGAATAATTTTTCGACGCGTCGCGACGCCCAGCTCTTTGCAGGCGTCGAATTTTTTAAACTTTAGGAAATATCTACTTGACCCCACACTTTGACTACTTTTTACATAAATTAAATATTTCTTTTCGTTTTGGACTTATTGGCGTGAGGAGTTTTAAGTGAAAAACCCTGTATATATATATATATATATATATATATATATATATATATATATATATATATATATATATATATATATATATATATATATATATATATATATATAGTGTTTTCGGAGCGCGAGCATTGAAGATGCCAAGTGAGATTTTGGCGAAACGTCTGCAGGATTCCAGTCGGATGCAAGATTTGCAGGATTCCAGTCGGAGTTCAACGAGCGAACGGATGATATCCCGGAATATAGTGTCATCACATTTTTCCATCCGTGAATCAATACGTGAGAATATATATATATATATATATATATATATATATATATATATATATATATATATATATATATATATATATATATATATATATATATAGATTTACAAATATATATATATATATATATATATATATATATATATATATATATATATATATATATATATATATATATATATATATATATATATATATATATATATATATATTTACAAAATTCGGAAAAAAGAAAGTAGTCTTGTTTGTGCATGTTGGGCAGATGCTATGCCGAATCGCTTTACATCCCTTACAAGTTTAAACTAGTTTTAGGTCTTAGTATTTTGTTTGTATATATCGATTTTTAGTTGAGGTACTTGAAAATTCGAAGTTACATAATTGGCAAGTCAGTTTATTCCTAGAAAAAAATAAAAGTAAAACTTATGAATTATAACATAAAAATATTCAACAGAAGAAATAAACTTACTTTTCCAGTTCCATATCAAAAGAATATGGGCCTGAAATAAATAAAAATAATTTAATATGAGATATTAACGCAAATGCAATGGATTATGCCAAACGACACCCATTCTTATTCTTATATTTAATATTAAAAATATTCAGTGAAATAAAAACCTAACTCTCTACAAAACTTTTTTCTGGAAAACTACGTTTACAGTCTATTTGGTAATTATTTTAGACAGAAGATCTGGATAGATTGAGTATCAGTTCAAGTGACAGTCAACTTTCCAGTCATACAGAACCAGACCCAGAGATGGAGATCACAGAATTTGACAAAATCATTTGTGCCGAGGATAGCATACAGTCAGTAAAATATACAAAGAAAGAGAGATCATACATGTAATGTTTTTGTATATTTTTAAATGATAACCTTATGACACAAATATGTATTTCAGGCAATTAGATGTCAACAAGCATCACATTTGGAACAAGCACGTTGAAGTTACAGAGCAAATTCTTCACAGTGATGATATAACAACCGAAAAATGTTCAAAACTTTGTTCTTTAAATCTTGCCCATAACTTGTTCACCAGCATTCCAGTCGTTCTTTCTTGCCTAGCAGTTAATTTAACAAAGTTGAATATGGCATTCAACACCTTAAGATCTATGTCGCATATTACTAGCTATCCAAGTTCGTTGAAACAGTTGGACTTGAGCCATAATCAAATCAGTGTCTGGCCGAGTTTACCGCAAGTCGAAGCTCAAGATAACATGGAGCTGGCTAATTTGATTTGTTACACCACCAACGCAAAATTCAGAGGAAAGTTGGCTGAAATCGGAGGTATCTTAATCAAGTATTTTTCATTTTTGCGAGCGGCATACAGCGTAACGTTTCAGTTCGCCAGCCTTCGGGAAGATCAGTGCGACATTCTGTATTACATTCAGTATGCGCTCATCGTCGACATTTAAGACTTGATAATTTAAGAACTTTAATATTAGCGGACAATCAGTTGTCAAGGATACAATTAACAACTGATGATAACGGCGACTTTTTTTGTACTGATGAGGACGATATCGAACGGGTGAGTATATCAGAATCAAGTAAAGAAGAGGGGCCTTATCTCTAAAAGAAATCTTTATGAAAGACCTGAGGTGAAAAATTTTTTACTAAAGCGAGAAACCTAAACATCTTAAATTTTAAATCCCGTTTTGTGAGAAATAATCTTATATTACCGATTAGGTTCTGTTTGGTAGAATAGTTTTCGTCCTACCTATAATGCAAGAAGATGCGACATTATTTTGTTTTTTTTTTTACTGGTATGTGGTTTCCAGGAAAACAATCATCTTCAAAAATGCCGGCCAATACCGGCCCGTCTAAAAACTTAACTTAAGTCTTAAACTTAGACACAGTCTATTGTCAAAACAGTAGGCGAATTTTATCAATTATTTGAGGTTATATGGAGTTTATCGAGCTTTGTTTTTGATGGGTATGTGAGTTTTATTTACTTGTTACTTTTGAAAAGTCGATGAAATCGATTCTTTTCGAAAGTATACGCGCTCCTCACTAAACTGAAGATCTCGGTAGCAATAGGTGCTAGGGGACCGTTATTGGTACAGAAGTGATCAGCATCGAAAAAAAAAAAATTTTTTGTCTCTTTTCTGTTCAAGGGTTTTTCGACGATAACTTCCGAACGGTTTAAGCTACGCGCTTGAAATTTTGCTTCTTTTTAACCGTCCATGGGGTGCATGAGACATGTAAAAATGGCTGCGTTCAAGCTTCGGCGTCCATCTTTTTTTTTTTCGATTTTCGACTGTTTTTTGGACGTTGCTATGAAACACGATAAGAGTCCGAAATTTGAAGCTATCGACTTCAAATTTGGCAGGCAAATAGCATTTGGTCCCCTAACGGAATCTATTGAAATTAGTTAGGTTGGGGTGTCAGGAAGTATTTTAAAAAAATAAAAAATCGCGTTTGCAAGGGTCTAAGAAAAAAATCTTTTGTCCAAAATTGTTAATGCAACCAAAACGAGAAGACGCACAAGATTTGGTTCGATTAACTTTTATTCTTGATAGTTTCTCAAGAATGTACAGAGTGCGCCGCATATTCAAAAAAACTGAAAAATGGGTCCCCCTAATAGTGAAAATTTTTTGTTTCAGATGTTAGTTTCTTTTACATGACGATATAGCCCATATAGTCAGCTAAAATTTTTGTATTTAAGGTTTTCACCTATTGTACAGGGTGTTCGCGATATTCCGTGTAATATAATAAATGCGTTGTGTCCTAAATTTGATATCGACTTCAAATTTAGAAATTGGGGGCAATCAAATTTCACCAAGCATTTTTTAAACATTTTTGATTTTTTTTTGTTATTTTGGCTTCCAGAAAAACATGTTTTTTTCCATAACCATTCACCCGATCGGCAAAATTCTTTAACCAACAAACGCTGAAGATCCAGTGCAGTAACATTTATTTCAGATATTTTTTCGATTATATACAGAGTTTTTCAATTATAGATAAAAATCTGAAAAACCCAGAAAATTATTCTTTTCCATTGTAAATTATTCACCGCAAATTAAACTTCGTAAAAAATATGGCAATCTACAAGAGCTACAATTTTTTTATTTGCGGTTTTCGTTTATCACACACGCTGCTCGAGATATTTGAAAAAATCCATATGAAAATCACTATTCCGGGGGCTCAGTCAAGACGCGATAACGTCATTGATTATTATGATGCACTGCATGGTTTCAGAAAAAACTTATTTTCTCGAAAACCATTTAATATTATGGAAAAATTCTTGGACCAGGAAACGTGGAAGATTCAGGGCTAATGGTCGTAAATTGAAAACTAAAAAACCTGGGATAATTTGGTTTAAACTGTATCGAGAGAGTTTCAGGTTTCGTCTATCATAATATCATTGGAAATCGTTATTACTTACGTATTTTTTTTATATCTATCAAAGTTTGTCGTGGCTTTGAAATTTGGCGATACGTGATAAACGCGATATACAGGGTGTATGCACAACATCGATTTTGCGAAAGTTCCATAGTGGTCCGCAGGAGCACGATGGAAAAACAATGCGTCCCTCTAGCAAAGAAACCGCGAAACGCCTTCTATTTAAAATAAAAAGCTGCTTCGCGCTAAGCGCTACGAATTTGCCCCGCCCAGCGACGATTTTTCGACAGCAATCTTGTGTTTCGGTTGTGGTATTTAATATGGGGACTATCAAATTTGAAGTAAACAATCGCAACCAGGGTTTTCTTGTTCATAAATAAATATAATAAACCACATTAACTTAAACGTCTGTAGGTGAGGCTTGCTTGCAATTCGTGCATTTTAATTACGGTTTGGTGTCCTTTAGTTTTTATTTTTTAGTGCTTTTAGTTTGTAAGTCTTATTATTTATTGTAAAAATTGTAGAATCTCCAGAGTGGCAAAGCTAGGCTCATGTTCCCGAATCTTTCAATGCTCGACATATCTAACAATGTTTTAAAAGAAATTCCGTCAAATATACAAGAACTCACCAATCTGTCTGTTCTAAACATTAGTGGGAATTTAGGTAAACCTTGCACTACAAAAAATATTGCAAAGCAAATTCCGATGGTATTTTTAGATATTACTGACCTCCCTCCCCAGATGGGACTCCTGTCTCGTTTGTGGAATCTGAACACTAGAGGTTGTTCTTTGCAAGATCCATTAAGATTTATGATAGAAAGCAAAAAATACAAGACAATGGATATCATCGGCTACCTTAAGTCTGTACTGGAAGACGCGAAACCTTACGCTAGGATGAAATTAATGATCGTGGGTGTACAGGGTATTGGCAAAACAAGTTTATTAGAACAGATACGGCAGGAGGGTGTTACTCGGAAAAGACCAGATGTAATTCGCTGCTTTAACCTTAACTTATAATAATTTCGTTACTATATAAATAATTATAGCACTGGGCCAAGAGGATGGGAAATAAAAACATAAACGTAAAAACTTCACGTGGAACGAACATGTCGACGGTCGGTGTGGACATAGGTGATTGGATTTATGAAAAAAAAATTCGCAACCAGTCCTCCCACGGTCCTGTTATCTTCAGAACGTGGGATTTCGGCGGGCAAAGGGAATATTATGCCACTCACCAATACTTTTTATCAAAAAGAAGTCTGTACTTGGTTGTTTGGCGAATCACCGATGGTCATAGGGGGATCAATGAAATTTTGCAGTGGCTCGTGAATATCCAAGCCCGAGCGCCAAATTCGCCGGTGATAATTGTCGGAACCCATTACGACTTGGTGCAGGAATTTAACCCGAATATATTTGAAGAATATCAACAGATAATCCGTGACCGTTTTATCAATATCGTCGATGCGGAAAAGTGTGGCCTGCCAAAGGTATTGGACACAATTGAGATCAGTTGTAAAACAAGACATAACATCAGACTGCTTTGTAATTTGATTTATGACACCGTTTTCAGTTTAAAACCACCTGGTAAATGGTTATATTTCATATTCTGGTGATCTATTACTAGTTGGTGTTTGTTTTACAGGTAATAAGGAACTTCTACTTGAGCAAAAAGTTCCTGCCACCTATCTAGCTTTAGAAGACGTTATTAACTATATAGCTGCAGAATATCGTACGAATGGTTTAGACCCGGTCCTGACGACGGAACAATTTAAGTCAGTAGTGATAAGTGAAATGCAGCTCAGATATAATAAGACGTTCAGGGATTGGTCTGAATTGCACCAGGCAACTTTATTCCTCCACGACAACGGTGTACTATTGCACTATGACGATGCGACTCTCAAAGATCTATATTTTCTGGACCCACAGTGGTTATGTGACATGTTGGCTCACGTGGTGACAATTAGAGAAATCAATCCCTTTGCGAGGTCCGGGGTTATGAAATTAGACGATCTAAAGCATGTCTTCAAAGCTAGCAATATCGGTCCAGTCGATATGAGGGGTTATATTGTAAACCTGTTGAACAAATTCGAAGTGGCATTAACTTGGGATTCTAGAACACTGCTTATCCCGTCACTATTACCATCCGAAGACGATATGATTCTAGCCCAGCTGTATCCGGGCCAAAGTCAATCTTTGGTGAAGGTAAAGGTGCCGTTAAGGTCTCGCGGCTGGGCTGTGCGAAATAAAAAAATAAGCGTGTCGCCAAAATCTATCTTGTATAGGGACACTAGCAAAGATAATTTTCAATTGGTTATGCCTGGGACGTCATCCGCAACTGCAGGTAAGTTAAGCAAAATATGCAGTTCTGCGTAGTCCAATGGTATCTCGGAAATTGCTTGCGATAGAAAAAAAAGAATTACAAAGTCGCACAAGATAGATAACCCAATTTTTAGTGGCTCAAGATTTAGTTATTGCTCAGTACCTTTTGTATGTCTCTTAACATATTGAATCGATTTTTTAATGTAGTAAGGAGTGAATAAGACTCAATTTATTTATTATAAGTTAAGTCGACGTGAAAATTATGACAATAATAAATTTAATAAAATATTTTTGCTTGTGCAATGTTGCCGGTTTTACCCGAAATCGATGACAACATAGAAATTTCAAATGGAACATACAGTTTTTTATACATTTTCTAATTCGATATAACCATTTAATCAACTTCCACTAACTGTACCTACACTTATCTGCCATCTTGTTCACACAAAAAAAGTTTTTGGCGTAAAAACGAATTATTCAATTAACGCTGTCGCAGGTGAGAACTCATGAATGTACTTAAAAACTTAACTATTTTATACAGGAGACGCCGCAAGAGTGCACTTTTGAAAGAAATTTGGTCATAATAAAAAGTCTTTGTTTTTCAATTCAGTTAACTATGCCAAAAAATTATCCACAAAATGATTATATCTGTTCGTAGACATATCGCTTACCGCTTTTTAAGAAATTAAAAGATATTATCCATTGTCATACGGCACCCATCACAATTTACGTGGAGGTCCTTGACGAAAAATTACAAGAAAATGTGTCTGGAGTTGGAATGACTTTAAGCTTGTAATCTTGAAATTCTAAATTTATTCGTAATACATGGGTAGTGCAGCAGAGTTGTTAGCAAAACTCGCAGATTTTTTAATGAAATTTGCCTCTTATTAATCGTTGCTGATTATTTCAAGTGAGGGAAATATCATCAACGTGTTAGCTTGTTTTCATGCGTATCCTGAAGCCTCTTGTGCTCAACGGAAAAAAAATAGGTATTTCAAAAAAATGCGAATGCGTTGACAGGATTTTAAAACGGTGCCCGTATAAATGTAATACCGTGTCCGCTCTTCATCAAGAAGACTTTGCTCGGCGTACAGAATTTCGCGAGATATTACTAATTAATTACCCAAGAGGACCCTTAGTTCTTACGTAAAATAATTTGGAGTGATGAGTCCAAATTTACAAAGGAAGGGAACATTAACGTTTTTTGTTTAGTAATCAACAATTCGATATCATATCTATCATGGAAATATTAAATCACAGGAGTATTGGAACCTTTTGGGTTCTGTAGTAGCAAACTTTCTAGATGACTTACTCTTGGCTCTTAGAGACTTTTTGGTATCAGCTCGACAGAACCTCACGGCACTCACGAAATTGATGAGGAAGTTTATGAAATGTTTGACCAGTGGATCAGGCGATTAGGACCATGAGATTGACCCCAAGGTCTTCAGACCTCATTCCCATGGATAATATTGATGAGTTAATTGTTCAGTACCCAGAACTTTCGATTGATTGAATTGTTATGGTATGACTCCGTATGACAAACAAATGTTTTTTTTTATTACTATATTTCCTTCAGTGCACTTTTTTGATATCCCCTGTATAAAATTCATTAGCTAACAACTGTAAAAGTGTTAATTAAATAATTCGTTTTTACGCCAAAATGTCACACTTTATCGAAGCAGGGTTTTAAAAAATCAGTTTTTTTTTTCGATCAAGATGGCAACAAGTTGGTGTGTTGTTGGTGCATGTTGTTTAACTTATTATGTCGAATTCGAAAATGCAATAAAAATAAATAAAAAACTATATGTTTCAGTTAAAATTTCAGTATTGTAACTGATTTCGGTTAGAACCGGCAACATTGCAGAGACGAAGATATGTTTAAATTGTACGTCAGTGTCAATTCTGGCCGCGTAGCAAGTTTTATAACAATGTTAATCTTGTGAATTTATTACTTAATAATTTGTAAAAGTAAGTTTTTTTCATTTTTCTCACTAGGAAATATTAAGTATTTCAGCATCAAAATAGCAAAATACTTCCTACTCTCAAATACGTCAGTTCTACACGTCAGTAAATGTATTCGTGCCGTTTTGGTCATGACAGTAACAGTACTATTACCGTTTTTATCTGCTTGTAGGCTTTTTTGAGTCAGCAAATTAAACCGCTCTGGGGTAGCAGCAAGGAAATTAAATGATGTTAAATAAAATTTGTCGTCGTTTTTTTACGTTGTCCCGAGTTATTTTTTTAATATTATTTTCTAATTCAAGTACATAATTGACACAATTGATTTTTTTTTTATTCGTTACTCTCACACATTCCGTCGTCGAAATTTTCTTCAACTCACGGGTTAAACATAACAAATCATGACTGTAATACCACTACCACCATAGCGCAAATGATTTTAACATTTGTAATTTGTGGACACTACTAAAGTAAAAAATTGCTCCTGTAACTATTTCTCAGTTTATACTAATACCCCGTCATGTTCTAGACTATATGTAGCACATTGGCAAACTTCAATATTTATTACATCTAACCTCATATCCTTTATCGCAAAGTGAATCGCGCAAAATATTAGGTGCACTACAAGTCAACCCAAACAATGTCTACAATATTAAATGAGACTTTACATAAAAAGAATGTGTTCCCACAACTTCTTCATTTAATCAAAAATGAAACGTCTATTATTTTTTTCAAAGAAACTAACTGAAATACTATTTACTCGTTGTTTATAAATCAAACTTGCTGACGTTTCGCCATTCATCCTGTTGACTTCTTCAGACCTTAACTGAAACTGGCTTGCATTCTACTCTGTACCTACTTATATATTGTTTGATTGGAGCAGAGTTAAAGGAGGGGTATGAACATTGTCTCTGAGTCGCACTTAAGATTGTTTAGTTGCTTATAGATTTCTATAGTCTTGGATTTTTCGTTAGAAGGATTGATTTCATGTAATAATTTTAGTTGTATCGGATAAGATTTGACGCCCGGTTTTATGATTGTGTTCAGCAATTGCTGATGAGCTTATTTGTCGTAGTCGTCAAAAATTTCTCCGAGATTACTTAGCCAATTAAACTCTATACACCCTAACATAAATATTACCATTGAATTAGAAACTAATGGCAATCTTTCATTCTTAGATATTCTTATCAATAGAAAATCAGACCTAACTTGGGTCATTCTGTTTACAGAAAACCTACTACGGACACAGGCCGATACCTTAATGCATTGTCACATGACCAACCTTCTAAAATCATTGGTTCTCAACTCTCTTATTTACGGAGCCGTGAAACTCGAGAAGACAATGAGTCCGGAAGCAACTATTGTCCTTCCTTAGATTCAAAACATCACTGACCACATATAAAAAGTTTTTGAGAAATATAATGTCAAAACTAGATTTACCACTTACCGAAAAACCTCTTCCATCTTCCATCTATCAGAGACAAAATTCCGTTTGAGATACCAGGAGTTTACAGCATTCCATGCAGGCGCGACAAAGTATATATTGGAGAGACCGCACGAACAATATCAACTAGGCTCAAAGAACATAAAAGAGCCTTAAGATAAAGACAAACTCATCAGCAAAATTCTTACATACAATCAATTCTTCTACCACCGACAAATACTAAAATCTATAGAAATCTCCAAGCAACCAAATAATCTTAACCGCGACTGAGGTGTTTACCTTTGACCAATATGGAAATCAGTTATTCGAGACAGTATTCATGCTCCAACCTTCAGCTCCGCCCCCCTCCAACAATATATAAGCAGGTACAAAGTAGAATTCCAGTGTTAATTAATCTCTGAAGAAGCCAACAAAATGATTGGCGAAACGTCAGCAAGTTCGATTCATCAACAGCCGACGCAGTTTCTTTGAAAAATTATAAATATAATTACTTATATATTATATATATTACTTATAGAAAAAGAATTCTTGCAATGAAATTTGCAATAAAAAATTCTTTTGAATTAATCAACAAAAATAAAGATCAAAATCCCTTCTAACGCAACACTATTGTCTTTTGATGTACAAAACTTAGTTCCCAGTATTCCACTTATGGATGTGATAGATTTAGTAGATTTCATCCTAACTCGGAAACAGGTTAATCCATTGGTGAAACAAGATTTATTAGATTGCTTAATAGTATCTTTAGTCCAAAATTATTTTGATTTTAATGAATAGATTTACATCTCTAAAGAAGGTTTGATTATGGCAAACCCACTTAGTCCTTTGTTAGCAGAGATTTTTATGAATAATTTGGAAAATATCATTCTAGAAGTTTTTTATATTGGTATAGATACATGAATGATGTCTTTGCTTGCTTTGTTGGAACGGAGAGACAATTGAATTCTTTTTTAAATTACATGAACTCATTGCATAATCGTATAAAATTATTAATTTTTTAGACTTAACTATTACGAAAGCGCAAAACAAATTAGATTTTTCAATTTATCATAAACCTTCACACACGGACACAGTCATACAGAACAGCTCAAGTCACCCTTATACACACAAAATGGCTGCAGTTCACTCTTTTATACTTCTTCTTAATACGCCACTCTCAATAGAAAATTACAACAAAGAACTTAATATCATTAAACAAATTGCACTGAACAACGGCTACAATTCGTCCATTATAGATAAAATTTTTAATAAAAAACAAATTCAGACAATAGTAAACTCTATTTATCCGAAACCTAATGCAGAACACGAACAATTAAAAACAATTACATACCTAGGGGAACCTAGTGAAAAAGTTTCAAAACATTTGTCAAAATGTGGTTTAAAAATAGCTTTCAGAACTAACAACACAATAGGAAAAATTTTAAAAAGCAATAAAACGAAATATTCAAAATCTCAAAAATCAGGTGTCTACAGGTTGAAATGCGGATCTTGTCCTAAAATTTATATCGGACAAACAGGTAGATCCTTCAAGAAACGGATTAACGAACATAAAAGAGCGTTTAAAAATAATAGTCTAGATTCTAATTATGCTACTCACTTAAACACAGAAAAACACATTTTTGACATCAATTTTGATATTTAACATGCAGCCACAAAAAGTAGAAAATTAAATTTATTGAAATCCATGGAGATTAACAAAATGAGGCATTCAAATTATTATTGCTAATCGATCAATTAGATTTAAATACCTCTTCATTATTAAACTTAAATTCTCACAATATTAATTAAGGTTTTATGGTCATTTTTCGGTATATATAGTAGTAGTTTGTACATATTACACAATTGTCATATAAAAATATATAATTTCGTGAAAATCTGAACTTTTAGTTCTTATTTATTTTGATGAATGGATTTTCATCAAGTAAAAGCCACTTTACTTATGATTTATTTCTTGCAAAAGAGTTCTTCATAGTTTTCAACATTTAAAAGAAGTCTGTACAGTTTCAAATCGTCAACGAATTTCTTATATTGACAAAACTTGTAGCTTTATTCGAACCATATAAATTATGAATAGTAAGAATCCCAGATGGGAACGCAGTGGAACTGCAAACGAGGAGGTTCAGACTTAAGAGTTTGAGCAAGCCGGACAGGACTTTTGTTAATTTGATAATTAAAGTTAACTTTATCAAAGCTCTATAAGCAAATATGAAATCTGTTTTAAAGTATGGAAATTTTTTAAAAGAGGAGCCAAACTATTAGCAAATTGTAAAGTCATTTTAAAAATTAATATTTTAATAGTATGTTGTTAAAAGGATATCATTTTGCAGAACCAAAAGTTGAAAGTGTACAATACCAAGTAATGACTAAACGTTCAGATAAATCATTAACTCGCTTGCTGCTGATGTCTTATTTCCCGTCTGGATTTTGGTCAAGATTAATGTCACGAATACTGGCCGACGACTCCATTATTGATATCATTAGGTCGTTTTTTATATTACCGAAGGAAGCTGCCCAAGATTTGCATTTGGCTCGACTGCTTGATCTTAAAGCTGAGTGGGTGTTATGGCAAACAGGCTTCCAGTTGAAATACGGAGATATTACATTGTTTCGAATGAAAGAATTCTTGCAAGGAAATGCTGCAAATTACAAACAATTGAAGTAAGCGCGGTTTTTTCCTTCCATTTGTTTCTAACATTATTATGGTTATATTAAATTACAATTCTAATGAAAGGTTTCGTTTTTATTCCAGATTTAAAATAAAACAAGACGGTGCTTGGTGCGATATAGATTTACAAAATTCTTCGATTTTGGAGATATACTTTCCATTTGACTATTTAGTGGTAAACCCAATATTTACAGAGAATTCTGATCCCAATCAGTATAAAATTAAAAATCAGCTTGTCATTGAATGCACAACGGAATCGCCAGCACAACTATTGGCGTTATTGGTTGATCATATTGATATCCTATTAGAGGACTGGTATCCCACGCTGGGTACTCGCTTTGTTCACACTTCAGAAGGAAAATTTTTAGTAACCAGGCTCGTTCCCTGCCCCCAATGTTTAAACCAAAGTTATTTGGACAATGAGAATAATGATTTCAATCAAATGAATTACCCAACGGTAGAACGTTTGAATTTAGAAGCGGAAAGCCAGTTAGCAAACCAAGACTTGTTCCGAATTAGGAAATCCCAAGAGTCATATACCTCAGAGTGTGATAGTGGTGTGGGGGCTGAGTCAAGTGTATCTAGCCGCAATGTTTCTATGGAAGGTCATCCGCTACTAGCAACAGATGAAACGTTTGAGAAGCCGTCACACTATTCGTGGATGGTAGAAGAATGCATTCTAGCCGCTTATAGTGAAAAGAGTGTAACCTGCCCCAGTCACGGTGATATAAGTCTGTCCAGAATTGCCCCAGATACAGTAAGAAATATATTTTTTCTTATAAAATAAAATAGAATAACATTTTTTTCGCAACTATGATATATACAGTAACTCACGTAGACATAGATATTTTAATATCACGTAGACGTTTGTATTTTCATATTCTGAATTTGGGCGATGAGTATATATCAGTAGCGAGTGTAAAATTATTTTCAAATATACAAAGTGTGTCATGTAATTGTGGGCAATATCATCTTTCTTATTTTAAATGTAATATGCAATGTGTTGTTGCTTTTTGGAATTCGAAATAAAATTGTGAGAAACCAAAGCGAACAGTTTGTGAGATATTTGATGTGCTCTTTAAATAATGTTAGACGCAGTACTCGCAGTTTAAAATAAAGTTACTCAATCGGTAAACAACTTAGAAGCGACATTTATACAGGAATAACATTGTCGATTAAAATATTTTCGACTCTTGTTAAAAAAATGCTAGAGAAGACTTCTGCATTTCGAATTTTGAACATCTGATGAAAATATTGTCTGTGCATCTAATGTTGGGATTCGATTTTGACATTCGCGTAAAAATTTCAGGTGTTCCTCGATTTGGGCGAAAGATATATAATAAGGCCAGAAAACATCAAAAGGGGCCGCCTTTTAGGGCGCGGAGCGTTCGGATTTGTTTTTAAAGGTACCTGCAAACTGAGAGGTTCAAATAACATTATTGATATTGCCATGAAGATGCTCCAACCGGTTCAGCCTGGACCGAACGCACGTCAGTCAGCGATAATAGCTTATAAAGCTGCCCAGGGGAAATGGGATAGGGATCCGTTGCAATATGCCTGTAAAGCGTATTGCACGGCCAGACAAGAATTGAATATTTTAATGAGTTTAAAACACCCGAATATAGTGCCTTTTGTTGGGGTATGTACGAGTCCTTTGGCGTTGGTTCTGGATTTAGCTCCACAAGGGGCGTTAGATATATTATTGAGACATTACAGAAGATCAGGTTCAAAGATCGGTCCTTACACCATACAGGCGGTTATACTTCAGGTATGTTTCATATACTTTATCTCAAAGCTTATAAGGCTTATAAAGGCAATTATCGAATGCTTAATACCAGTGGATATTTTTGGTATAATGATTAATTAGTACATTATGTTTATTGAGGTTTAATAAAATCAATTATCAACCAAAAAGTAACCTCGCAAGTGAAAAAAAGACCAAACATACTGAATAGTTCCCCAGGATACTATTACTTAAATTATAAACTACTTAGCCAACTAAAAACTATGCCAAATTCTAGCCTTGAATACATTTTGTAAAACCTTGGTAGAATGAAAAAAAAAGATAGACTCTTAAAATTCAAGCATTGTGATCGGGAGCACTGTCAGAAATATAAATTAAATTACCACTAATTATTACTATTTCTAATATTTGTTTGTAATAAGATTGCCTTTAAAAATGTTATATACAATTTTTCTTCCCAGTAATAAACGAACCATGCCGTTCCCGTCGGAATGTCAATAATAAAATGAGCTTCGTCGGATCATATAACTAAATTTTTAAAATTATTTTCGGAATTGACTTAATGTAAATACCAATTACAACACTCTATTTGGCTCTGCGTCATCAGGATGTAAGTTTTGAGATGATCTTGACAATTTCAATCGTATGGTCCAAAAATCTAAATCTAAACATATTCTTTTTCAAGAGTATTGGGGTTTTTGTAGGTAAGGGGGTTCCTTATAAAGCTTCTTGTTTAATGAATCCTTGACTTATTAAACATTCGGGCAGATTTTACTTAATTTGTTTTAAAACTAAGTGTATTCGACGCGACATAACGGAAAAATTACTTTGAGACACACTATACTTACTTTCTGTAATGTTTAATGTCTACAAATGTTTCAGGTAGCGAAAGCGGTGGAGTATTTACATAGGCAGCATATTATTTACCGCGATTTGAAGTCTGAAAATGTGCTTGTGTGGGAAATGCCTCCACCTTTTGTTGATTATCCTGATCATCCTGTTCATATCAAAGTTGCTGATTATGGTAAGATCTACAGACATTTTTCGTTAAATTTCCATCTTATCAAATTGGTCTCTTTAATCATACAAGGACTAAAAATATTATCAATTTAAGATTTTTAATAAATAATTCTGAACTAGTACAAGGTGTATCTACTTTGGTTATCAGTCTTTCTGTCTCTAAATCCAGAACCGGAAGCTGCAGTAAATTGTGTTATATTTTCATTATTCTTACCTTACGATCATGAATTATTCAATACACTTTTTACTTTTACTCAATCGATTTATTAATTATAATTTGTTGACAACACAACTTTCGTAATATAAATATGAACTACATCACAAAGTAAGTGCAGTATAACTTCCTCATTCTTTTAACTACAGGTAAGAAGGGTATTCAAACAGGACACAAGAACATAGCGGGACAGAAAAGAATTTAAAAAATATTTTGGACTTGTCTTTCACCTTGCAGTGGACTTAATCTTTTATTTAATCGTAATTTCATTTCTAAAAATGGTATTTTTCAGGAATTAGTCGACTAACTCTTCCATCTGGCACCAAGGGTTTTGGAGGTACTGAGGGTTTTATGGCACCTGAAATTATGAGATATAACGGTGAAGAGGAATACACAGAAAAAGTGGACTGCTTTTCATTTGGAATGTTTATCTATGAGTTGCTTACCTTACATCAACCGTTTGAAGGTCACGAATCAGTTAAAGAATGCATTTTAGAAGGTGGTCGACCGCCACTAACATACAGAGTAATTAAATTGTCTTTGACCGAAAATACGGATTACCCTTATCAAATTTTGCAGGAGACTTTGTATCCAAGCTATTTCTTGGACTTAATGGTCTTGTGTTGGTCTCACCAACCAAAAGATAGACCTTCCGCTAGTCAAATTGTATCCATCGCTAGTGCACCAGAATTTACTCATTTGAGTGATGTTGTCTACTTAAAACATCCCGCCTCAGTCGTAGCTTCCACCAGTACTGCTCTTACTCATATAACGGGTAGGTGATATAAATAATTTGTCGAGGATTCTTCATAATGATAATTAAAACTAGCTACAGTTGTTTGTGATTTTAGATGATGGACTCTCTGGTTCTGAAATGTGGTTGATGTGCGAGAATTCAAGGGTGGATTTATTATTAGCAGCCGAGCAAAACTGGCAACAATATCATACCATGACTTTGCCTGTTAGGCCGTCAGTCACTTGTACCGTCAGCAATTCCGTGTGGATTGGCGATTGTGCTGGAAAGATTCACGCATATTCGTAAGACCACATAGTTATATTATTCGTTTTGCTGCAACCAGCGAAAAGTGTAATTGTTGAAAGTTATATCAGGTTATTAAATATGCGAGAGAAATGCAGTATCTGAACCCTGAAAAGTTTTGGAAAGCTACAAAAGTACTATTGTTCATGTCACAGAATGGGAAACTCAAGAGAGACAAAAAAAATTAGTTTTGAAACTCAAAAAAGGATAGGGTGCTTACTTCTGGTTGCTTCCATGTATATTAGGACCTCTGAAAATTTGGATGCCTGGTGGCTTATATGCGTATATACTAATTACAAATTACTAGTTTTCCATACTGATTCAGCTGACCCTGCTGCACAGTGGAACAAGCAGCTTATGGTGAAACTTAGACGTCGAATTTTTTCTGTATATCTATTTAATTATCCCATTTTACTCATTTATGGTAAACTTGAAAGATAATACAAAGCAGTCCAATGACATTCTACATAAATATATTGCCTTTGAAAATATTGTTGTAGTGTGTTCGTCGATTTTTTGCCAAATGGATCAAAGTCACTTTTCGAATACCTGAACGTTTTTAATTCGCCTAAATTTTAAATTTCATTTTGTGATGTTCACGCGGCTTCTGCGAGTCGAATCCCGATCGAATTGCCTTGTGCGCTGCAGGCCGGGACTGACCAGGACCGGACTCAGCTTATTTGATTCCCAAACAATTGTAATACAACTTATAAGTAATTATAAAGGTTAATTATCATTGTTATTTCAATAGCAAAAATAAAAATGATATATTATTAGAAACATTTTTCCGAAAATATTATATGAATAAAGGAGCGCTGAACATTATATTTGAGATATTCGGCAAATGTATTAAACCAATCACCCAAAGATCAAGCCAATACAAGAATTTAAATGAATAAAGATTTTTGTTTTGTTTTTTAAGACTATTAAACTTAAATTAAGCTTAACTCAGACTGGTTTGTATTCTGCTCTGGGTGCTTATATACTGTTTGAGGGGGCGGAGTTAAAGGAGGAGCAGGAACATTGTTTGGGATTACTGATTTCTACGTTGGTGACAGATTAAGACCCAAGTCGCTGTTAATATTGTTTGATTGTTTAGAGATATTTGCGAATTCTCGGATTTTTATTTTGTAGAATAATAGATTATATCAAAGAATTTTAGTGTGGTCGAACAAGATTTGATATCCGGTTTCGTAGTTGTGTTGGGCAACTGCTGATAAAAAAATAAACTTATTTATCATAGTTTTAAAGCTCATCCATGTTCTTTTATCGTAGTTGATATTTTTCATCATTTCTCCATTGTAATCATTATCGTATATGCGTGGAATGCTGTAAACCCATGGTGTCTCGAACGAAATTTTGTCCTTAACAGATCAAAGACGTTAAATTTTTTTTGGATAAGTGGTAAATCTGGTAAAAGTGGTAAATCTGGGTTTTAATTCTGGGTTGAGTGATTTGATTTGAGATAGTTTTATGATTTTGGGAACAAGAGATTTGATAATTGATGATTTTTGTGTGTGCGTAAGTTTTCTGTGTACTAAATGACGCAATGTTAGGTCTAATTTTTTGATGAGAATAAAGAGGAAGGGAGATTACTATAAGTACTGAATTTAAATGGTTAAGAAAATCCCATATTAATTACTGACCATGAGGCCAAATAATAAAAGTATTCTCAATAATTTTGGCTTTATATGGAAAGTGTCGAGGGCTTTCTTTCCAAAAGCTGTTGCCTGTTGCTGGAGAACCCATAACTGTTCCTGATATTTGTTCATAAATTTGACCGTTACAAGAAAATATGTTCCAGACAAGAATTTTTCAATTAAGATGAGAGGGTTTTATTCCAGATTCTCGGATATTAATATATATAGTTCACCGATATATGAATCAGTGTGAATCATTCGCTTTTTTTACAATTTTGTAAAAAAAATGCGTAACAATAAACTTAGTTTTCATAGCATATCATTTACTACACTTAATATTCGATGGAATTCCATCAAGTCCGCGCTCCGAAAACACTTCGAACACACACACACACACACACACACACACACACACACACACACACACACACACACACACACACACACACACACACACACACACACACACACACACACACACACACACACACACACACACACACACACACACACACACACACACACACACACACACACACACACACACACACACACACACACACACACACACACACACACACACACACACACACACACACACACACACACACACACACACACACACACACACACACACACACACACACACACACACACACACACACACACACACACACACACACACACACACACACACACACACACACACACACACACACACACACACACACACACACACACACACACACACACACACACACACACACACACACACACACACACACACACACACACACACACACACACACACACACACACACACACACACACACACACACACACACACACACACACACACACACACACACACACACACACACACACACACACACACACACACACACACACACACACACACACACACACACACACACACACACACACACACACACACACACACACACACACACACACACACACACACACACACACACACACACACACACACACACACACACACACACACACACACACACACACACACACACACACACACACACACACACACACACACACACACACACACACACACACACACACACACACACACACACACACACACACACACACACACACACACACACACACACACACACACACACACACACACACACACACACACACACACACACACACACACACACACACACACACACACACACACACACACACACACACACACACACACACACACACACACACACACACACACACACACACACACACACACACACACACACACACACACACACACACACACACACACACACACACACACACACACACACACACACACACACACACACACACACACACACACACACACACACACACACACACACACACACACACACACACACACACACACACACACACACACACACACACACACACACACACACACACACACACACACACACACACACACACACACACACACACACACACACACACACACACACACACACACACACACACACACACACACACACACACACACACACACACACACACACAATATATATATATATATATATATATATATATATATATATATATATATATATATATATATATATATATATATATATATATATATATATATATATATATATATATATATATATATATATATATATATATATATATATATATATATATATATATATATATATATATATAGTTCTAGTTAAAGTACTACTATTATTTTTAAGCTCTGAGTGTGAGTGGCTTGCATTCGAATATTTCAGACCGGAAATGAAAATCATTAATTCCAAATAAATCTAGTTTAAGTACTACTATTATTTTTAAACTCTGAGTGTCAGTGGTTTTTTGGTTTTTGGTAATTTCGTAATCTCAAAAAAGAATAACAGATATATAAAAAGCAGTATTTTATTTCAAAGTATTGGGAATAAAACAATCAAATACTGTTTACAAATCTTCTGCGTTCTTCTTGCGTCGGTTGTTTTTGTTTCGCCAATCATTCTCTTCTGATCTTAACTGAAACTGGTTCACATTCTGCTCTTCTATTTTGATGATTTCTATGATTAGTGAATGTGAGCTGAGTCTCAAAGGCATGAAGGAGAACCTAAAATTCTTGCATGCAATCAATTCTACCAACGAAAAATCCAAGAATCTATAGAAATCTATGAACAACCAAACAATCTTAGCCGCGACTCAGGCCTTTACCTGTCACCAATATGGGATCAGTGGTCATGCCCCCTCAAAATATGAGCAGGTGCAGAATAGAGTGAGAAGAAGAAGAGGAATCCTTAAGGTTTGTAAATAGTGTTATACAGTACCTGTAGAAGTTTTTTGGAAAAATCAGTTCAATACCTTTACACACACTGTAAAATGTTTCTTTTCGAAATTTTCCTTGAAACTCTATAAAATGTAAGTTCTTTAGTTTATTGTAAGTTGAAAACAACCGCTACCACATTTGAATTTTGATCCTTACTACCGCGGTAAACTAGTCATAGAAAAAAGTTGGGTCGATGTACAAAAAAGCTTATTTAGATGATAATTACAACATATGCTACTTCCGCTTCTTTTTCATTCTTTTCTTCTTTTTTCAACACGGTTCTTTGAATACGGTTTCATATATGGCAAGCTATCGCCTGTTTGTCCTAGTAAAGTCTTTCTAGCATTCTTTCTACCCCTTCGGTGGCCTTTCTCTGTATATATGGTATATGGTTCTTGGTCATTTTTGACAGTCTCTCGTAGTTTGTTCTTTCTGCATGTTTATTCCAAAATTTTCTTCTTATTCTAACCAACTTTACCTGAGACCTTGATTTTTCGCTCGCACGCATCTTTTCGATTCCACTGTGCACATCTTTTGCATGGTCTTTGTGGTACTTGATCCTGTCTCTGCTGCATAAGTTAATATAGATCTAACTGTTTTATTATATCCTTGCTTTGCTCTGTGTTTTAGTTATTTGTTAGTTATAGATTTAAATCTTAATCCCTTGTGATTGTACTTTCCACTGCTACTGCAGTTTCGTAAATTAATTGACCTCTTCAACAATTTTCCTATAAAAAAGCCTTATTGTTCCTCTCTTAATTAAATGTTTTTGTCTATTTCTTTTAGCAACACTTTTGTAAATAATTTATATATAGTCATGTAATACCTCGGTAGGTTTGTAAACCTACTTTAAATGTGGAGATTGTTTCTAATCATTGGGAATGTTTCGCTGGTCAATTATATTCTTAAAGAGTGCTGCATGCAATATTTTAAGAAAATTTCCAGTTTCTTAATAAAATTATTTAATTATTGGATAATTTATGTGAATATATCTGTTAAAACTAGAATCGTAGAAACGCAAAAATACTTATCAAAAAATTGTTAGTGGGACAATGTTACCACAATTTTGATCCAATTTATGTTCAAGTGACGAGATGGCTTTTTTAAAAACTTTATTTTCAAAATGCAAATGGAAAATAGAAAACTGACCACGTAGGTCTCACAGTCTCTTCTTAGTACCATCGTGTACCATAGTGACGTCTCAAATCCCACAATGCCTTATAAGTATCGTCACGGAATGGTCGTACATAATGTCTACGTTTCACCTATTACGCTAATTGGAATTTGAAAAACTGGTAAATTGCCAAAATGAGTGTGTATGTTACGAATTAGTATGTTTTGCTAATCTGTTCTTCGTAAAATCACTAAATAAGTTATTATAATTTATGTAAGAGATAAAATAAGTAGCTGTCTTCTCGGAAACTTTCCCAGCATACTATTTAAACTGTAACTGCAATTTTAGTTCTTGCGATGGAAGGAGAATATTTTATTACTCTCTCGAGACCGAACCTAACATTCAAGTGCAGTCCCTAGTATATTTACCGCCACTCAATCGCATTGCCTGCGCCTTGTCCAATGGGCGGCTATTTTTGTTGAATTCCGAAATTAGACCCGCAACGCCAACCGCTGCCGAGGGAACATTCGTAATGACAGAGCTTGGTCTGAGCTCGGGAATCAATTGCATGTGCGCCGTACTCAGGGACCGCCAAGGGTAAGCTTAAAAAATGTCATGTATGCACATATCGTGCACTAATACTTTCTAGGACCTGTGAATTGTGGTGTGGCGGAAGTAACGGCCAAATATCAATTTATACGTTAAAAGATCAGGTTGTGTCGGGTCAAGAAGTCATAAATCATTATCAGCCAGTGATCAACTTTGTGGACGTTATGAATTTGGTATCGATCGACAGTACTGTGTGGTCGTATGTCCGACCAGGTTGTATTGTTTATCAATGGGATGCTATCACAAGAACTATTATTAACAAACTCGACTGTTCTAAACTCGTCCCTTGTTCAGAGAGTTTGAAATCCATTGCAATTGAAGAACACTTGAGTCCTACAAATTGTCAGGTGAGTACATCTAAAAAAAATAACTTGTCATAGTGATGCATTACTACTGTCTTACTAATATTTAGACTTACAGACTCATTGATATTAAGTTATTTTATCCATGGTGGTGTGTATGGTCTGTGTTTAGACAGAATCCTTCCTATCTTTTTAATAAAACTAAATTTAGGACATATGATGCTCACCGCCTATCTAACCAGTTCCCCTATGGTTCTTATGCTTTAAACATTCACATATTGAGACACTACAAATATAATTAATTATTCAAATTGTAGCAATGCACCTCTTTACTGGGGTAAATTTAAACAGTCTAGAGGCAGATGTGGACAAAAACAATGTGTTTTATTCAAAAAGTTTGAGTGATATTCATTTGGTGAATGAAGGTGGTACGATATAACAAAAGTCATATAAATAGGGAAAATATACTTTTTTAAACAGAATATTTTCATTTACTCAACGTTATATTCACCAAAATCTACCTGAAACCGTTTTATTGAACTAGATCTTCCAGTTGCTTTAGGCGTTCTTAGCTTAGGTTCACCTTGTTCCGATCATATTAGGCGCTCATCAGTAACTTGGGAAAAGGTAAATCCATTTCCTTTCACTTCTCCAACATAATGCTTTTGATTTTTCAAAGAAACTTCCACAGGCTGCTATTACTATTAATATTTGCAAGTCTTCTGAGATCCTCCTGCGTTGATTGTTTATAAATTAAACTTGCTGACTGAAACAGTTTCAGTTAAGCTCTGAAGAAGCCAACATGATGATGAAAGTCAATGAAACGTCAGCAGGTTCGATTCATAAACAAATGATGTAGGAGGAATTCAGAAGATTTATAAATATAACTCTTTTAGGCACAATATTTTACCAGCAAAAAGTCGCCGATTGTGATACTTTGCACATAGCTCATATTTGAATTATTCGCTTGTTGATCCACATCAACCAGCTTATTTACTTATTACTTACTTCTTTTCTAAAACTTCCTGTAAATTATCAAAAAAATCCTTCACATTTGCTTCATTAAATGCGGAGATTCTTGCCGTGCCGCTATTTTCTTTTCTTCCTTAATGCCAAAATTGGATATCTCTCCATAAGTAATTTCATTAAATCCTTTCCAGCGGCGGATAATGAGTTATTTCAGGTGGGTTTCCATTTTACATTTCATTTTTTTTAAAACTTCAATTTCGATTTGGATAAAATATTTAGCAAGTGTTTCTTGGACAGATGTGATAACTTTTTGGGACGAATACATTGAAATTGGTGTGTGGTGCACTCTAACGGTCAAGCAGTCCAATGAAACTTTAGCATTAGTGGCGCTAAATTTTAAAATGTCCATATCTGCACCGTTTCACAATGTCCCCCCTCACCACTACTGTTAAAAATTACCTCACTATCAATATGTCGATGTGATTTACACCGGCTTTAGTAAGTCTTTTGACCAAATTGACCACCACATATTACTGCAGATTCTGACCAGATTGGAATCTCTAACGAACTTGTTGCTGTATTAAAATCGCACAACTTTATTCGCAGTCAGTTTGTTGAATTTGAGGGGTTCAGAACTCCAGAGCTCTAATTCAGCGTCATTTCTTTTCATCATATTCATTAACGATCTTACATCGATGCTGAAGTGCACCTCCAAGACAGCATTAGTCAGTGATGTTTAGCTAATAAGAGTGAATCGCAACATTATTAAATGTAATGCTGTTTCTTATTTTCGATCAAAAAATCCATGTCATTTCGGTTTTACAAACCTTCAAGAGACATACTGCGGTACAAGATCTTGGAGTTATGTTTGATGACAGATTCACACTTATCGCTCGTATTGATCAGTTGGTGGTCAGCGCCTCTAGAGCCTTAGATTTTGTTTTGCGAAACTATAAACATTTTTTTAATTAAATGTTGTATTCCTCCTATTTGAGATCTAAGTTGGATTTTGGTTTAATCATATTGCCCCTTATTTATTTCTTGAGCCTGTTCAATGGCTATTTGGCGATTTGGTGTTTACCCTCAACGGGGCATTGATCATAACCATTTCAGTTCAGAAACTTGCCTTTAATTTTAGTGACTTACAGTCGCTATCGTCATCTCTGTTAAAAAATTTGTGTCTAGTCGGCCATTTTAGCCTAAGCTTTAGTTTTTGTTTTAGTCTTGTTACGAAATACAATGAAATCGAATTTTTCGAAAGTATACGCGCTTGGCAACGAAACTCATATCTCGGCAACGGTTGGCCCTAGGGGACCCCCATTGGTACAGAAATGATCAGCGCCGAAAAAAAAAACTTTTTTTCAGTTCTCCGTTACCCGTACTCCGTTTCTCTGTAGACCTGGCAACACAGCCCTCAAATTTGGCTTCTTTAAGGCCGTGCACGAGCTACACAAACCAGTAAAAAATGAGTCTGATCAAACCAAGGCATCCATCTTTTTTTTTTTTTTTGATTTTCGACTGTTTTTTGGTCATGAAACATGATAAGTGTACGAAATTTGAAGCCATCCACTTGAAATTTGACAGATATATAGGGCTTAACTCCGTAACCAAGCCTATTGAAACTGGGGGGGGGGGGGGTCTGGAAGTATTTTTAAAAATTTATAAAACCGCACTTGCGGGGTACCGAGAAATAAATCATTGCTCCAAAATGGTATATGCGATAAAAAAAATTCTTTAACCAAACGACGAGCAAGATCCGGGCCAAAAAGCTTTATTCCCTTTGATTTTTTAAAAATGTACAGGATGCGTCGGCAATTTGCAAAAAACTGAAAATTGAGCTCCCTTTATATTGATAATTGACCATAACTAGAAAGCTGTGATTCCGTTGTCAGTTTCTTTCATATTTCTATATGGACAGCTAAACTTTTTGTATTTAAGGTTTTCACATATTCTACAGCGTGTTCGGAATATTCTGTGTTATATTCTAAAAGCATATCCAAAACAATAGAAATTGAGCGTAGTGACATGTCACCAAATATATATTTTTTTAATTTCAAAAATTTTCTTCGATTATTTTGTCTTCCAAAAAAACATAATTTTCTCAAAAACTGTTCAACCGATCGGCAAAATTTTAGAGCCAGATAATGTGGGAGATCTGGGGCTATGACTCTTATTTTAGGTATTTTTTTGATTACATACAGGGTTTTTCAATTGCGGACAAAAATCTAAAAGACCGTGAAAGTTGTACTTTTTTTAAATGAATTATTAACCTCAAATCAAAATTCGTAAAACATATGGCCAATCGGTTCAAACAGTGTTATAGACCATATCAAGAGTAACAATTTTTGTATTTACGGTTTTCGTCTATCAGATACGCTGTTCGAGATATTTGAAAAAATCCACATGAAAATAGCTGATTGTCACCCCCAATCTAGACGTGATGACGTCATTTACTATTACCACGTACTGCATGGTTTCAGAAAACAAGTATTTTCTTGAAAACCGCTTACGTCAAAAAAAAACAAATAGCAAGAAACGTGGGGGATCCAGGGCCATTATTTGAATCATATACAGGGTGTGCCGTTTATTAGCAAAAATATCAAGAATATCTTAAAAATTTCTGTTTTTGTTGGTAAATTATTGGGAATAAATGAAACACTGCTAAAAATCCGTTAATTTGACTTGAACGGTAAACTGTGTCGAGAGAGAGTTTCAGGTTTCGTCAATTATACAGGGCGTGCGAGATATTTGCAAAAATATCATTCTACAACGCTATGATTTGTACAAATTTGAATATTTAACAAAGTTTGCTAAAACTTTGAAGTTCGGCGAGGCTTGAAAGACTTTTTATACAGGGTGTATGCACAATAAAATTACATCAATTTTGAGAAAGTTCCATAGTGGTCCGCAGGAGGACGATAGAAAAACATTGCGTCCTTTTACCACAAGAAACCGCGAAGCTCTATCTTCTTAAAATAAAAAGCCGCTTCGCGCTACGCGCTACAAACTTGCCCCACTCAGCGACGATTGTTCGAAAGCAATCTTGTTAATCTTAGGTTTAGTTTTACCCTTTATATTTCTCATTATACTTTAAACATTACTTTGGTTGTGCAAAATTTCCTTTAAGTGGGCTCCTAAAAATTGACGCGCATTTCACCCACCAACCTGCACTTACATTTATTGCTTCAAAAGTTCCTGCACTAGTAGCTATGTGCAGGTACATTTTTGTGATTGAATTTATATAATTTTTAACTTTTAGGTGTCAAGCCTAGTTGTATTGGATGAAGAACTGTATATAGGTACCACTTGGGGTTGTGTGATAATTGCCGAAAAAAGTTCCCTCCGTCCTATAACTATCTTCAGACCTTATGAAGAGGAAGTTAAGGTTATTGTTCCTTTGGCTGTCCCCAAAAGTGTTAACGGTAGCCACGACAATACTTCTTTAATCGCTACTATCGGACGCGGTTATCGCAATTTGCTGTCGCGGTACGCAGACGTACCTATGAATCTTAAAACACCAGTTGCAAGTCCGATATCATCTGGGAGTCCATTTATATCGAAACCAAATATGTTCGTTTTATTGTGGAGGGCGAAGCATTGGAATGCATTGTAATAAAAGTAATTAACATTCCGCGAATCAATATTAAGTGATATTTTAGATTAAGCTTATTTTTACGGTAGTTTAGTGACGGTATACAATTTGACCATACATAATATGTAATTTTAGGAGGCAAATTTTATTGGTTGTATCGTGAAAAAGTACAGATCTCAAACTCTTTGTTATTGTGTTCTATTTTAAGCTGTTGTATCATTGTTGACAATTGAAAAAAAAGTTTGAATAAAGCTATTTATGGTGCGAGTGGATATCAATTGCATTTACTTCTTACTGATTAGAGTTTAATACTATAACTGGATCTAAACCTTCAACCTGCTATGTGTTGAGTAGAAAAATAAAAAGGTATTCTGCAGACAAGTAAAAGTACATGATGCTCAAAGACACCAACAGGATGGGATTCAACTAGACACATTATGATATAACAAACGAGGGACAATAAAATATAACCACAGACAAATACAATTGAACTGTTTAATGATACAGGCGAACGGGATTTCCTGTTAATCTTGTAATTTTAATGATTAAACTAAAATGCATAGGAAGATTGAGAGCAGCTCAAGGAAGTATAACAGCCAATTATAGTTAAGAAAGCCCAAAAAGAAACCTTACAAAAACTCCTGTTCTTGGAGGAGTAACTAGGGAACTGCTGAAAGCCGCACCCAAATATACTTTGAGAAATGAACCGACCTTTTTACTGAATTTCAGATGATGGAACAATTGAAACTGGATATAATAAGTAGCATATACCAGAAGGAAGAAAAAATGATTTGACCAACTACCTTTTGAGATCTATTTTAAGAATTTATGGAAAGGTTATAGAGAATAAACTTGAAAAAGAGGAAACAGTAGATAATATATTCGTTATAAAACAGACAACAGAAATAAATAATAACCTAAATGAATTTCGTGCACTGATACGACTATATACCAAGTATATACTTTGAAGTTTACTGACAATAGGGACGATAAGGAAAGATGTTGAGTAAGCTGAATGGAGAATATGAAAAGTGGAGATTATGTATAAACTTTGAAAAAATCGAATGGGTGGTGGTAGGAGGTACAGGGGAAGATAACACAGATACATCTTAAAGACGTCCTGTCTAAGATGCAAGTCATTTAGAAGATGTCTTGAGGACATCCAATGTTACAAAACAAGGTCTTTCACACCTTAAAGACGTTATATGTTATAAAGGTTATATAAGATATCTTCACTGAATTAGTAAGCCGTCTTATTTTTAGTTAATTGCAAAAAATATAGTATGCAACATATTTAACACTGGTGAAAATGAAATAATATTGTTTAACAAAAGAAAACAACGAAAATGGACCTGGTTAACTTTCCTTAAAGAAGTAAAACAGTAAAACTTCTTAACTGGTAGCTACCACAGACTTGTTCGAACCAAAATGATCATTAATATCTGTTTTAAAACTAAAAATAAAAACACCTACAAATTAGCTATTGAAAAATTGAAAAAAGCTAATTAGACATACAAAGACAAAATGGAGGGAATGATATGTAATGTGCTAATTGTCAACCAGACTATTAACAAATATATTTATATCGAAGTTGGATAACTACCACTGAAGAGAGCAAGCCGGATTTAGAAAAGGCTTTAGTACAAGTAGGCACCTGCTGACGACCAAAATATTAACTGAAAAGCTACATTGGGATAATTTAAGTATCCTTATCAATGAGCAATATTTAAACAACCTGGGATACTTACATGAGATTGTATTACTAACAGGCAAAAAAGATGAATCACAAAAAATTATCAAAGGGCTGGATATTGAATCGTAAAATATAGGATTAAAGATGAATTACAATAATACAACAACCATGACCAACTATCTAGAACTAATAACTACAGTGGCGCAACTAGGTTGGCTTGGGTATAATTTCAAAAATTTTCTTATATTCTAAAAAATAATAAGTGCGAATGTTTTAACACCAGCTGCAAAGCGCAAATAGAAATTCGCTGGATATTCTCCGAGAAAAAAAATGACAGGTGAACTGAGATAATTATGTACTGGAGACCGTGGAATTACAAGCGCAAAACAGGAAGATTACAGATGGATGGTCAGATGACTTAAAGAAACATGCTGAACCGTGATAGAGAGACATGGAACTGGAAGTGGATTAGAATGACAGTTATTCGGAATATTTTAATTTTTCATGTATTTTATCTAAAAGAATGAAGACTGTTTATTGTTACTAGTTTTTTTTTATCGTAGTTTGGCAAGACTGACCGTTGCATAGATTTGATCAATTTTTCTCATAGCTCCATTTCCATTATTATCCCTGTTACCGAAATCACCCGAGGAACAACTTGAACTCTTCAAGCTGCTAGATATGTTTTTTCTCTTGTGTTGTTTGTTTTCACTGGTGATTAATTAAGAATCTAATAATGAAATTTTTGTATTAATTAGATGATCATGAACATATTTTGTCATATTTTTTATATCATATGTCAATTAGAGAGAACCTAAAACTTATCAGCTAGATTTCAGTATCGTGTCATGTCCATTCCAGAAATTTATCTATAAATTCTTATTTTTTTGTTCCGATAAATGATTTAAACTAATTACCTCAAAAATTCTTATTTCTGTGACGAAACTAAAAAGAAATGACACTTTTTTGGTTAAGTTAACATAGTCAAAATTTAACGAATTTTTGACTTTGAATTTATATTACTCGAGCGCCATCTACCTTGATATTTATGGAGTGTCTTGAGAATTATCTTCAAAGCAAAGAGTATAAGATAGAGGGTAAGGTTGCGTATACCGTTACGAGTGCCATCTATTATTTGTGCCTTAGTACTAAAGTACTGTCGTGGCGGTTTAAAGTAATGCGTCACACTGAAAATACTACACTAGTTTATTTATATTATAATAAAAAAAATGTTTAAAACTATCTCGACATTTTTTTTTCACATTTTACTTTTCAACTTTAAATTGAATTGAACCGTACGGCCCGCGCGTTTTCCGTTTTCATTACTGGACACAATCACTAGAGGCGATGAAACTCCTGTACGTTTTTTAACATTGCCACTAGTCGGAGCCTTCCCCTCTATCTTATACTCTTTGCTTCAAAGTGCGTCATTTGAGTATTGTTAGTTTACCACTCAAATTAATTTTATGTCAGTAGCCTATCAAGCCCTCTCAGGTCCGTATCGGCTATTTTAATATTCCGTATCACTAGGTAAGGATTTTTTTGTGTGCATAGATGCTAATAGCAGAGATCAGATTGCGAGGATACAGTTTTGTGGGCAATAGTTTGTTCAATCTGTACTTCTTATATTTTGCTTTAAATTTGATATAGTTTATACTTATTTATTTATTTATTTTAACGGCTGAGCCAATTTACAAAGAAAAAGTAACAATATAAACATAAATAGAAATAGCAATATGACAAAACAACAACTTAGATAACAAGCTTTTTAAATAACCTTATGAAACATATAAAAACACAAAAACAGTAAGAAACAGTAAACAAACAGTATTACACTAGTTACAACTACAATAAACCACCTGTTTCAATCTTGTCTTAAATAGTCGAAGACCGCTAGCAAAGGGATCAAGAGAGCAACTATTAAATAACCTCAAGGTTCGAGTTAAAGGGGAAAAATAGCCATAGTTGGCGTGATGAAATGGAATACAAAACATTGGGGAGCTTTGACGTCTTTGATAGATGTTAAAATCAATGGACTGGAAGAGAGCCGAACAGTTATATACACCGTTCAAAATTTTATAAAACGTCAAAATATCGGAGTGGGTTCTTCTAATTTCCAGACTATCTATCCCAAAAGGCTCACATACCAGAAAATAATTAATGTGAAAGTTATTGTAGATATTTATACCCGTTCTATATGCTAGGGACCTCAGAAATGCCCCTTGAACAGTCTCCAATCTATCAATGTGACATCTGTAATGTGAAGACCACACTACTGATGCATACTCCAATGTAGATTTAACTAAGGAGCAATAAAGGGTTCTAAAACAGTCGGATGAGAGCAGTGTACTATCACGGGTAATAAAACCCAGACCTCTCATGCCCTTGTTAACAATATCATCCAGCTGATCCAAAAAGGTGAGTTTACTATCAAGGTCCCTAACTTTTGCGACACACTTTATCGTTGTATTGTTAATAATATATCTATTTTGAAAGGTGTTAGCTAAGCGAGAAAAAGTAATACTAAAACACTTTCCAACATTTAGATCCAGACCATTTTCTCTGCACCACGAACTAACATTATTAAGGTCGCTCTGAAGAAGCTGAGCGTCCAAAAATGATTTAATTGTTTTGTAAAATTTAAAATCATCTGCAAAGGCAGGATATTCAGAATGAAGAACCACATCACTCAGATCCCTTATAAACAAATTAAAGAAAACTGCACGTACGTGTGAACCCTGAGGCACACCCGAATGCACCACAATTTCGCTAGAAATATAATTACTGATTCGGACTTGCTGTGTACGCCCTGTTAAAAAGCTGTGACAAAATTCAACCAAAATTCAACAGAGGTCGCCTCCGGCAAAATCGGCAAATGAAACTCGGTTTTGCATCATGGGAGCATCAATTCAAATTATAAACTTTATTTCCCCAACTGATTTAAAATAATGTAGGAATATTGCGAATTGCATTTACGTTGCAGAATTAAATAAAAATACACTAAATAAATGAATGTCAAATGGTTGCGAGAGTTTAATGGATAGAGTAAGAAAATCGTGCAAGTTGATATTCTGCAAGGGCGAAATCTCTCAGGAGACTATTTTCGAACATGCGAGGGAACTTACAACCATGCCGTGGAATGTAAGGTATTTCAATTAATTCGAGAATCAAAAGACGGTTGTGATGCCACCGCTTTAGAACGCCAAATGCCGGCGGAGACCCCGGATAGATTCGCCCACTACGACATTCTTTGTATTTTATTTTCTTTATCCATAACTCACTTGCGTTAACATTTGCTCGCTTAGTTGTCTTCGCAATGGAAATTAGCTTAAAAAACGAAGGTATCGACGTAAACCAAAAACGCAAATGCCAACAATAAATTCCATAATAATCAACTCTGTTAAAATTGAAAGTACGAAAATGACTTAAAGTAAATTGATAATTTAAAAAATGTACTTACGTCCAAAATTTATTAAAACATTGGGAAGAGATGTTGTATTTGCTTTCAAAATTTTCAATTTAGTCTCTCTGTGGGGTGTACTTTTATTATAGAATTGCCCACAAAGTAATAAATAAGAACTAAAAGTTCAGATTTTCACGAAATTACATATTTTCACATAACAATTGTTTCGACAACACTGTGTTTTTATCAAATGTAACAATATCAATATCAAATAAAACCTTAATTAATGTTGTTGTGAGAATTTAAGTTCAATAAATCTAATTCATCGTTAAGCAATACATTTGAATATCTCGTTTTGTTAATCTCCATGGCTCTGTGTAAAATATCAAAATTGTCGTCAAACATGTGTTTTTCTGTGTTTAAGTGTGTAGCATAATTAGAATCTAGACTATTATTTTTAAACGCTCTTTTATGTTCGTTAATCCGTATTTCAACCTGTAGACACCTGATTTTTGTGATTTTGGACTTTTCGTTTTATTGTTTTTTAAAAATTTTCCTATTGCGTTGTTATTTCTGAAAACTATTTTTAAACCACATTTTGAAAAATGTTTTGAAACTTTTTCACGAGGTTCTCCTATGTATGCAATTGTTTTAAATTGTTCTTGTTCTGCATTAGTTTTCGGTTAAATAGAGTTTAGTGTTGTCTGGATTTGTTTTTTTTATTTATAATTTTATCTATAATGGACGGATTGTAGCCGTTGTTGAGTGCAATTTGTTTAATGATATTAAGTTCTTTGTTTTAATTTTCTGTTGAGAGTGGCGTATTAAGAAGTCTGTGTATAAAAGAGTGAAATACAGCCATTTTATGTGTATAAGGGTGATTTGAGCTGTTATGTATGCCTGTGTCCGTGTGTGAAGGTTTATGATAAATGGAAAAATCTAATTTGTTTCGCGTTTTCGTAATAGTTAAATCTACAAAATTAATAGAGTTATCCTGTTCAATCTCGATAATGAATTTTATACGATTATGTAATGAGTTAATGTAATTTAAAAAAGAATTCAATCGTCTGTCCGTTCCAACAAAGCAGGCAAAGACATCATCCACGTATCTAGACCACCGCAGAAAACTTTTACTTAAAGGATGTTCTAGTATGATATTTTCCAAATTATCTAACAATTGGCTTTCCTATAATCAAATCTTCCTTGGAGATGTAAATCTGTCCATTAAATTTAAAATAATTTTGGTCTAAAGATACTATTAAGCAATCTAATAAATCTTGTTTCACCAATGGATTAACCTGTTTCCGGATTAGGGTGAAATAGTAGATTTCATCTATCACATCCATAGGTGGAATACTGGGAAATAAGTTTTGTACATCAAAAGACAATAGTGTTGCATTAGAAGGGATTTTCATATTTTTAATTTTGTTGATTAATTCAAACGAATTTTTTATTGTAAATTCTGGTTTAAAATCTGTATGGAACTTTAAAATATTTACTAATTTTGTTGAGAGGTTAACTGCTCCAGCATAATAATAAAAAATTCTTTTGGATTAATCAACAAAATTAAACATATCAAAATCCCTTCTAACACAACACTATTGTCTTTTGGTGTACAAAACTTATTTCCCAGTATTCCACCTAATTAGTCTACACACTTAAACTTAAAAGCTTTGCCTTTTAAATTTTTGGAATATATTATTTCTTTGGCAAAATTGATCAAATCGAATTATCAAGTACCGTAGCAGTATCAATACCGTAGCACCATAGCACCTTAATAACATAGTACACTCACTCACAGGAAATTCTATCCCGTATTGAAAAAAGCAGTCTGTATTTATTAAGATGGACCTACTCTTAGAGGATCTGTGACCTGAGATGTGGTTTTACCGCAGGATTCTGAGAATCTCTGCCTTTTTAGTTTTTGTAATATATTGTTTCTTTGGCAAAATTGATGAAATTGAATTTGTATCTACGCTCTTATAAAAATTTAACTGTCCTACGGGACCGCCGTTGATTTTTGGCTATTTTTCTAATTGATATTGAATTAAAATTTGTCCTATTTACGGAGTTTGACTTCTAGACAGAACCTATTGAAATTGTGACTACTTGGGGGTCGGGAAGTATTTAGAAAAAAATAAATCCCACGTTAGCAAGGGTCCAAGCAAAAAATATTTTCTCAAAAAACAGTGATGCTGCGAAAAATTTATAGGATGAAAGGAATGCAAGATCCAGTGCTATAAAACTAAAAATGTACAGGGTGTGCCCGGTATTCGCAAAAAATTGAAAATTGGATTCCTCCTCTAATGAAAATTAGCCATAACTAGAAGACTATGTTTCAGTTGTCAATTTATTTTACATAATAATGTAGCCTCTATAGACAGCTAAAACTCTTGAATTTAAGGTTTTCACCCATTGTGCGGGGTGTAACATGCGTCTTAAGTTTGCAGCTATTCTTCAAACTTCAAATTGGGCAGCGAAGTAGAAGTCCACACCCACAATTAAATAGTTGATCTCGGGCGCAATCGAATCTGGTCAAGTAATTTTTAAAAAGTTTTGAATTTTTTTTTGGGGTTATTGCCTTATAGAAAAAAATTGTTTTTTCGAGAACTATTAACCCGATCGGCAAAATTTTTGAGCCAGAAACCGTAAGAGATCCGGAGCTGTAGCTTTTATTTCGAGCATTTTGTGGATTATATACAAAGTGTTTACGTTATGGACAAATATAAAAAACCCAAAAAATGGATCTTATCGGGAGTAAATCTGTAAAATCATAAATCAAAATTCGTAAAAAAAAATTGTTATTACGGCATTTACGACATATTTCAGGGTTTTTTATGTTTTGTTTTCGTAGATAAAATATTAGAGTAGAGGAAAAACTATAAAAGACTGGACAATTTGATTTAAACATATACTTTAAAAAGTATCATTGGCAATCGATATTACTGGAATCCGTTTGACTTAAATAAAAAATGAAGTATAAAAACTTATAACAAGGCTAAACAGGAATTCTAAAATATAGGTTATTTTGGCTTCAGTGATTTCTAATTTCCCCGGATCAAGATTTTCACTCTTCGGGCACTAATATAAAATATTGATATTTTTCTTAGTGGATTTGGTCTCTGTCATATTAGTGGCATAATACTTGTTCACCGCACTTACTTGTTGCGAACCCTGATGGAAATCTCCCTATCTAAGTATCCGATACACACTGCATTCCCAACTGAACGAATATACCCCCGATCTACAAAAATTATCTTCGGATCCTTAACGTCCAAAATTCTTACCAAATAATTAATGTTTCAAATTATAGCATTTATTCAAATTGATTTTTCATTAAGAGAATGTAACTACAAACTATACCGTCTCACTCACTGATCAAAAAGTGTCACTACTTGTAATATTTAAAATTCTTATGAAACGTAATAATAAATATATATAACTAAATCTACCAACAGTCCAAACTATTTTTTTAATGAAGTAATACCTAAAGATTGGTTAAAATCTACTAAAATATGTCCCGAACGTATATAAAAAAAAGCCCAACTTGGATTCAGAAATGGACTTGGAAAAGACGAAAGTACCAATATCGTAGCACCATAGCATCTTAATAACATCGTACACTCACTCGCAGGATATTCTATCCCGTATTGAAAAAGCCAGTCTGTATTTATTAAGATGGACCCACTCTTAAAGGATCTGTGACATGAGATGTGGTTTTACCGCATTATTCTGAGAATCTCTGGGGTAGGTAGATATGACAAATGAAGAAATACTTCGCAAAAAGAGACGTAAATAATAAATACAATAAAAAAAGGAAGCTCGGCCACATATTGCGGAATGAGCAAAGATTACTGCAAGAAATATTACAAGGAAAAATTCCAGGGAAACGGAGAACTGGTAGAAGAACAATTTCTTGGTTAAAGAACCGTAGAGCTTGGTTTTCTTCTACAACAACAGGCCTTTTAAAAATATGTTTCTTATTTGTACTGTGTATGTGATTAGTTGTTAGTGGGTGAAGTTTCTGATCACTGTCTAGTTTTCTGTTGTTTAAAAATGGAAAAATCTCGTTTACAGTCAAAAGTTATTACTCATAGGGACTAGGCTAGTTTTAATATTAATTTATTCTTACAAGATCTCTATTTAACTCAGTGGGATGAAACATTTTATGAAAATAATATTGATACTAAGATTGCACTTTTTAACTATTTTCTGCTATCTGTTTTTAACAAGCATGCCCTTTTCAGAGTAACTAAACCTTGAGTCCCTTGGCTTACACCCAATGTTAAGCTCTATATGAAATATAATACTCATACAACACATACGCACTGATGCCGCAGGCGAGGATAATATAAATATTAAAATGTTAAAACATTGCACACCTTCTATCGATAAATATATCACGCACATAATTAACTGCTGTATGGAGTTAAAGTATTTTCCAGATCAATGGAAAACTTCCATTGGAAAGCACTTACCTAAGATAAAAATCCAACAAATTTTAATGATCTCAGAATTCTCGGTTCTCGGTTCTCTCTAAAATTTTTGAAAAAGTTTTATACAAAAAACTATTTAACTATTGCATTGTTAATAATGTCATACCCGAGTGTCAATGTGGGTTTAGGCAAGATTTCAGTACTTCGGTTGCTTTGGTTGGTTAGACGATATAATTTCCGCTATTGATAAAAGAATGCATACTACACTCATACTCTTGGATTTTTCAAAGGCTTTTAATACCGTTAAACATGCACTTCTATTAGCAAAACTTGAATATTATGGACACAACAGTCGATTGATCTGGTAACATCCTACTTTTCTAACAGATTTCAAAAAAATTTGTGTAGCGGCGCGGTTTCAGAGCGAGTTCAGATTTTGTCAGGTGTTCCACAGGGCTCTATCCTCGGGCCTCTGTTCTTTATTATTTACACAGCTGATGTTTTGAGGGCCTTGCGGCACTGTAAAGTCCAGGCCTATGCCGATAATACGCAGAGATTTATTTTCACTTTAATCGCTTGGATTAAGAAAATGCATGCAGGTTAATAAACGAGGACCCGAAAATATTAAAATAACTTTCCTCAGAATATAACCTTAAACTTAATCCTGTTAAATCTAATTTAATGCTTTTCGGTCCAAGAATTAATAAGCAGTTTCTAAATGGGTTTCAATGGTCAACTCTGCGAAAAATTTGGGTATTATTGGATACGGAGTTGCGCTTTAGGGAATATATTAAAATCCTAATTTAAAAATCATATCTTTCATTAAAAATGATATATAACAGTAGACATATACTTAGTTCTCCTTTCCGTAGAATGCTCTGTGAATCTCTTGTGCTTTCTAGTTTCAACTACTGTGATAGTATTTACGGTCCTTGTCTTGATGTAGCAGACAAAAATAGAATGCAAAAATTGCAAAATACACGTTACGCCTTATTTTAGGACTAAGAAAATATGACCATATCTCGCACACATTTAAAGCGCTTAATTGGTTGAAAATGGAGAATCGTAGAGGACAATTTTGCGATGAAGGTCCTGATGAACCCTGTGCTACCTTCATCTTTAAGTAATAGGTTTGTTTTTCGAGAGACCGTACACGCACGGAATGTCAGATTTATTAATAAAATCACTGTGTCACGTCACCAGACTGCCATCTTCTAGAGATCGTTTACGGTATTAAATTTTATAACTCTTTACCAAACGAATTCACTGCCCTTGAAAAGTTACCTGTTTAGTGTGCAAGGCCAATGTCCATAAATATGCTTTTTTTGTCTTACATGTAATTCAGATTCTCTTGAAATAATAGTATTGTAGCTCCCAGTTTCTGTCAGTGTATATAGCTGTTTTTTTTATTAATTTTAAGTTACGTTATACCTCTATCTTACAACATTATATTTTAATTTTCTCATATAATTAAAAAAAAACATTGTGCAATAATCCGGCTTTGGAGTTTAGTAGAGTAGCCCGTTCGGCTAGACTACGTCCTGATTCAGTCGGAACTGTTTGTATATGAATATGTATATGTTTTTTTTTTATTTGACTAATAAAAAAGCCGTTTATTATTATTATTATATTATTATTAATGTTCCCCCATGCTTATCTAAACCCTAACGCACATTATCTATTGATCTGCGCTGACAATGAGTGCACAATCTATTTGTTATCCAGTCAAGTCATCACGCAAAAGCATAATCAAAAAAATTATAGGTTTAATAAAACGCATGTCCGGAGATTGCAGTGGGTTCCGTTAATCATTGTAGATCGAGCAATATAAAACGAAGGGACAAAACGCAGGCAAGCAAGAGAAGCGACAAACCGTGTTGAGTCGTTTGCGACGCGCGCCGCGTTATTATGTTGTATTATAAAATCAATTAGCGTGAAACGAGATTAGAGGGTGCAAAAGAGCTTATTTTCAACTTGCAGATGCCCCGTATTGATCCCGCTCGCTAATTTAGCTACGATCGCAGACTAGTTTAAGCGTGACTTATTTTATGAATGAATTTCGCTTAGATCAACGAAACGTTATTCATTTGTTCTATTTCACATAATAATTTTTACTGTCTTCTGGAAAGTTAAAAACATAATTGTTTTATAGTTCGATTACAATTACAAGAAAAAGAATACAAATAAAAAAATACATTTGAAACTGTTTCAGTAAAGCTCTGAAGAAGCGAATAGGACGATTGGTAAAATGTTAGCAATTTCGACTCAACAAAAACCGACATAGAAATTTTGTAAAAAGTATTACTGTAGGCTGTGGAAGTTTTTTTGAAAAATTAAAAAAAAAAATCGTTTCTCTTATTTACCTAAAAATGTTAGGCAACCTAATAAGCTTTACGATTAAGGAAAAACAGGGAACTAACAATGGGATATGTTAATGAAGGATGGAGCTACATCAAATATAAAATATTTTGGTGCCATTTTGAATGGAGATATTATTAATTGCATTTAAAAGTAAAGAATATTGCAGAGAAAAACTAATTTTTTGTCCATTTTGCTTCGATGTACCACGTGTTAACTTTGTTTAAATTAATATTTGCAAATATTCTGGTTTCCTCCTGAATTGGTTGTTAAATAAACCTTGCTGGCCTTTCGCTAATCGCCCTATTGGCATCTTCAGGGCTTAATTGAAACTGACACTATACCTGCTTGTATATTAAGGGGGCGGAGCTAAAGGAGGGGCATAAATATCGTCTCCAATGACTGCATATTTGTGGTTGTATTAAGGCACTTTCATGTTCTTTGAGCCTCTCAGGGATAAATAAACTCATCAGCAATTGTCGAACGCAACAATAAAACCTGACAACAAATTTTGATCAAAAATTCTTTGATGTTTGAATGAAGATGTGTAAACAGTATTTATGGTTGCTAGTAACTAATTTTGTTTTGCATCCAAAAGCGATCATCAGTTTTAGAATTGTTAGTACTCGTAGTATAGCAGTGTTGGTTCTAAGCCACTTTTGGCGGGAAAATTGGAATTTTCGTGAATGTTCGGATATGTTCGGGTTGGCGCATGAAAATTTTGAATCTTTAGGTATGTTCAGGCATGTTCAGAAGTGTTCTGGTGCATTCGGGTATGTTCGGGTGTGTTCGGGTTGGCGCAGGAAGAAAATTTTCGCAGAAAATCTTCAAGTCAAAATAAAAAAAATCACAATCTATAAGTATGTGGGTGTTTGTGTTAAATAGTTAATTTCTAGTTTCAAGAGTAGCAACAGTATTATAACGATGTCCTCTTTCCTAAAAAAACATTAATGACAACTTGTTCCTTAAAGAGTTTGTAAGTTGTCAAAAACTAAAGGTTGGTGACAAAAACTACTGGCTTTTGGTAAAAGGACAACACGAAAACATACGTGGAACTTGAAAGTTGTCTCGTTGGATTACCACAACGATTCACCAAAAACTTCGATCCGGAAACCAAAATTCAAATTTTCACGCCAAAAGTGGCTTAGAACCGGCACTACTATACTTACTACTATACTACTATTGTTAAATGATTGGTGAAACGTTAAGTCTGATGTATAAACAATCGACGCAGAAGGAATCCAGAAGACAGAATTACAGTGGCTTGCTTCTTTAAATAATATTGCCATCAGAGACTTGGGTCTTCTTATTGATTCTAGTTGATGATCATGTTGATAAAATATTGCAAAAATTATATTATAAACTTTGGTGGGTAATTGCGAAGTAGTCTACACGCCAGCCCTTCTTAACAGAGTTAAAGAGAGCCTTTAGAGGCTTCAAACATCATATATACTGCTATGGAATGCTCAAATTTGATTGCGTATCAGAGCTCAGGAATCCTAGTTGTCGAAATTTGAATCAAAGATGGCTATAGGTAGCGCTGTTTAAGAGGTCTTTTAGTTACAATGCCGCGAAGTGTTATAACGAAATGTCCCCCAACATAACAAATATGTATCATTTTAGAGTACTAAAGCTCGAAATCCTAAAGTTGAGTTGTTTTCAGTAATGATACAATTTAAAAGTTATTTTTGAGTATGGTTGTAAAGTTCAAAAATATTGTCTTTTAGATTTTTTGTAATACTACCCAGGTTAATAATAATAATAATAATTTATTAATAATAATAATAATAATAATAATAAAGCACACCAATCAAATCAAATCATAATAAAAATTAAGAAGCATATTTTAAAGAGTTGAGTGCGTAAGACCGCGTATTTCTATTGCATTGCCATTTTGTCACCACTTCATAACTAGCAGAAAAATGTATCTGTTACGGTCAATAGTCGAATTCGGACAATGCCCGAAAAAACTACGCAAATCTAGTTTTGAGCAAGAAAGATTTCCCAAATCCGAAAAATTAATTTTATACGATTATAGATCACTGTAAAATAAACAAAACTAGTTTTGCGTAATTTTTAATGTACAAAACTAGTTCTGAATATTTCTAAATATCAAGAACCAATTCCACTTTTTGAATGCTGAAAATGTTATTTAAATTTATTTTATTTAACAGAAAAACGAAATCAAATGTAAAATTATTCTTTGGTAAAGATCTTGTTAACTTAAAAGAAAATGTTTATTTGATGACATTTAAAATTACAGATGACATTTTTGTTTCGACGAGGAAGATGATGATCTGTTAATACACTTTTTCTACTCCCGTCTGTAAAATACTTAATTATCCATCGATCTAGCGTGCGGGAAGCGTCACTTTACCACGTCAGTTTCGTTTCCCATGATTTCGAGCCACTTCGGACATTTCCGGGATTTTACAGCACCGATTTGGGAGCAATCGGATGTTTTCGGAGATATTTCCCACGCTTTGAATTTTGACGTTTGTCAATTCTGACAGTCATGTCAGTGAATGTATTCGTGTTTTGCGAAAATGTACCCGTTTATTAAACACTCGCTCCGCTGCGCTTCGCTCGTGTCAAATAAACTCATGAGTCAAATGCCGTTTACCGCACTTGTTGCATGATATACTAGTTTATCACACATTCATGAAATAAATACTTGTGTAGATCCGGATTGATTGGAAGTTGCTGTTTTAAGTGATATTTCTTTGTCGTTCTTATCGCCAACATTGTTGTTGTCTATAACATTATATTTTTAGCAGTCAACAGAAGTCCGCTTCTACATAAAAGTTTTTGCAAAATTCCAATTGTTAATTTGAAAAATCCATCATCAATTGATTGAATAACTGCTATTATTTGATCGTGTTAGCATTAAATTCAAGAATCAAAAATATTTTCAAACCTTTTTTATCGTTCATATCGATTCATAATTACATCCCATAAACGTTGGCAAAAAAAAACATTGAAACTCTGAGCAGTTTTCCACGGTGGGGTATAGGTTTTTGACAGACAGCACATAACCCTACTTTTGTTTTTGTTTTATGAAGCTTAAAATAACTAGTGCAGAAAATGTACAGAACTAGTTCTCTGCATTTCATATTGCGCGAAACTAGTTTTGCTTGTTTTACAGTGCTCTATAATAGAATAATTTTTCGAGTTTGGGAAATATTTGTTACACAAAACTAGATTTGTGTATTTTACAATTTTTACAATAAGATATAGTATTAAATCTATTATTATTGCTAGAAACTTGCTTTAATCAGCCTTTACTGTTTGTTTGAAAACCAAACTATTGTAAGCTATAAGAGAGATCCTTTTTGGTAAATTTGTCAAGATACCTTGCAAAAAATGTGCTGATATAGGTATTAAAGTATTCAGTATTTGTTTCATTTTAATGTTTATCGTTGAAAGTTTTATCATTAAAAAACGTCTAAACTAAACACATTCAACTTTTATTTATTATAAAAACATAATTTTTAACTTTTAAATAAACAACTTATAAATAATTTAGAAGATGTTTGATCCTTTTCATTAGCGGCCCAACAGTTTAACATAAACAGGACAATAAGAATATTTGGGAATTATTTAATATTTTTAGTAATCTGCATCCTCATCAATCACAGTTTGAAGTCTTTTTGAAGTTTATTTTAAGCGACAATACTTCCTATATTTCCTGGATACCTTGCCATAGCTCCTACTTGTTTTGAGGCGTACAATTTTTTCCATACAGGTGTTTCACCATTATCCCCCATATTTTTTCGATTAAGTTGATGTCAGGACCATTTTGTAACGATAATTGCAGTGTGGACAGAACAGTTGTCTTGTTGGAAAATATAATTATTTTCAGGATAAAGCGGTTCCATACTGTTCCATAACGTTCTGCAGTATTTCGCCATAAGTTTGATCAACAAATCTTCCCTCAATCGGCCATACCACACCCATTCCTCTGGATGAAATCCACTCCCATAGATTTATACTGAAACAGCCTGCAGCTGTCGACAAATCGAGGGTTGAAACGTTAGTTGTCTGGTCTGCACACTTTGATTTTACACTTTTTAAAACTCTGGATGATATTTTCATGGAAAAATAGGCCTCTATCCCAATTGCTTTTCTGGCCTGCGGTTTTACAGCCCGGAAATTCCGACAGAATTCTTGCGTTCTTCATGGTTTGACTATCCAAAGGAGTGTGTGATCTTCTTAAACTGAACTAACTGCTTGTCTACCAGTTCCCCTTTTCCTTTCTTTTTGGCTCTACCTTTTATTAATGGAAAAAAATGTTGAACTACCCTTGACAAGGACAAATAATCTTGTAATCTAATTTTGGACACTTTTTATAGCAGTAGACAATAACAATAAGAAAAACATGAACTTAATTCCCTTTTTTTAACATTTTAAGATTTTAAACTATGCATTTTCAAATTTTTAAATATTTTAAAAATTGAACTTTGTGTTAATCCACAATCCAGCTGTGGCTGTAGGTTAGACTTTCTTCGTAAATACATTTTTTAACCACGATAATTGCATAGTTCTTAGTTAAAAAAAGGCAACCTCCGGTTTTAGTAATCTCGAGAAATGTCCCACTAAAAGCGGACGCTGTTATCAATGTATGTTATCGCAACAGGCGAATGCACTTAATCTCCAGGGAGCTGCATCTATGTACTTTTAAAATGTCCATCGTCAGCTAAAGAAAGAAAGTAGGGTATAACGTACTTGACTTAGCGCAGTGCAGATATAAAAAAAGTTGATTGCGGTATTGGTTTAACTAGCAAGGTCCAATTCTTAAATTAGGAAAGGGCAATCTTTGACATGCTGTGCGCATAATTTTTAAATATAGTTTTCAAAATAAATGAGAACTAAAAGTTCAGATTTTCAAGAAATTATAAATTTTGACATGACAATTGTTTCGATAACACCGTGTCTTTATCCAATGTAATACTTATAAACTACCTGCTACTGTATATACCGAAAAATTGCAATAAAACTTTAATTGATGTTGTTGTGAGAATTTAAGTTTAATAATGGAGAGGTATTTAAATCTAATTGATCGTTAAGCAATACATTTGAATGTCTCATTTTGTTAATATCCATGGCTTCAAATAAATGTAATTTTCTACTTTTTGTGGCTGTAGGTAAAATATCAAAATTGTTGTCAAAAATGTGTTTTTCTGTGTTTAAGCGTAATTAGAATCTAGTCTATTGTTTTTAAACGCTCTTTTATGTTAGTTAATGCGATTCTTGAAGGATCTACCTGTTTGTCCAATATAAATTTTAGGACAAGATCCGCATTTTAACCTGTAGACACCTGATTTTTGGGATTTTGGACATTTCGTTTTATTGTTTTTTAAAACTTTTCCTATTGTGTTGTTAGTTCTGAAAGCTATTTTAAAACCACATTTTGACAAATGTTTTGAAACTTTTTCACTAGGTTCTCCTATGTATGTAATTGTTTTAAATTGTTCGCGTTCTGTATTAGGTTTCGGATAAATTGAGTTTACTGTTGTCTGTATTTGTTTTTTATTTATAATTTTATCTATAATGGACGGATTGTAGCGGATATGCGTGGCAGGTGGAGGGTCGTTGTTCGGTATTCCGTGATCTTGATGATCTTCAGTTCATTGATCTCTCGGTCTCCCTCTTGCTGTAGCCATTTGCCTCGAACGCAGTTTTCAGGTGTTCAAGTTCCATCTGGAGGTTCTCCGGTTCGCCAGATGGAACTTGAACAAATTGATTATTATTATATTAGTATTATTGTGTCCATGTGTCAGGGTTTATGGTAAATGGAAAAATCGAACTTGTTCTGTAGTTTAGTTATAGTTAAGTATAGAAAGTTTAGAGAGATATCTTGTTCCGTCTCTATGGTAAATTTTATGGGGTTATGTATCCAGTTAATATGATTCAAAAAGGAATGCAGTGGTCTTTCGGTTCCAGTGAAACAGGCAAAAATATCATCTATCATACCACCAGAGAAATCCTTTACTCAGAGGATGTTTATGTATGTTATTTTCTAAATTGTTCATGAAAATTTCTGCAAGTAGTGGACTAAGTGGGTTTCCCATAATTAATCCTTTAGCAATATAAAATTGACCATCAAATTCAAAATAATTTTGGTCTAAAGAAATTATTAAACTATCAAGCAAGTCTTGTTTTATGATAGGGTTAACTTGCTCTGCGTGAGAATATTTTCCATCATGTTTATTACCTCAATTGATGGAATGCTAGGAAATAAGTTTTGAACATCAAATGAAACTAGAATTGCATTAGGAGGAATTTTTATGTCTTTAACCTTGTTAATTAGTTCGAATGAATTTTTGATAGCATATCTAGGTTGAAAGGCAGTATCATATTCTAAAATTTTAATTCTAAAAATTAATTAATTGTGCTGTTACAAAAGAAACTATAGGCCTTATTGGCGTATAAAAATAAAAGTTCGGATTCTAACTACGCCATTCATTTAAATTCAGAAATGCACAACTTTGGCGATAATTTTGAAATTTTACATAATCATTCAAAAAGCAAAAAACTAAATTTGTTGGAAACTATGGAGATTAACAAAAAGAGGTAGTCGAATTTATTACTTAATGACTTAATGAATCCGTTGTTAAATTTAAATTTATAACCCTATACCTGTTCTTAAAATTCTATTACTACCTGTTTTTATTCATAAGTGTCGGAATAAAGGCACGGTGTTGCCGGAACAGCTGTCACAAAGCATGAAAATCTGAACATTTTTTGTTCTAATTTAATTTGTGTTTGAAAAGAACTGTTTGCATTAATAAGTACTTCCAAACGCATAAATCAATCTTCTTTTTCTAAGCTGCAGAAAATGGTCTTCTTCGACGTATTTTTAATAGATATCCCACAACTCCGAGTCTTTAAATTTAGATTATAGGAGTGAGTTTTATTGAATGTCGATCAACACTTGCAAGTGTGCTGGAACATTACTTCTGTTAGAGTAGCAAAAAAATTGAAACAGTCTTCCCTGTTTTTAAAATCACCAAATTTCTTCAATAGTGGTTTCGACAGTAACTTGAGAATATATATGCAATATTTTCATACGGAGAGACCATGGTGAAATGATAACAAACCTCCCACAAGAGGATTTTTTGAGGTTTAACTTTTATTTGCATAAAATCCGCTATCTTATTTCTGAGCCCATAAATACGTTTCAGAATGTTCCTTTTACTACTGACTTTAATAATTAACGGTGATGAGATCAAATAAAGTTGATGATGTTAACTACAACATTGATAACATTCTCTAGTCGAATGGAAAAAAGTTCTGTTGGTTTATAATGCAATAAAGAACCATTAAATCTTCTTTATGCACATTTAATTTAGTTGTTTTTTCATTCAAAATTCAGTTGAAACCTTTACGCGGGTCATACAACCATAAAATTTGCATCTTCTGTGCATAATCTAAATAATTTTTACTACGGCAAGTTAAAACCTGTGAATTGTTTTTGGACTTTATTAAAAATGTCCTTTTCAGTAGTGGTTCGTTTTAGCGACTGTAAAACAAGCAATTCTTCAGTAACAGTGAATTATTTACGAACACCCGAACCAGCCATACGGTTGTCTGTCGTTGTTGTTTCTATATCATTAAAAAAAAGGAAAAAATAGAGCGTGTGCAGCGTAAGTTCCTTAGAGGGATAGGTTTTAAATTGGGAATGTCATTTGAGGAAATAAACTACGAGGAGATTATGAAGCTTTTGAATCTGGTATCTTTGGAGAGTACGGGCATATTTTTTGACATCTCTACATTGTACAAAATCCTTAATAACTTGATAGATGCACCAGATCTTCTGGCATCTGTTGGTTTTCATATTTCTCCTATTAATGTAAGAAATAAGGCTCTTTTAACATTGATTCTCATAGGACCAACTATGGCATTAACTCGCCTTTGAATCGAATGTGCAAGTTGACAAATATTTTACTCTCAAGTAACGAGCGTATTCATTTATTTTCTGACTCCCTCAGTAGTTTTAATTGTAAAGTTAAGAAGACTGTTTTTAATCAACCCGCCTTGTAAACTTGGTAGTTTAGCAATTGTAAGTGTTGTTTGGATTAAGTATTATTACTCGATTGACGTGTGTGAGTACTATTTTTCTTAGGTTAAACTATATTGTAAATGCTAAATGCTAAATAAAAATTTTAATTTTAATTTTTATACGTCGGAGAAGAATTCGTTTTGGCAAACTAATTTTTTCAAATTCATTTTTCTTGTCAGGGTAAAAAACCCTTCGACTTTATTTTTTTGATTTTGTCAATTCTGAACTAACAAAATTATCACGTTGTGTATTTGGTTTATGAAATGTTTGATGCTGATTTCCAGGTTTGCGGTAAGCTTCTCGATTTTGTCTTTTCTTCTTTCGTTAGAACTAAAGTTCGGGCGATCAACCCTACTGATACTGGCAAATTCGAGGAATGATCTAGAATCGTCTAGTGTAGAACAATTGAGAAGCAATAATCTTTTTGCTGGCTACTTGATTCAGTGATTATGAGTAAGATGGTTTGATTTGTAGTTTTGATTTCATATTGATCAAGCCCCAATATGAATGAAATGTTCAAGAAGCGTCAGTCAGCCGTGTAATTGGTGCAATAAACCGTCTTCAGATTAGAGAAAAATAGTTCAAACATCATCTGACGCGTGAAGAGGGCTCATACTGAAGCGAGTGCTTTGTCAGCCAGTCGCTGGTCCCAAACATTTTTTGGAATTAAATAAAGAAAATTAAAATTCAATTATTAAAAAAATGATAATTATAATTAAATAATAATTAATTATAAACATTTAGAAACTATTCATGTTTGTAATCCAGTGACCACTCTAAAATTTAGTGACCGAATATAAATTTTAATTAATAAACAATGATATATTTTGGAATTTCTGTTGAGTCAACTCACAGACTAAGCAGAAACTCCAAAATAACATAAAAAATTACACTTCTACATATCATTATTTATTGATTAAAATTTGTATTCGTTCACTAAGTTTTAAAGTGATCACTGGGTTATAAACAAGAATGGTTTCTAAATGTCTATAATTAATTATTATTTAATTATAATTAATATTTTTTTAATAATTGACTTTTAACTTTCTCTATTTGATTCAAAAATTATATTGGAAATTAGAACCTTGAATCATATAATAACTCGAATAAAGCGTTTTTTTGTTTTTAATTAATTGCTATTTAATGTAAAAATAATAAATCCCAATTTAGAAATGATTTGATATCAATTTTATATATCATATCATAACATAACAGCTCTATAACTCAAAAGCTGTTGGTCGGGGAGAATGTATGAATAGAAACTTTTTGTAGCAAATCTTATGCTCTACAAAAGCCATACACTCGTTTTTCCCAAAAAAAATTTCTTCATGTCGAAAAATCAAGTGAAAACCGAAAACAATTTTTTTTTGTGTTATTTAAATAGGAAAATGAATTTTTAAATGAGCTAAGCCGCTATTGCACTTAAAGCCTTTCACCCGGCGGCATAATTTTTTATTTTCTATAAAGTATCAGATTTACAGGTAGCACAGAGAAAAAAAATATTGCCTAAAAATGAAGCACCCCAATGCACAACTACCCAACCAGTGGAATAACACCACTTCATAAGAAGGCAGACAGAATAAAGTGTGAAAATTATAGAATTTCATTGATCAATGTAACGGTATTAGAATAGAGCAGATGTTTTCATTAGAATTAAGAAATATACTGTCGTAAGTGAACGATGTTTGTTACTTAAATAAATAAATTGTGACACTGGAATAGAGAATGTTTATTGCCTATGAAGACTCTCAATAGGAATTTATTTTGTTGAAACCAATTGACAAACAGCAAAAACAATGTATCAAGAAAAGAATCTTTGGCAAAAATTTCCTTTATTTTTATTTATATTTATTTAATTTTCCTTACTCGGTTGAAACTTAAACTTAAAGTTTTGAAAAAAAGAATTAAATTCAATTTCCCGATATTTTCGCACTGTTCCAAGTTTTATTTAATACACTTTTTGGGGATGCACCTATTAAAAGGGAACTCTGCGATCCGACAATAAAAGGGGGAGGACGAGCGACGTTCTCACCAAATAAAATACTCATTTGTTTCACTTATATTAAAAGCTAAGCGTGTACTCTAATTTCCTGTAATTTTCTTTCGTCGTCCTTTAACCCTTCCCGCCATTATTACAGTGATAATTATCGGACGAAAAATACGACAGTATTAGCAAGGACTTTATTTTCTTTTTTTTTTCATTTGTTGATATCTTTGCCCTTATTAATATGAGATCTATTGTTTTGCCTTTCCGACAAAACAAAAAATCTTCACCCTCTGCAATTTAAAATGATTGCACAGGCCAACAAAGATTTTGTGATTCGGTATGTTTCATATTGTTGGAGTTATAGGTACTAAAATTATAAAAAGACACTCCAATTTCTTTTTAAAATGCCAAGACTTTGTAAAAATATTTTGGATACGGTTTGCTATGTGTGGTCAAGAAATTATTAAAAAAAATTATTTAAAAACAATACTATATATATTTTAAAGTAAATATTGGTGATCAAGGCAAACCTTGGGCGTCACATATTGTTTGAAAGGTATGTAAAGAAGGTTTAAGAAACTGTAGTAACTAAACCAAGCGATCCCTATCTTTTATAATACCTGTGATATGGAGAGAGCCAACCACGAAAACTATTATTTGTGCATGTGCAATATTTGTGGATATAATACGAAAAATGTGACAAACATTGATAATCCGAACCTCAAGGCTGGAATAAGGCGAGTGCCACATAGCCCAGATTTGTCAATATCTGAGAATCCAACCAATTTAGAAGAAGATACCACCAGTTTTTCGGAACCAAAAAGAGATGAAGATACTTATTATTTTGTAATTAGAGAGATTTCTTACGCCCAGCCCCAAATCTAATATCAATAAAGTGAACGGGATGGATGTAAAGCAACTATCTCGTACTGTACCGTACGTTCAATTTATCTTGACAACATTTTTTTGTTTTTAGAGATATCAAGGTAAACAAGAAAAATGAAATGTAGGGTTAGTAGCGAATTTTTTTTTCCAAGTGACGTATAAAACAAAACACTATCAATTTTCTGACATATAAGCCTAGATCATATTTTTTGTAATTGAAAACCATCTATATTACATATGTATTTAATAGAATTTCTTATTCCGATTACAATGATGTAGTAACGCACTTTATTTATTAGTCCACTCGTTTCTGACAAATCGGCAAAAGTAGGAAATTTTTATATAATTTCAACGAGTGCCCTGACTGACAGATATAAATATGTTTGTTTCGCACATTAGGAAACAGCGTTGATCGTTGAATTATTGTCCAAGTCATTATTGTTAAAATGGTTTTTCGCGATTGTAGAATCCGTGATAGCAGTGATATGCTTCAAGTATACTTCCTGAATAATAAAACCGCAGATCGTAGTCAGTATATTAGACTTTATCCAGAGCGCCGAGCTCCTTCAAAACAGATATATCCAAGGCTGTCAAAGAAATTTGCAGAAAACGGTAACGTATTAAACGCTAAAAAAGATATTAGGATTCTAAGAAGCACATCCAATTTCCTCTATTACTAGAGTATATGAACAGACAGTTATTTCTTGGGGATTGAAAGAATATAAATATAATGCATTAAAATTTCGTAAAACTCAAGAACTAAGTGCAGAACAATGTCAGAGGAGGATACAGTTTTGTTTGCCTTTTTTAAATAGACATAATGAGAATAACAATTTTTTGAAAAACATTTTATGGACTGATAAAAGTTCGTTCACTACAAGAAAAAATAATAATAATCCTAGACAAATACAAGAAATAAGAACCCAGGGGTACCAAACAATTAATGTATGGTGTGGTGTCATAGAATGTCATATTTTCGGTCTCACATTTATAAATTAAAAGAGCACCAAATAAAACAACATATAGAAGATTTACCCTTAAATATATCAGCGCCGATTATATGGTAGCAAGACGATACCCTTCCTTACAAAGTTTCTTGACATGGAATATCCCAGAGGTTGGACAGGGAACGGCGGAACTATGGATTGGCCAGCTAATAGCCCCGACTTAACTTTAATGAATTTTTTCATTTGGGGGCACAGAAAAAATCATGTGCCCTGAACTCCTTATAATAAAGTCGTGGAACTTCGGCAGAGGATTTCAGAGGCAATCAATCAGGAAATGTTATTAAATGCAAGGCATCATACAATTAGACTGTTTGAAAAATGGTGGTCACATAAAGCAGTATTTAGAATAGTTAAAGAATTTTTTATTTTGGTGTGTCTTTTTATTTTTTGTGTTTTTGTTGTACTTTAATTTGTAAATAATCATTGTTGTTGCAGTAAGTCACTGCACTGTTATATAAAAATTTCCTATTTTTGCCGATTTGTCAAAAACGAGTGGACAAAAATATAAAATGTGTTACATCATTGTAATCGGAATAAGATATTCTATTAAACACATATATAATATACAGGGTGTTCTGTTCTGTGTATGTCAATGATAGTATAGTCAATAGTCAGAAAATTGATAGTATTTTGGGAAAAAACTTGACTGCTAACGAATTATGTGACAGAAAAATTTGAACTAACCCTACATATTGTTTTTTTGTTTACCTTGATATCTCTAAAAACCAAAAAGTTACAGCCAATTAAAATGTTATCAAGATAAAATGAACGCACGGTTTTTGCTTCGCTTTTAATTTAATAAATTAAGAATTTTAAATCCACAAAAGACTCTGATTGGCGAAATCTTACACCGTGCAATGGTTAAAACGATATAAACGAAAACATTTCCGCAAAACTCGCGTTCCCCGTTATCAAAGGGCTGCTTTGTGAACGAGCGAACATATGAGCCCATTCACATTTGTTGCAAAAATCCACAAATTATAAATTCCATAACGATATAACAAAGCGATGCTAACATACCGAATGCGAGGCACTGAACATTTTCAGGAGCAATAAATACTGGCTGAAATCAAATAAAGCAGAGCCGGAACGCTTAAAAAAGTAATTACACATCAAACGGAAAGAGGAAAAATGCGGTTTGGAATTCATATTGTTTTCATAACGGGTAACGAGCGTATCTGTGGATAAACTGTCATGGATCAGGGCAATGATACAGAAAGAGGGGTGGGCTCTCGATCTCCCCTACTACGGCCCGTATCTAACATGATTGACTATGTTAATATCAAACGCCGGTTATTGTCGCTTGCGACTTTCAAAAGGATTAAGTTAAGTCAAGCATCGCGCAAATCCTCTCTCGAATTTATTTTGTCTAACAATTACCTACGGGAGCGGAGGGTTCTTTTAATGAAAACCTCGCTTTGTTGTGCTTTTAACTTTCCGACGAAGGTAACGTTGTAAAGTTTTATTTTTTAATTTGTTCTCGGTCGGAGGTTTTGTAATGAGCTAAAATTAAATGAGCTTTTCCGGCAACGGTACTAAGGCGTATTTTGCTGGTTCAACTTTGATTTGATTTTAATGGAAGAAGCTCACCGTACAGTGAACTGCTTAAAATACGGTATTCGATTTCAAGAATTGTTTCTCGAGCATTTTTTGCAGTAAGTATAAAATATAGAGACGTGGTTCAAATAGCAGATGTTGAAACCAAGTCCCTATTTTTGAACACCATTTTCTAAAATCCATTTTCGAATTTTGCACCTATTCTATGCCTATCACTTACTGCCTATGAGCAAAAGAAGAAAAATTTAATTAAAACAAATAACAACTAAAAGTTCAGATTTTCACGAAATTATATATATTCATTCACATGACAATTGTTTCGACTACACTGTGTCTTTATCAAATGTAATATCTACAAACTACCTGCTAATATATATATATATATATATATATATATATATATATATATATATATATATATATATATATATATATATATGTATATATATATATATATATATATATATATATATATATATATATATATATATATATATATATATATATATATCTCCGAAAACACTTCGGGCGTTCGAAGTGTTTTTGGAGCGCGAGCATTGAAGATGCCAAGTGAGATTTTGGCGAAAGGTCTGCAGGATTCCAGTCGGAGTTCAACAAGCGAACGGATGATATCCCGGAATATAGCGTCATCACATTTTTCCATCCGTGAATCAATACGTGAAAAGAAAATATATATATATATATATATATATATATATATATATATATATATATATATATATATATATATATATATATATATATATATATATATATATATATATATATATATACAAACAAACTGTTAATTATTGGGATCACCCAACTTCGATGCCGTAAAGGGAGCAATAAAAGATGTTGAAACTGTTTTTAAACATTAATAGCAACAAATTTAGCAACCCACTACAACCTGACCGTATCAAAAAACTCTGGTAGCTTATGCTTCGCAGTACGACTCTGATTAAGAAGATAGGTGTAGATGCTACTAAGACCCTCAACATCCTTCTTTCTGTTGAGGCTATTAGTACAACAGTTAATATAACACATCTCTAAAAACTTACGTTTGAAGAGGTTCTTTTCACTCTTTAATACTACCGCTTCATCGTACATGACACTATGTCCGGTATCATTGACATGAGCACTTAAACTAGTAATATTTGGTTTTAACTTACAATCACTTTTATGAAGTGTTAGCCGTTTTTTTAACTTCTGTGAAGTTGGGCTCAACCAAGTCAAAATGTTCCTCTATAATATCAACAACTAACTGTAATGGAATATGAGTAAATAAGGACACTACATCGAACGAGACAAGTGAAAAATCAGATGGTAAAATAGACTCATTAATACGCTCCGCAAACTCAAAGCTATCTTTAACCCTAAACTTATTGAAGCTACTAAAAGACTTATAAAGAATTTGACTGATAAATTTAGCTAAGGGTTGCGTCGTTTTATGTTAGTGGGATTGTTTTGTAACGTTGTGGTGGATGTTAATATTTTTTTACATTTGTAAATTTTTTCCATAAATTTCATCCATCGAGTGTTATGTTGATAGTTAGAACGGGCGATACACTTTATTTTATATACCAATGTCATCCCTCTATATGTAGAGGTTGAAAGAGGCGTGTTGTGTAAGTTTTTTTCACTATTTTTTGGTTAGATTGTTAACTCTGATGAAGTGTTTTTTTTGTTCTCTATATGACTTAGTGTCCTGATGAAGCCTGTATCCATGGGCGAAAGCTAGATATTACAATAAATTGCCACTTTGCTTTGAGCTTCAACATCTTTTATTGCTCCCTTTACGGCGATCCATCGAAGTTGGGGTGATCCCAATAATTAACAGTTTGTTTGTGTGTTACCAGTAGCCCCGTTACTGTCCTTCGCTTCTTCTTATATATATATATATATATATATATATATATATATATATATATATATATATATATATATATATATATATGATGACACTATATTCCGGGATATCATCCGTTCGCTCGTTGAACTCCGACTGGAATCCTGCATCCGACTGGAATCCTGCAAATCTTGCATCCGACTGGAATCCTGCAGACGTTTCGCCAAAATCTCACTTGGCATCTTCAATGCTCGCGCTCCGAAAACACTTCGAACACTGGGAGGTTATCGGCGGTGCGTGCGGTATTTATACTCTGCGCCGGAGATGGTAACGGTGCTGCTTGTGCGTGGGGGGAGGTGGCTCCGCCCCCTGAATTGTCGCGTTGTTAATTTCGCCCGATCGTAGTTGCGATGTCCCCGTTGGCTGCTGCGCATCGCTCTGCTGTTTGATTATCGTTCTCCACGTGTTGGATAAATGCAGAGCGTCGTCTCTCGTATTGAGGTGTCCGGACTTTTCTATTTCGATGGCCTCTCGTATAATCCTAGTCCTAAAATCAGGAATGTTAGCTATTTGTTTGCAAGTGCCGAAATCAATTTTATGGCCTGTCTGATGTTGGTGCTGAAACAAAGCAGATGTTGTTTGTTTGTTTCTTATGGCTAAACGATGTTCCTCGAGCCTGGCTGAAATCCTTCTGTTGGTCTGTCCCACATACGTTAGGCTGCACGATCCGCATGCTACACTGTATACTCCTTGGTTTTCCAGAGTAATTTTTTGTTTTGGGTTTCTTAGTATTGCTCCGATGGTATGGTCAGGTTTGTATGCCGTTGATATGTCGTGTTTCCGTAATATTCGGCCGATTTTGTCAGTAACCCCCTTGATGTATGGCAGGACAGCGATCGATCTTCGTTGGGTCTCGTCCTGCACTCTCTGCTGCGGCTGTTGTTGTTTACTGATTGCCTTGTTGATGGTGCGCCTTTGGTATCCGTTTTGTTGAAGACAGGTACTAATTTTCTTCAGTTCTTTATCTCTGTTCCTCTCGTTTGTGAGCCTGAAGGACCGAGCAATTAATGTATTTGCCACTGCCTGTATCTGTGATGGGTGGTGATGAGATTTAGCGTTCAGGTATCTATTAGTGTGTGTTGGTTTTCTATAGACAGTGTGTTCCAAGTGTCCATCTTCGGTCCTTGTGATGTGCACATCTAAAAAGGGCAGACTGTTATCCTCTTCAAGTTCTATTGTAAATTGAATCCTTGGGTGAATGGAATTCAGATGATCTAGGAATTTCAAAAGCTCCTCCTTGCCAAAAGGCCATACAACAAATACGTCATCAACGTATCTTGTCCATAGTTTTGGCTTCAGATTTGCCTTCTCTATTGCTTTCTTTTCGAAGTAAATCATGAAGAGGTTGGCAATCACAGGTGAGAGAGATGATCCCATTGCTGCTCCATCTATTTGTCGGTAAATTTTCCCGTTGTGCATAAAGTAAGCGTTTTTCAGGCAATGTCTTGACAGATCCATTATGTATGGCGGAAGATCTTCGTTTTCTTCTATAAGCAAGAGTGCCTCTTCTACTGGAATACTCGGGTAGAGGGATTTGACATCGAAACTTGCCATAATGTCGTCCTTGTCCATCCTGAGAGAACCTAAAATCTGAGTGAAATGTTCTGAGTTTTTAACATAGGAATCTGCCTTTTCCACTATAGGCTGAAGTGCACTGGCCAGATGTTTTTCCAGCTTGCATAATGGTGAGTTAAAGGCGCTTACGATTGGACGCAGGGGAACCCCGTCCTTATGGATCTTTGGGAGCCCGTAGAATTTTGGGCAACGACTCGATTTTTCCCTCGGAATAAGTTTCTTCTTTGTATCCTCGTTTATTGATGAATCGAGAATTTTGGACTTAGTTGTTTTTTCCAAATATGTCGTGGGATCTCTGGTGACTAGTTTGTATATTGGGTCGTTCAAAATATCCTCCAATTTTGCATTATAATCCGACGTATTCATGACGACAGTGGCATTTCCTTTGTCTGCTGGCATTATTAGAATGTTTTCGTTTTTGTTTAGATTCCTTAAGGCTTGCATTTCTTCTCTGCTTAAGTTTGGTTGCGGTGGTTTTGACTGTCTTAAGACTCTGGCGACATCTTGCCTAATTAACTCCGCATCTTGTTCGTCTATGGTGGAAAGACTTGCTTCGACGTTGGAAACGATCTCTTCGACGGGTACTCTTTTTGGAGCTATTGCGTAGTTAAATCCTTTATTCAGTACGCTGACTTCTGTATCGGAAAGATGGTATGCTGAAATATTATGAACTGTACTGCTTCGGTTTGTATTTGGCACTTGTCCTGATTTTTTGGAAATTGACTGAAGGATTTCTAATTTCTTCCACAGTTTTTTTGACGTGATGTCCTTGTCTTTCTCAGTGCGCCATGATGTTAATAATTCTATGCGGTCCCACAGCAACTGATGGATCTTGTTGCTCAGTTTCAGGTGGAGTCTGAAAAGTTGTAGCTCAGTCTCACTAATTTCGTACCGGGTCCGCCTGATCTGGTCTTGGAGTAGGGCCTTGCTAGCTTTGTCCAGGATAGCTTGTGTCTTTCTGGTGCGTGTGTGATAAGACAACCTTGTAAATGTTGGCAGCAAGTTCTGGTTGCGGCAGCTTTTAAGAAAATTCAAGTTGCACAGCGAAATAACCCTCCTTTGTCTTAGTTTTTCATAACACTTGGTGGCTGTAAAGATCTCCTTCCCGTAAAGGTGTATGATATTCTCACGTATTGATTCACGGATGGAAAAATGTGATGACACTATATTCCGGGATATCATCCGTTCGCTCGTTGAACTCCGACTGGAATCCTGCATCCGACTGGAATCCTGCAAATCTTGCATCCGACTGGAATCCTGCAGACGTTTCGCCAAAATCTCACTTGGCATCTTCAATGCTCGCGCTCCGAAAACACTTCGAACACTGGGAGGTTATCGGCGGTGCGTGCGGTATTTATACTCTGCGCCGGAGATGGTAACGGTGCTGCTTGTGCGTGGGGGGAGGTGGCTCCGCCCCCTGAATTGTCGCGTTGTTAATTTCGCCCGATCGTAGTTGCGATGTCCCCGTTGGCTGCTGCGCATCGCTCTGCTGTTTGATTATCGTTCTCCACGTGTTGGATAAATGCAGAGCGTCGTCTCTCGTATTGAGGTGTCCGGACTTTTCTATTTCGATGGCCTCTCGTATAATCCTAGTCCTAAAATCAGGAATGTTAGCTATTTGTTTGCAAGTGCCGAAATCAATTTTATGGCCTGTCTGATGTTGGTGCTGAAACAAAGCAGATGTTGTTTGTTTGTTTCTTATGGCTAAACGATGTTCCTCGAGCCTGGCTGAAATCCTTCTGTTGGTCTGTCCCACATACGTTAGGCTGCACGATCCGCATGCTACACTGTATACTCCTTGGTTTTCCAGAGTAATTTTTTGTTTTGGGTTTCTTAGTATTGCTCCGATGGTATGGTCAGGTTTGTATGCCGTTGATATGTCGTGTTTCCGTAATATTCGGCCGATTTTGTCAGTAACCCCCTTGATGTATGGCAGGACAGCGATCGATCTTCGTTGGGTCTCGTCCTGCACTCTCTGCTGCGGCTGTTGTTGTTTACTGATTGCCTTGTTGATGGTGCGCCTTTGGTATCCGTTTTGTTGAAGACAGGTACTAATTTTCTTCAGTTCTTTATCTCTGTTCCTCTCGTTTGTGAGCCTGAAGGACCGAGCAATTAATGTATTTGCCACTGCCTGTATCTGTGATGGGTGGTGATGAGATTTAGCGTTCAGGTATCTATTAGTGTGTGTTGGTTTTCTATAGACAGTGTGTTCCAAGTGTCCATCTTCGGTCCTTGTGATGTGCACATCTAAAAAGGGCAGACTGTTATCCTCTTCAAGTTCTATTGTAAATTGAATCCTTGGGTGAATGGAATTCAGATGATCTAGGAATTTCAAAAGCTCCTCCTTGCCAAAAGGCCATACAACAAATACGTCATCAACGTATCTTGTCCATAGTTTTGGCTTCAGATTTGCCTTCTCTATTGCTTTCTTTTCGAAGTAAATCATGAAGAGGTTGGCAATCACAGGTGAGAGAGATGATCCCATTGCTGCTCCATCTATTTGTCGGTAAATTTTCCCGTTGTGCATAAAGTAAGCGTTTTTCAGGCAATGTCTTGACAGATCCATTATGTATGGCGGAAGATCTTCGTTTTCTTCTATAAGCAAGAGTGCCTCTTCTACTGGAATACTCGGGTAGAGGGATTTGACATCGAAACTTGCCATAATGTCGTCCTTGTCCATCCTGAGAGAACCTAAAATCTGAGTGAAATGTTCTGAGTTTTTAACATAGGAATCTGCCTTTTCCACTATAGGCTGAAGTGCACTGGCCAGATGTTTTTCCAGCTTGCATAATGGTGAGTTAAAGGCGCTTACGATTGGACGCAGGGGAACCCCGTCCTTATGGATCTTTGGGAGCCCGTAGAATTTTGGGCAACGACTCGATTTTTCCCTCGGAATAAGTTTCTTCTTTGTATCCTCGTTTATTGATGAATCGAGAATTTTGGACTTAGTTGTTTTTTCCAAATATGTCGTGGGATCTCTGGTGACTAGTTTGTATATTGGGTCGTTCAAAATATCCTCCAATTTTGCATTATAATCCGACGTATTCATGACGACAGTGGCATTTCCTTTGTCTGCTGGCATTATTAGAATGTTTTCGTTTTTGTTTAGATTCCTTAAGGCTTGCATTTCTTCTCTGCTTAAGTTTGGTTGCGGTGGTTTTGACTGTCTTAAGACTCTGGCGACATCTTGCCTAATTAACTCCGCATCTTGTTCGTCTATGGTGGAAAGACTTGCTTCGACGTTGGAAACGATCTCTTCGACGGGTACTCTTTTTGGAGCTATTGCGTAGTTAAATCCTTTATTCAGTACGCTGACTTCTGTATCGGAAAGATGGTATGCTGAAATATTATGAACTGTACTGCTTCGGTTTGTATTTGGCACTTGTCCTGATTTTTTGGAAATTGACTGAAGGATTTCTAATTTCTTCCACAGTTTTTTTGACGTGATGTCCTTGTCTTTCTCAGTGCGCCATGATGTTAATAATTCTATGCGGTCCCACAGCAACTGATGGATCTTGTTGCTCAGTTTCAGGTGGAGTCTGAAAAGTTGTAGCTCAGTCTCACTAATTTCGTACCGGGTCCGCCTGATCTGGTCTTGGAGTAGGGCCTTGCTAGCTTTGTCCAGGATAGCTTGTGTCTTTCTGGTGCGTGTGTGATAAGACAACCTTGTAAATGTTGGCAGCAAGTTCTGGTTGCGGCAGCTTTTAAGAAAATTCAAGTTGCACAGCGAAATAACCCTCCTTTGTCTTAGTTTTTCATAACACTTGGTGGCTGTAAAGATCTCCTTCCCGTAAAGGTGTATGATATTCTCACGTATTGATTCACGGATGGAAAAATGTGATGACACTATATTCCGGGATATCATCCGTTCGCTCGTTGAACTCCGACTGGAATCCTGCATCCGACTGGAATCCTGCAAATCTTGCATCCGACTGGAATCCTGCAGACGTTTCGCCAAAATCTCACTTGGCATCTTCAATGCTCGCGCTCCGAAAACACTTCGAACACTGGGAGGTTATCGGCGGTGCGTGCGGTATTTATACTCTGCGCCGGAGATGGTAACGGTGCTGCTTGTGCGTGGGGGGAGGTGGCTCCGCCCCCTGAATTGTCGCGTTGTTAATTTCGCCCGATCGTAGTTGCGATGTCCCCGTTGGCTGCTGCGCATCGCTCTGCTGTTTGATTATCGTTCTCCACGTGTTGGATAAATGCAGAGCGTCGTCTCTCGTATTGAGGTGTCCGGACTTTTCTATTTCGATGGCCTCTCGTATAATCCTAGTCCTAAAATCAGGAATGTTAGCTATTTGTTTGCAAGTGCCGAAATCAATTTTATGGCCTGTCTGATGTTGGTGCTGAAACAAAGCAGATGTTGTTTGTTTGTTTCTTATGGCTAAACGATGTTCCTCGAGCCTGGCTGAAATCCTTCTGTTGGTCTGTCCCACATACGTTAGGCTGCACGATCCGCATGCTACACTGTATACTCCTTGGTTTTCCAGAGTAATTTTTTGTTTTGGGTTTCTTAGTATTGCTCCGATGGTATGGTCAGGTTTGTATGCCGTTGATATGTCGTGTTTCCGTAATATTCGGCCGATTTTGTCAGTAACCCCCTTGATGTATGGCAGGACAGCGATCGATCTTCGTTGGGTCTCGTCCTGCACTCTCTGCTGCGGCTGTTGTTGTTTACTGATTGCCTTGTTGATGGTGCGCCTTTGGTATCCGTTTTGTTGAAGACAGGTACTAATTTTCTTCAGTTCTTTATCTCTGTTCCTCTCGTTTGTGAGCCTGAAGGACCGAGCAATTAATGTATTTGCCACTGCCTGTATCTGTGATGGGTGGTGATGAGATTTAGCGTTCAGGTATCTATTAGTGTGTGTTGGTTTTCTATAGACAGTGTGTTCCAAGTGTCCATCTTCGGTCCTTGTGATGTGCACATCTAAAAAGGGCAGACTGTTATCCTCTTCAAGTTCTATTGTAAATTGAATCCTTGGGTGAATGGAATTCAGATGATCTAGGAATTTCAAAAGCTCCTCCTTGCCAAAAGGCCATACAACAAATACGTCATCAACGTATCTTGTCCATAGTTTTGGCTTCAGATTTGCCTTCTCTATTGCTTTCTTTTCGAAGTAAATCATGAAGAGGTTGGCAATCACAGGTGAGAGAGATGATCCCATTGCTGCTCCATCTATTTGTCGGTAAATTTTCCCGTTGTGCATAAAGTAAGCGTTTTTCAGGCAATGTCTTGACAGATCCATTATACATACAGAAGTCAGCGTACTGAATAAAGGATTTAACTACGCAATAGCTCCAAAAAGAGTACCCGTCGAAGAGATCGTTTCCAACGTCGAAGCAAGTCTTTCCACCATAGACGAACAAGATGCGGAGTTAATTAGGCAAGATGTCGCCAGAGTCTTAAGACAGTCAAAACCACCGCAACCAAACTTAAGCAGAGAAGAAATGCAAGCCTTAAGGAATCTAAACAAAAACGAAAACATTCTAATAATGCCAGCAGACAAAGGAAATGCCACTGTCGTCATGAATACGTCGGATTATAATGCAAAATTGGAGGATATTTTGAACGACCCAATATACAAACTAGTCACCAGAGATCCCACGACATATTTGGAAAAAACAACTAAGTCCAAAATTCTCGATTCATCAATAAACGAGGATACAAAGAAGAAACTTATTCCGAGGGAAAAATCGAGTCGTTGCCCAAAATTCTACGGGCTCCCAAAGATCCATAAGGACGGGGTTCCCCTGCGTCCAATCGTAAGCGCCTTTAACTCACCATTATGCAAGCTGGAAAAACATCTGGCCAGTGCACTTCAGCCTATAGTGGAAAAGGCAGATTCCTATGTTAAAAACTCAGAACATTTCACTCAGATTTTAGGTTCTCTCAGGATGGACAAGGACGACATTATGGCAAGTTTCGATGTCAAATCCCTCTACCCGAGTATTCCAGTAGAAGAGGCACTCTTGCTTATAGAAGAAAACGAAGATCTTCCGCCATACATAATGGATCTGTCAAGACATTGCCTGAAAAACGCTTACTTTATGCACAACGGGAAAATTTACCGACAAATAGATGGAGCAGCAATGGGATCATCTCTCTCACCTGTGATTGCCAACCTCTTCATGATTTACTTCGAAAAGAAAGCAATAGAGAAGGCAAATCTGAAGCCAAAACTATGGACAAGATACGTTGATGACGTATTTGTTGTATGGCCTTTTGGCAAGGAGGAGCTTTTGAAATTCCTAGATCATCTGAATTCCATTCACCCAAGGATTCAATTTACAATAGAACTTGAAGAGGATAACAGTCTGCCCTTTTTAGATGTGCACATCACAAGGACCGAAGATGGACACTTGGAACACACTGTCTATAGAAAACCAACACACACTAATAGATACCTGAACGCTAAATCTCATCACCACCCATCACAGATACAGGCAGTGGCAAATACATTAATTGCTCGGTCCTTCAGGCTCACAAACGAGAGGAACAGAGATAAAGAACTGAAGAAAATTAGTACCTGTCTTCAACAAAACGGATACCAAAGGCGCACCATCAACAAGGCAATCAGTAAACAACAACAGCCGCAGCAGAGAGTGCAGGACGAGACCCAACGAAGATCGATCGCTGTCCTGCCATACATCAAGGGGGTTACTGACAAAATCGGCCGAATATTACGGAAACACGACATATCAACGGCATACAAACCTGACCATACCATCGGAGCAATACTAAGAAACCCAAAACAAAAAATTACTCTGGAAAACCAAGGAGTATACAGTGTAGCATGCGGATCGTGCAGCCTAACGTATGTGGGACAGACCAACAGAAGGATTTCAGCCAGGCTCGAGGAACATCGTTTAGCCATAAGAAACAAACAAACAACATCTGCTTTGTTTCAGCACCAACATCAGACAGGCCATAAAATTGATTTCGGCACTTGCAAACAAATAGCTAACATTCCTGATTTTAGGACTAGGATTATACGAGAGGCCATCGAAATAGAAAAGTCCGGACACCTCAATACGAGAGACGACGCTCTGCATTTATCCAACACGTGGAGAACGATAATCAAACAGCAGAGCGATGCGCAGCAGCCAACGGGGACATCGCAACTACGATCGGGCGAAATTAACAACGCGACAATTCAGGGGGCGGAGCCACCTCCCCCCACGCACAAGCAGCACCGTTACCATCTCCGGCGCAGAGTATAAATACCGCACGCACCGCCGATAACCTCCCAGTGTTCGAAGTGTTTTCGGAGCGCGAGCATTGAAGATGCCAAGTGAGATTTTGGCGAAACGTCTGCAGGATTCCAGTCGGATGCAAGATTTGCAGGATTCCAGTCGGATGCAGGATTCCAGTCGGAGTTCAACGAGCGAACGGATGATATCCCGGAATATAGTGTCATCACATTTTTCCATCCGTGAATCAATACGTGAGAATATCATACACCTTTACGGGAAGGAGATCTTTACAGCCACCAAGTGTTATGAAAAACTAAGACAAAGGAGGGTTATTTCGCTGTGCAACTTGAATTTTCTTAAAAGCTGCCGCAACCAGAACTTGCTGCCAACATTTACAAGGTTGTCTTATCACACACGCACCAGAAAGACACAAGCTATCCTGGACAAAGCTAGCAAGGCCCTACTCCAAGACCAGATCAGGCGGACCCGGTACGAAATTAGTGAGACTGAGCTACAACTTTTCAGACTCCACCTGAAACTGAGCAACAAGATCCATCAGTTGCTGTGGGACCGCATAGAATTATTAACATCATGGCGCACTGAGAAAGACAAGGACATCACGTCAAAAAAACTGTGGAAGAAATTAGAAATCCTTCAGTCAATTTCCAAAAAATCAGGACAAGTGCCAAATACAAACCGAAGCAGTACAGTTCATAATATTTCAGCATACCATCTTTCCGATACAGAAGTCAGCGTACTGAATAAAGGATTTAACTACGCAATAGCTCCAAAAAGAGTACCCGTCGAAGAGATCGTTTCCAACGTCGAAGCAAGTCTTTCCACCATAGACGAACAAGATGCGGAGTTAATTAGGCAAGATGTCGCCAGAGTCTTAAGACAGTCAAAACCACCGCAACCAAACTTAAGCAGAGAAGAAATGCAAGCCTTAAGGAATCTAAACAAAAACGAAAACATTCTAATAATGCCAGCAGACAAAGGAAATGCCACTGTCGTCATGAATACGTCGGATTATAATGCAAAATTGGAGGATATTTTGAACGACCCAATATACAAACTAGTCACCAGAGATCCCACGACATATTTGGAAAAAACAACTAAGTCCAAAATTCTCGATTCATCAATAAACGAGGATACAAAGAAGAAACTTATTCCGAGGGAAAAATCGAGTCGTTGCCCAAAATTCTACGGGCTCCCAAAGATCCATAAGGACGGGGTTCCCCTGCGTCCAATCGTAAGCGCCTTTAACTCACCATTATGCAAGCTGGAAAAACATCTGGCCAGTGCACTTCAGCCTATAGTGGAAAAGGCAGATTCCTATGTTAAAAACTCAGAACATTTCACTCAGATTTTAGGTTCTCTCAGGATGGACAAGGACGACATTATGGCAAGTTTCGATGTCAAATCCCTCTACCCGAGTATTCCAGTAGAAGAGGCACTCTTGCTTATAGAAGAAAACGAAGATCTTCCGCCATACATAATGGATCTGTCAAGACATTGCCTGAAAAACGCTTACTTTATGCACAACGGGAAAATTTACCGACAAATAGATGGAGCAGCAATGGGATCATCTCTCTCACCTGTGATTGCCAACCTCTTCATGATTTACTTCGAAAAGAAAGCAATAGAGAAGGCAAATCTGAAGCCAAAACTATGGACAAGATACGTTGATGACGTATTTGTTGTATGGCCTTTTGGCAAGGAGGAGCTTTTGAAATTCCTAGATCATCTGAATTCCATTCACCCAAGGATTCAATTTACAATAGAACTTGAAGAGGATAACAGTCTGCCCTTTTTAGATGTGCACATCACAAGGACCGAAGATGGACACTTGGAACACACTGTCTATAGAAAACCAACACACACTAATAGATACCTGAACGCTAAATCTCATCACCACCCATCACAGATACAGGCAGTGGCAAATACATTAATTGCTCGGTCCTTCAGGCTCACAAACGAGAGGAACAGAGATAAAGAACTGAAGAAAATTAGTACCTGTCTTCAACAAAACGGATACCAAAGGCGCACCATCAACAAGGCAATCAGTAAACAACAACAGCCGCAGCAGAGAGTGCAGGACGAGACCCAACGAAGATCGATCGCTGTCCTGCCATACATCAAGGGGGTTACTGACAAAATCGGCCGAATATTACGGAAACACGACATATCAACGGCATACAAACCTGACCATACCATCGGAGCAATACTAAGAAACCCAAAACAAAAAATTACTCTGGAAAACCAAGGAGTATACAGTGTAGCATGCGGATCGTGCAGCCTAACGTATGTGGGACAGACCAACAGAAGGATTTCAGCCAGGCTCGAGGAACATCGTTTAGCCATAAGAAACAAACAAACAACATCTGCTTTGTTTCAGCACCAACATCAGACAGGCCATAAAATTGATTTCGGCACTTGCAAACAAATAGCTAACATTCCTGATTTTAGGACTAGGATTATACGAGAGGCCATCGAAATAGAAAAGTCCGGACACCTCAATACGAGAGACGACGCTCTGCATTTATCCAACACGTGGAGAACGATAATCAAACAGCAGAGCGATGCGCAGCAGCCAACGGGGACATCGCAACTACGATCGGGCGAAATTAACAACGCGACAATTCAGGGGGCGGAGCCACCTCCCCCCACGCACAAGCAGCACCGTTACCATCTCCGGCGCAGAGTATAAATACCGCACGCACCGCCGATAACCTCCCAGTGTTCGAAGTGTTTTCGGAGCGCGAGCATTGAAGATGCCAAGTGAGATTTTGGCGAAACGTCTGCAGGATTCCAGTCGGATGCAAGATTTGCAGGATTCCAGTCGGATGCAGGATTCCAGTCGGAGTTCAACGAGCGAACGGATGATATCCCGGAATATAGTGTCATCACATTTTTCCATCCGTGAATCAATACGTGAGAATATATATATATATATATATATATATATATATATATATATATATATATATATATAGGGGTTGTTTTTTTTCGATGTATAGAACTTTAAGTTCCAATAAAACAACGACGGATTATTCGATTGACATGAATTTTATTTATTCGAAAGATAATCTTGTTTCATTGCATTTTAAATATGATTTCTGGCATATGACCGCCACGGCTGGCGCGGATGTCGTCCAATCTGGACGTCCAATTTTCGATGACTTTTTCCAACATTTGTGGCCGTATATCGGTAATAACACGGCGAATGTTTTCTTCCAAACAGTCAAGCGTTTGTGGTTTATCCGCATAGACCAATGACTTTACATAGCCCCACAGAAAGTAGTCTAGCGGTGTTAAATCACCAGATCTTGGAGGCCAGTTCACAGGTCCAAAATGTGAAATTAGGCGGTCACCAAACGTGTCTTTCAATAAATCGATTGTGGCACGAGCTGTGTGACATGTTGCGCCGTCTTGTTGAAACCACATCTCCTGGACATCATGGTTATTCAATTCAGGAATGAAAGAGTTAGTAATCATAGCTCTATACCGATCATCATTGACCGTAACGTTCTGGCCATCATCGTTTTTAAAGAAGTACGGACCAATGATTCCACCAGCCCATAAAGCGCACCAAACAGTCAGTTTTTCTGAATGTAACGGTGTTTCGACATACACTTAAGGATCAGCTTCGCTCCAAATGCGGCAGTTTTGTTTGTTGACGTAGCCATTCAAACAGAAGTGCGCTTCATCGCTAAACAAAATTCGCTTACGAAAATCGGGAACAACGGCAATCTCGTTTTGGGCCCATTCGACGAATCTACGCCTTATCATTTGGCTTCAATTCTTGCACGAGTTATATTTTGTAAGCACGTAAACCAAGATCCTTCCGCAAAATCTTCCATAAAGTGGATGGACACAGATCCAATTCCTATGCTCGAAGGCAGATGGTCTCATTCGGGTCTTCCTCAATGCTATGCTCTACATCAGCAATAGCTTCTTCTGTACGCACCGTACGGGATGTGAGTTATCAATAAGAGTAAACGTGGTGCGAAAACGTTCCATGGTTAATCGAATTAACTGCTCTGATGGACGATTTTGTCGACGATAAAATGGACATAGTGCGCTATACGTATTCCGTACAGAATCATTTTCGAAATAAAATTGCACTATTTGCAAGAGTTGTTCAGGCGTGAGTCCATTCATGAATAATTGCCAAACCAAACTGAGAATAAATCACTTGACAGCTGTTAAATCGGCCGCCATCTTGAACAGTAATGTCAACTGAAAGTTCTATACGTCGAAAAAAAACACCCATTATTACTATATATATACAGGGTGCTTCAAAAAAATGTATACACTCTTTGAACTTCCATAGAAAATTTATTTACCGTTCTACAAAGTTAAATTTCAGGAAAATAGAAAGCTGAAAGTCCAATGTAAATGAAACATAAATAACAAATGTTAATACTGTTCAAATTGGTGGCCTGCAGCATCAATACAATTCTGAGTACGAGTCACCACTGATTCTGTACATCGTATCAAAAGATCCAATGAGATTTCTCTACACACTGCTTGAATCACATTCCAAAGGATGTCTAGGTTACGTGGTTTCCGTTTGTACACCTCATCTTTTACTGTGCCCCACAAGAAGAAATCCAGTGGTGTAAGGTCTGGAGAGCGTGCTGGAAACTCGATTGGCCCCCTGCGTCCTATCCACCGGCCCGACAAATTTTGATCCAGGTAAGCTCGTACGTCCCTGTGATAGTGCGGCGGAGCACCATCTTGTTGAAAATAAAAATCATCATTACCGTATAATGCACGAATGGCAGGAAATATGCAATCAGCAAACATTGTTAGGTAATTAATACCACTTACAGTGCCTTCAAATCGAAAAGGTCCAATGACAAACCGCACCACACATTTACACCAGGCAAATTTACAGCTTTTTCAATTGTAATGTGAGGATTTTCTTCACCCCAGTAAACACAATTGTGCCTATTGACAGTTCCATTAAGTTTGAATTGGGCTTCATCCGACCAAATGATGCTACCCATAAATCCCGGTTCACGTATCACCATCTCCTGAATCCATTCACAAAATTGCAACCTTCGATCTGGATCGTCGTCATTTAACTGTTGCACCAGCTTGGGAATGTAAACACGATACTTGCCTCTCTTCAGAATGCGTAGCACGCTGCTAGCACTTACATCACTTTCACGTGCCCCTTGCCTTGAAGATTGGTTAGGAGAGCGTTGAAACAGTTCCAAGACTGCCGTTAATGACTCATCACTTGTAGCTGTTCGAGGCCGACCTGAATGACCTTTATGCACATCACACACTGTTCCATGAACTTCGAATTTGTCTCGTATGCGTGTAATTGTTAATCTTGAAGGTGGTTCTGTATCATACTCCCTTCTCCACTGTCTTTGAACTTCATTTACATTCTCAAACTTCCAGTACCACTTAATAACCTGCTTACGTTCTTCAAAACTCAAACGTACGTTCCCCATGTTGATATTACAAATTCCAACTGATAATATAACATAGAGGGACGATTATGCTGGCACCTGGCGAAGAAATATAACATTAGCCTTGTAGAGCGGGAAAACTACAATAGTTTAAAGTGTGTATACTTTTTTTGAAGCACCCTGCAGTATATAGTGCAGTATTTATAGTAGCAGGTAGTTTGTAAGTATTACATTTGATAAAGACACGGTGTTGTCCAAACAATTGTCATGACAAAATATATAATTTCGTGAATATCTGAACTTTTAGTTGTTATTTGTTTTGATAAATCGATTTTCATCAAGTAAAAGCCACCTCAGTTCAAAAATTTAATTTTGAATTGAACAGGTAAGTAGCTAAAACCAGTAAAGTTCTTAAATTGTCGCAATTTATCAAAATCAGAATTGAATTTTTTTTATTTTGATTGGGTTGGAAACACAACTAGAACTCAAGAAGAGGTTTGTAATCTGTTTAACGCAAAATATGAGGTATAAATATGGACGTATGTGTTTGGTATACTCCACTGTTAAAGTGAGAGTAAAAGGATTCGCAAGTGTTAATAGTTCGCCCAAATGCGAGGTGGAAATTTTGAATCGTTTGTCAAATATGTTTCAAAATGGTAATCAGAAAACTTTTCTAACTGATCATTCTGTGGTTGTGGTTCAGATAGCTCAACAAATGAAAATCTTCTACTTTTCAAGTTCTAAAAACAAGAGTCTAAAACAGTAATGAGGCCATTTCCTTCCTTCTGAGTCCTTATCTTTGTACTCCTGCGTTAGAATGACATCTTTATCCCGTTCATTATTGGATGTCGTAAATTGATACAGGAATTTTGTTTGTCAGTCTTGAAATCAGTGTCAAAAGTTGCGTCAGGAATAAACTTTTTAAATGGAGCGGATAATTAAATCGTTTCAAAATGCTCCAACGATTTGGTGAAGAAGGGCAAGCGTTTATTTTAAAACTTTTGGATTATTTCACCATAGAAAAAAAATGTGGGAAAACCGCTTTTATCCTTAAACACAATGCTGGTATTTACTGTCTCCATATTTGAAACCATCTCATTTTTATGAACGAACTTTTTGAAAATTAAAGTTTGAATTTTTTTTTGAAAATATGTTGTATTTCAAGCCGGAAATATTTGATGAAGCATTGCTCATAAACGAGTGATATTTTTTATAGAATACGTGAAAAAGCAGAATGGCGTCTTTACTTATGCTGTATTGTGTTTCTGTTTCCAACTGTTATTGTATTGTTACGGCTTCCAAGAGCATTGGTACGAAGGCAAGCTAAAGAAATAATTCCATAAGTTTTTTGGTACCATAAACACACCAAATATGAACAGAATAGAATACCTGTCCACTATAAAAGATGTTACTTTACCAAAAAATTGAATTGACAACATTTTGTGAAAGTGTATTACTATACCTATAAAGAATGTCGCATGACTATAGGATTATCGTGACCAAATGAGCGATACGAAGTTTATGACGTGGATTAGTAACCAGTTATTACCAAATGCGCTAGAGCAGTCAGTTTTGGTATTGTATAATGTATCCCATCATAATGTTACAATCGAACGCAATATAACTTCTACAAATCTAAAAGCAGATCCCATGAAATGGTAACATAAAAAAAATTACCTTTAACAACAACATTAACAAAACCTGAACTGCATAACAAGAATAAAAACTGGTCGCCGCTCGCAACACTCACTTCACATTGTCTGGTATTAAAAAATGACCTCAAGTTACCAGCTAAAGGGTGGATCACCATGCGTGACCATGTGAAGCTTCCCAAATTGATTCGGCAATGGATGATTTGCGATTTACTGTTAACCATGATCGACATCAGAATCCGATTAAAATTTAAAACTGAACTCGGTTTTAAAATTGATAAATGTTCAATTAAGATTTTGTAATAGCTTTTCTCAACTTTTGTGGATACTTTGCTGAAGGAATATATTTATACCCTACTGAAATTTAAACAAAAATGCATGTTATGAGATCAATTTATAGTTGTGGTTCAGAATTTTTTAAATATTTTTATTATCATCATTTTTCTCTTGAAAACAGCTAAGAATAAATTTTTGTATAACTCGTTCTACACTTATTATTATGCCAAGAACAAATAATTTGGATGATATTTGTGAATACATATTATTAAAGCCGGCGAACATACTACTGGCGGCAGTTAATATTGGCTGCTTTCTTGTTCGCTTCAGAGCAAGTCAACAACCTAAGTCAATAAATTTTGCTGAAGGTGCTCATTTTTTACGATATACCCCAAAAAGCGCCCCATGCAGTGTTATAGACGAAACAATGTAGTGCCTGACCTCTATTTGATGGTTTTTGTTTCAGAAAAAGTTAAATTAACGATAAGTATTTTAGCGATGTATTTTGGTAAATGGGCTTTGGTTTCGATATACTATTTCAGAAAGATGTGGATTAATAAAATCTCTTTAAGTGTACAAAGGGACTACATAGTTAGCCAGAGAATAGTTAGGTCACTTCCATAGGTGGACATTGGACTATTGTTATCTATTCGATAAAACTGAAAATATTCGTAAAAAGCAAATAAGTTTATTTCAACAGAATAAGAATTTGGCATTATGTATTAGGGTGACCGTTATTTCCCAAATTGCGTTTTTTTTTTTTTCAAACGCCTCCCAAACTTTTAAATTGTGACCTAAAAAAAATATCAGACCCATTTCAGCCCTTAATATTGATATTAACCCGTGCCTAAATCATAATCCGTTTCCCATTTAAATAACATGGGATTTTCGCACTTTTTGCAGTTTATTTTTTTTATCGAAACAAATATAGCGAAATATACCGTTCGTACATATTTTGTCGGAAATTTCACGATCTACAAAAAAGGTCTGAATACTTTTTTCAATAAATTCAACCCTGTAAAAGTTTCAAAGATTAAGTAAAGTAGCATTCATAAATAAATTCATCGTTTTAGTTTTTTTTTCTATCTACTGTCTTTTTTTTGCAATAAAATTATGAAATAACTGCAACAGGTGTATAAATAACTGTATATTAACGTACTTTAATATAAATTTTGGTTTTCATATAATTCCCTTTTATCAAATTTGTGAATTTAATGCAAATTAACTAAAGAAGCGTCACGTTTTGAATTTATTCGTTTTGTATTTCAACGCCGTCTATTAGCAGCCTGAGAAAACTTCAACTAACTTCTAACTAAAAACCAAGTACTGATGAGCCAAATGTTGCATTGTTTAAGAATTTTCAGGAAAACTGGAATAATCTTGATCAAACCAAACCAAAAAAGGTTGAAGAAACAAATTCAAAAGTTCTTATGCTCAATGTTTCCTCGTGACGACTACAAGGAGCCCTTGGAATTATGTCAAGTTTTCCTGGGTAAAAGGGATGTCAAGAAAGTAAATCTTTACAAACCAGGAGCCTTTCATCATACTCGCTGAATGTCTAAGGTGATTTATATTCTAAAAATTTCGAGATGTTTATGAATTAGGTAGACAATTGCAAAAAAAAATATTGAATATTTGTTTATTTGTTGTGTTTATTTATGAGCCATTCTGGTTTGCGGTACCTCGTGCAGCACTGTCTCCAAATTTAGATTTACAATTTCTAAAAGTACTTTATTAATACAAAACAATTGATAAAAAAATTTCGGAAGCTGTTTTGCATAAATTTAAAAATCATTTATGGTATTTAGCATTTAGCAATTCGATTCTTTTAAACGGTATATTATTAAGAGTGATAATGAAGTAAAAAATTTAGAAAAAAAGAATATTGATATTAATTCGAGTTCGCTAAAATTATTTGATAGATTTAACATTAATAAAAATTTTTTGGAAATAAATGCTGATACGTGGATTAGTAATGATGATTATTTAAATGTTCAAGAAATTGTTAATAATCTGCAAGTAGTAAACGATGTCGCCGAAAGAGCTATTCAATTAACAAAACATTACATTAATAGATTAACCACTCAAGAAGATCAGAAATAATATTCAATTCAAGTTGTAAGTGCAACTAAAGAATATTTGACAAAAAAAAGTAAAATCAATAGAAGTACAATAACCTAATATCTAAATATTATTATTAATAAGCCATAATATATATTATTTTGAACATAATTTTAATATTTTTCTATTTTAAAAAATGATGGAGAGAATTAATAAAAACGATGAATTTATTTATGAATGCTACTTAATCTTTGAATAACTTTTACAGGGTTGTATTTATCGAAAAAAGTATTCAGACCTTTTCTGTAGAGCGTGAAATTTCCGACAAAATATGTTCGAACGGTATTTTTCGCTACATTTGTTTCGGTAAAAAAAAAAACTTCAAAAAGTGCGAAAATCCCATGTTATTTAAATGGGAAACAGATTATGATTTAGGCAATGGTTAATATCAATATTAAGGGCTGAAATAGGTCTGATATTTTTTTTAGGTCACAATCTAAAAGTTGGGCGGCGTTTGGAAAAAAAACCCAACTTGGGAAATAACGGAGTGTCCATTTTTTGGTAATTTTGATTAGTAACGAACAAGGGAGTTTTTCCGACACCACTTTTTCTAGAAACTAAAGACCCCGCAAACAGATTGTTCATATTAATTTACATTTTTGAGGTTGGGGATATTTTTGAGACACTATAAAACTTTACGGTTGTTTTTAATATTAAGTTATCAAAGTAAGTATTCATTTTGGTTAGTTACCCGTGATAGGTTTAATTTAAACAAAAATAGTACAGTTTTGTCAAATTCATAAATTGTTGAGCTTACGTCAGAATAATGCGGTTTGTGTTTGTTATATTCAGTGCAACGAATATGTAGATGAACTATTTGAACAGTGCGCGGGCAAAGTGTATTAAGGAGAGCGCATTATTAATGAAATTATATTACTTACCAGTTTCTAAGCAAGTGAAGTGCAAAATTGAAAGGAATCCTGCACCGACACAAAAAGGTACGTGAAAGACGATCCATTTTTGGAATGTTTCGGTTAATTTCTTATATTTTCTGAGTAGGCTTCACGAGTTTAAAGAACAATCCGCCGGCGGGTCACAGTGATTTTCTGCACATTTATTTTTTCTGTGGGTAGTCTTTAAATTTAGAATACAGTTTGTTATCGAAAAATGCTCAAATTGTCCTGTTTTTCGTACGTGATCTATGTGCTATCGTCCGTATATGATTTAAGTGCCTTTTTGTACCCAAAGAATTTAAAAACAGTTCACAAGGTTGCCCGACCTGTATGTACACTACACTTTTTCAATCAAAGTGACAAAATTCTGTTTGTCATACCAGTCATTTTCTCCTCCGTAATCACACAGAGGGGTGTAAGGTGTCAAATTAATAATATCTGATTTGCATGAGGCATAACATACCATCTATTGTCTTACTGCATTTCTATGTCCTCAAAAATCACATGAGTTATTATTAACCAAAACTAATAGTTGTTGTGCCGGGCGATCCAACTAGGGATTGGCGCTACTCGGGTGCCGGGCTACCAGCCATGTTGATGTAGAAAAACAGGCATCTCATGGAAATTGGGCTACTGGCATGAAACTCAGAAACATCACACAGGTTGGTACCTAGAATGTACGCGGACTACTTGAACCAGGTGAGCTGGCAATAGTGGAGAATGAAATAAAAACTCATTCAAAGGCAGGCGTTTTGGAAACCCACTGGACAGGGAAAAATGCCATAGAAAATTTACATAAGTCCCCATATTGTTCATATGCACCTACAAGTGGGGCAGAAGATGAGTAAATTGTAATTTTGTATGCTGACCTAACCAATACTTTGGACAAGTTACCATTCCGTGAAATAACTTTAATAACTGCTTATAGACTTCTATATTGACAACAATCTGCTTATTTCTAACACAGGCTTTCAATATCACCCTAGACTTCTTTATATATGGAGGTGACCTGGAGGAAAGTACGGAAATCGGATAGACTTGTGACTTTGCTTAAGAAACTCCATAAAAGACTTCAAAACCCACTCCGATAAGGATTGTAACAGTGACTACCAATTCTTATCTGCAGAGTTGGACTTTAAATTGAAATTGCTGCTTGTAAAGCAACGCAGATGCCCGAATTGGTCAATAAGAAAGAACGAAAGGTACAAAGTAATGGTAACGGAGAAACAAGACAGCAAATGATGTATGGATAAAAATAAGAGACTTTGAAATAAACGAACAAATAAAACCAACAAATAAGGAACATTGAACAATATGGATCAGTAATGAAATATGGACTAAAGTTCAAAGAAGGAAAGAGTTAAAAACTAGTCTAAACAATCAAAGCGTACTAAACGAATATAGGCAACTAAATGTGAATAATAATAATAGTAATAAATAACCTTTATTTCAAAGCATAAATACATTGAAATAGTGTCATTTACAGTCGTTGTCCTTCATGTTTTGAATAAATCTATAGTATTCTTCTATACTATATGGTTCTATTTATACGAGTAAATTAAAAATTGTTTTTTTTTAACATTTTAAAATCTCTAATTGTTTTTATGTTGTTCGGCAAACTATTATAACCCCTAGTACACTGATAATACGCACCCTTCTCACTCATAGTCAGTCTGTGCCTGGAATATGTGTAATTCATTGTTCTTGTCCCATGAATATCCTGCGACCACCTATTTTCAACAAGGTTTCTGTTTTTAAAGACGAACAGTATGCTCTCTTGTATGAAAATTGCAGCTAAAGTTAAAATTTTATTTTCCTTAAATTTTCTATATCTCTGCAATTTCCATATATGACAAGACCGCATCTCATATGTGTCTCAAAATTACTGTCATAAAGCATTTTTTTCGTTTCTCATGGAATATATCTACCTAAAACTCTAAGACTATATATTACTTTATTTAACTTATCTACTACATTATTCACATGATTTTCCCATGATAAGGTGCTATCCAAAGACATATCCAAAAACATTGTGCATTCGCTTAAAACAATATTACAGTTGTTTAAATTTAACTTCTGCAGTGGCTCTATTCTTGATCGATTTGTTCTAAACATTGTTACAGCAGTTTTAGCATTATTAATAACTAACTTATTTTTAGTTAACCAATTATCCGCTCCCATCATGAATCTCTCAGCCTCCATTTTGAGGTTTGACGTATCCTTATTTACAATTGCAACATTGGTATCATCGGCGCAGTTAGTGATTTTACAATTTTGACCAATTGCATACAATTTGGTGATGTTGTTACTATACAAAAGAAATAATATTGGCTATATTACACTGCCCTGCGCTATGCCTGCAGTGTCCATTACAACTTGCTGCTTTCTTTTTGAAGGGTACGATTCCACCCACCTTAAAGCCACTCCTCTTATTCCATACTTATGTAGTTTATTCAAAAATATACTATGATTTACAGTTTAAAGTATCATATGCTTTTGATAAATCAAGGACCAGCGCTAATGGGATTTCACCACTTTCAAAAACATGTTGTATGAAGGTAAATATTGCTGTTTGAGTTGTCCTACCTGGTAAGAACCCATGCTGTATATTATTTAGTAAATTATTGTCTATCATAAAATTTAAAATTCCATGACACATCACTTTTTCGAAAATTTTAGAGAATGATGGTAGCATACTTATTGGGCGAAAATTTTGCATGTCGTTCTGATAACCTTTTTTAAAGATTGGGACTACCAGCGCATGTTTAATTTGATTTGGATATATTCCAAAGCCTAGCGAGTTAAGAATCTCTGGCAACACAAACTTTATGAGACTAATAGAAATATCATCGTATCCACAATTAAACTTATTTTTTATTTTTTTAGCTATATCCCAAATTTCTTTTTCATCCACTGTATGTAGAACTATTGCGGCTTGATTAACTGCAAGATTCTAACTAAAAGGTATATGTTCTCATTATTTTAACAAGTTAATAAATAATTCATTAAAAATATTTACTAAATTGTCTTTATTACCTTCAATTTCTTTATAACCATGTTTTCCTATAATTTCATTTACTATGGACCAGGCACATTTGTTTCTGTTATCTAATCCTTCTTTTTGCTCTGTAGAGCTCATTATGTCTAGTATTTACATTTTGCATCACGAAAAGAATATCCAATTGTCTTTTACAATCATTGATTTCAGCGTGTTTTATATATTTATATTTTTTTATATATAAGTTTCTAGAATGCACTTTAGAAAGAGTAAAATGTTCATTGAACTTGTCTTAGAAATAATTCATAAAAATCGACCACTGATTATTAACCACTTGTTTATCTAGTGTATACAGTACTTTCCAATTTATTTCTTGCAATGCTGTTTTAAATTTTATTTTATTGGCTGTATTAAAAAAAATTTTTTTACATAGTTAGGTGTCTGTATTTCAGTGTATAATACTAACTTCTGAGCAGTGTGATCTGAAATCAATGTTTGTAAGACTTGGTGTTTCATCTTGCCATCGAATTTTTTCATATACTATCAATATATTTAGTACTAGTTTTGCTTGTTATACGAGTGTGACTAGAAATAGTTTGCTTTACATTGAATGAATTAATGACTAATATTAATTCTGAAAAGCATCTAGCTTCGGACATGAGGTCCACATTGAAATCTCCCGCTATAACAACTATATCATTAAAATTACCCGTGCACATTTGCACCAATTGCTCCATCTTGAAAATTTCAAAACTACCACACTATTGAAACACAACGATTATTCTTTTATTTGCATTTTGCACCTCACATCCACAGCATTCGATAATAAACTCCTCACTTAAGTTATTAATGTCTGTTCTTGCCTTAAATTTAATATTGTTTCTCACAAATATTGCACTTCCACCATGTTTATTTTCTAATGGTCTACAAAAACTAGTAGCCAGTGTAAATCCCTTGATTCCATAATTTTCAAGCTGGCTTTTAGTTTTCCAGTGTTCGGTAAAACACAAGATATGGCAGTCGTTGTTCGAACACATGAAGTCTTCTATTGGGTCTACAGAATTACCTATGGATTGAAGATTTTGATGAATTATACAGAATTTGTTTGGGTTTTAAGTTAAATAAAGGAGTTTAACTTCGCATTTGCTGTCATATTCCTCTTATCTATGTTAAGTATATTCAGGGATTGTTTATCGTACTCAGTGGACTGTCGATATTGTTCTATTTTTTTTTAATATGCTGGACATTTACGATCTCTAGCGCTATGAGTTCTCTCTTTGAGGTATAGTCGTTTACAGTTTGGGCAGTCTAAAGGTATATTTTCCGAACAATCTTTACCTTCATGCATTTCAATGCATTTGTAACAACACACCACACCTTTGCAATGCCTAGCCACATGTCCATACAGACAGAATTTGTAACACATCGATATGTTATAGTATTCTTCAACATATACTTTTGACAAGTCAAACCTTACTTTTTTATTCTGTATAAACCATCTAAAAATGTTGGGCTGGGTCTGCAATATCCAGTTCTCGTTGCTTTTGTTTCTACAATCCTTTTTGGTTACAAACTTGATTATTTTAGTTCTGTTTTTGTCGAAAAGTTCTTGCAATTCTGGGTTTTTTCCACAAGTGCAGTAAAAAATTAATTCGTCTAATATCCTTTTTCGATGCCAGTTATCATAATGAAGGGATCCGCAATCTTGGCTTCTTTTAAGGCATAGCTTTTATTCTGTTACAATGTTTCTTGTAGTTTACTTTGCTGAACATCGTTTTCACATTCCACCAATACAGCTCCGCTTTATAGCTTTTTTACACTTGGAAACACTTCTGGACTATTGGTTTGGTTAATGAGATTTTGTTTAATTTCTTGGTCTTTTATTCTTATAATGGTCTGATGTTTTTTTGACTGATAGCGCTACAGGTTTTCTGCATGGGTTGCTTTGATAAAGAAAGTTCAGCTATTGCATTTCGTGCCATATCATTTTGATTTATCACTATTGTAAGTTTTGGTATGCCCCGGACCTGCTTAATTAGACAAGACATCTTTATATTGTCTTTTTCAATGCTGTACTGTACTTTTGTCTATACTTTCGGTGTCCTCAAGATTTGTTTTTAGGTGTGAAGACATCGTCTATACTATCAGATTGGGTTTATTTTGTTCTGTTTTTCCTGGTATCATATCGTGTTTGTGTTTTTCGAGAGATGTTTGTAGTTCAGCGCCTTTTTTGTTCGATTCTTTGCTGATAATTTTCAGTATATCGCTACTTGTACACGCGGACGCAATTGGAAAATGTATTGTTCTTCTATTTTGTTTCCACAGTGTCAGTACCATCACTTATTAAAAGCACACATTAAATGGTTTAATTATCGCAGCGAACTAAAGCACGTCCGCACTGTATGACGTATAGTTTCACGAATATAAAACGCTTAGGTAGAGAATGCAAAAACCGCTACCTCAACGAAGTATGTCATAAACGAGATTAGAGACATGTCCATGAAAATTGACCGAATAATCTGTAACTTCATATTGGCCAAGGAAGAGGACATACTCGTGCGATGCAAAACAAATGCTACTGTTGACACTGAAGAAGAGCTTCATATATCGAAAGGAAGAAGTAGAAGTAGCAGAATTAATAGCCTCTAAATGACCTGGTATCGATAATGTTGCGGTCCATATGATAATTACGACAGGGAAAGTACAAAATATGTCAAAAGATCTGGCAGACAGGAATACGGCTTGAGGACTGGGTAAATTCAATATTTGTTCCACTGCACAAAAAGGCCCTAGTAACAATGGGGTGACTATCGCACAGTTGCGCTTTTACTACACGCTAGCAAGATCATGATAATAATAATTGTTGAAAGGTTGAAGACACACCTCAAAGACCTCATAAAAAATCTTTATGAAAATAATATCGCAAGAGTCAAATTTAATGGTAAACTTATGGACTCCTTCAGCATTGCAAAAGGTTTACGACAGGGATGTGTTGTCAGTCCTCTTCTTCTTAAATCATATGGCGGAATCATCAAGCTACTTTAAATTGGAACTGGGGATGCAAAAGTGTGGCGAAAAGATCAGCAACTTGAGGTATGAATGATGATGAATAATTAAAGATGCAAGCGGTGAGGCTGAATTAGTTATTAATAAATCAAAAACAACGATTATGATTATTAACATTAGGCCTGTTAAACAAACCTGGAATCAAAAGGATTGATGACATTAATGTGATACGTCAGTTTGTTATCTCTTGGCACAGAATGATGCACCGAAGAAATAAATGGACGGGCAGCAATTGCTAAAAGCACGATGAACAAATTTACAAAAGTATGTAAAAGTCATGACATAACTAAAAATGCAAAGATAAGGTTGGTCGGAGCCCTGATTTTCCCCATTTTCCTGTATGCTTACCAAAGAAGTTGATAAGCGCAAAATTAGTGCGACTCTTACAAAAACAAATGAACTTAACATCAGGAAAAGACTTCTTGTAACCGCCAGAAGATAATATCTAATGTTGGACACGCCATTTGAAGACTAGAGAAATTAACAATCCAAGGTTCAAGAGGCCGTGGAAGGTCACCACCTCCCCACCTAGGTATACAGAACTGATTGTCAAAGAGACCGGAACCGGATTGGTGAATGCTTTAGAGATGCAGCACATAGAGCAAATGAAAAGAGATTGAAAATCGCAAGTTAGTGTAAAATCGTATCGTACAGATAAAAGCAGAAAACCGATTCTCGGAAACCAGGAAATTAGATTGGCCCCAGGTTTTTCTTGCTTCAGTTAAATGACCGTTAACGTAAAATAATCTGCAAAATTGACCTTTTTACCATTAGAGATATTACCCTATTTAGATACCTTAATTTTTTTTGTTTTATCTGTTGTGGTAGACGTGCAAATGTAATAACGGCTGCGAAGATGTGATTGGAATGAAGATAAAACACAAGTTAGCAAAGATAAGGTTGTTCTTGTTAAGAAGAAGAAAATTGAAGAATTTGTTTATAAAGAAAGGTGTGGAGGTTTAAAAACGTTTTACACCATTTTAAGAAAAGTATCCTAACACTCATATTTTAAGTAGGTTGCATCGAAATGTATTTTTGAAGGGTGAACAAATAAACAAAATTTGGAACATTACTGCTCAGCAACAAGCAACATTAGAATCAGATCTCTAGTTACATCAGCGCCAAGTTGACTCTGTTTAAGATGCTCCTAACAAACTCGATAGTATTATCCAAAAACATACATTCCAAAGGCAATGTGGCAACTACTGAGGAATCTCAGTCACGAGTACCACCAATAGATCAAAGATCAGGATATCTTTAAGATGCTCTTGACAATCGTATTATATAAAAATATACAAGGTGGCCCCATAAGTTTGGTTTATTTGTCGAAAATAATTAAAGATAGAATGAAAATTAACCATATCACTGCATTCTGGGTAGGAAACGACAGTAAACCCACATTCTCCTTTTCCAATAAAATTTAGAAAAACCGAGAAAAATGTAGTGTCCCACAAAGCAGAGGTTCCAAGAACGTTCCGTATCTAAAAGATCAAAATTGCTATGAAAATTTTGCTTGCGGCGTCTTTTGTTTCTCGAAAAAATAGTACAGTGTCGCCAAAACATAAGCAATATACGGGTTAAACCAAAGAGATATCGACACCCGGTACACGGTCTTACCTTTGGGACTGCTATTTGAATGTCGAGAAATATCGACAAGCATTCTCGTCTTGGTACCCAGTCATATGGTTGAGGGCAACGGCGGTGGGCGACAGTCTGTCTCAAGATTCTATCAAAAACAAAAGGCTCTTTACCCTCAGTAAGCCAAGTACTAAACTAATAAAAAGCCAATTTACAAAGATATAGTTTTAGAAACCCTAGAAATTTTAAAATAATTTGCCAACGCTTTGTCATTAACATTAATGTTGTTGTTTTTTTTTTTAAAGAAACTTCCACAGGCTACTGTAATAATTTTATAAAAGTTCTGGATTCCTTCTGAGTCCGTTTCTGTTCGCCAATAATCCTGTAAACAACAGTAACGTCAATCGCAAACTGCAAATTATTTTAAAACTTCTAGGGTGTCTTACACTAAATCCTTGTAAATTGGCTTTTTATTATGTCATTGCTCGGCTTACTGAGGGTAAAGAGCTTTTTGTTTATGATAGAATTTTGGGACAGTCGGCCGTTGCCCTCAACCACATGACTGGGTACCCAGACGAGAATTTTTATAGCCATTTTGATCTTTTAGGACGGAACGTTCTTGGAACCTCTGCTTTCTGTTTTTCTAAAGCTTATTGGAAAAGCGGAATGTGGGTTTGTCGTCGTTTTCTACCCAGAATACAGTGACATGGTTTAATTTTTATTCTATCTTTAATTATTTTCGACAAATAAACCAAACTAAGGGGATATTTTTAGATAATACGATTGTCAAGAACATCTTAAAAATACCCTGATCTCTGATCTACTGATTGTGCTCGTGATTGAGATTCCCCGGTAGTTGCCACGTTGCGTTTAGAATGTATGTTTTTAGTTAAAACGATTGAGTTTGTTAAAAGCATCTTAAACAGAGTCAACTTGTCGCTGATGTAACTAGAGATCTGATTCTAACGTTGCTTTTTGCTGAGCGGTAATGTTCAAAATTTTTTTAATTTGTTCACTCTTTAAAAATACATTTCCTTTTCTTTAAATAGTGTAAAAAGTTTTTAAACCTTCACACCTTTCTTTATAAAAAAATTCTTCAAGTTTCTGGTCCAATTTCTAACCTTAAGATCACGGCTGTGAACGTTACCAAGTAACAATAAGGCAATCCTCCTAAATCAAGCAATGCAATGAAAATTGACAGCTGTCACATCGAAACAAAATGGCTGTCACTGTCACCGAATTTGCATTTTAAAATATTGAACATAAATACCATAACAAATGAAAAAATAAAGCTGAAAAACTAAAGAAAAGATAAATGGCTGCCCTTTTGTTTCGAAGTGTCAAATGCAAGTTTTTTACATTTTTTAGTGTAGGGGCATAAATTACTCAATTTTTAATAAACTTAAAGGAAATGTCAAAAATTTATTATATTATATTATTATTATTATTATTTATTATTTTAATTGAGAGTTAAAGAAAGCGTGTACTTACCCAATATTATCATTTCTTGTTAGTTTTGGTTGGTTAGTTAGGAGAATCTGATTAAGTTTGGTCGAAATTTGGTCAATCTTCATTGCCCAATAAAGGTACTGCAGGTAATATTAGCTCTATATTTGACATTTATAACATTTTTGGTTAAAACGTGGAAATAAAATTGATTAGCATAAGTTAGTACTACAGTGGTTTTTAAATGAAAAACATTTTACAATTACGTGGGCATAAAAACCATTTGCATTAAAATTATTCAAAATATTTACAACTTTACAAAACAATTCCCTCAGGAAAGTCAAATTATAAAACAATTTCCCGCTTTGACTGGACAATTTCAATATCTAGCACTAACAGATACAACAGAATCTATCTATAAAAAATGGATTTGCGGTCTTTTGATTTTGTTGAGAAAGTTTGTAGCAAGTAAAAAATATGCCGCTAGGACTGATAAAATATTTTCATTGGGTTAAGGTATCATGGTTATTCCGATTAAAATCTTCCACCGTTGAAAGTAGTGAAAGGTAATAACTCACGTATCTATGTACGTCCATAGTCAAAAACGAACTCTTTTTGTTGTATGATTGTGCAGTTGTGAATTTATTCATAGATATCTTCATTTGTTCCGGATTTGTCAGTTTTGTGTCATGTTAGGTTTCAGATTTCAGATATGGGGTTATGTGGCTTCATCAGAACAATTTATGGTAAAAGTCGTGCAGTGTTGTTTAATGTATCAGTTCTGCCCTTTTAATTTCACTTTGATAATAACCACTGTTCGATCCTGTTAATTTTATATTTCTTATTATATATATATATAGAGAACAAATTTTCATAATAGTTAAGAGAGCCGAGAGCAAATAGGGTTTGGTCATTTCTTTTATTACTTTCTCTTCCCCCCTCCGAACTCCTCCCCCTAGAGTATTGGAAAAGCATCTTACCAAAAATATTTGAATTTTGTTAGGAATAAGAATAAAAGAATATATTTATCCATTAAAGTCAGCATTTGGGGTAAACATACACTCAGTAGGTTCTAATTAATTTAAAATAATATAGTATCACTCGTTTAGAGTTAATTTTTTATATACCTCTGAAAAATATTTCCAAATCAAATAATTATGTAATAAGCAAGTGTGTCAGTCAACGCTGTTGTATATGTCAGCATTGGTACCCTCTGGGGCCTTATGTGCTAATGATGTCTACATGTCAGGCCTACATTATAGAAAATAAGTGTATGTTTATCGTTACCTTGATGAATGTTCTACTGGATAATACTTAAGAGAATCAAGGAAAAGTAAGAGAATGACTTAAGCATTATCTGTTGTGCACATTATGTTATTAGAATTTGCAACTTTTACTGGTTGTGTGATGAAAAAAATTTAGGGTATATTATTTGTAACTTGAAATCAGTTCTATGCATGAATATAAAACTTCTCTCTCTCTATCTCTTCATCTAAAGTATATTACCAGCAGCCTATACAACTTGAGCTGCATTTTTAGATACCCCTTCAACTCAGTTATGTTTATATGTGTTATGAACTTACACCCAATTTCTCATAATTCTAGGTTAAAATGAGCCATGACAGAAGGAAGATGAGGCCGAAATTAAAATAATAATCACGAAATGTCATACCAAGAGCTGTTTTCCATGGCTTACTCATAAAAAAAGGAAAATAAAAAATATGTTTCCTAATTAAATTACCTCTTGTGTGTTATATACATATTTAAAAAATCTCATAGGAAGCCATACAGGCTGTTTCATTAAAAAATTTTTGATATCCAGTTGCAGTTTTCCATTTTCCTTTGCCATATCATATCATTATTATTTACAGACTGGAAAGAGTGGTGATTTTAATTTTAAAAGTTAAAAAAGTTAGTTAAGTTAAAAAATATTTGAAATTGGTTTTCGTATAATATGTGTCACTCAATTAAGGATAATACATAATTTCGGAATTACTGTTTTAAAGTTTACACCTTAGATTGGTGTTCCATTCATTAACTCGGATTTGCCTTTCACCTTCAGCTTCTGTATTAGTTTCAAAATAGATTTATCTATCTGCTGCTCACAACTTCTTCTTGAATACTAAAAAAACGCAGATGTTATGATTGGAAATAAAAGGGAAGATACTGTAAGAAACGCCTCTTTTAAGATTACACTAAATGATGAGATTATCTCTCCTTCGTCAGACGGGTGTAAAAATTTAGGATTGTGAATTGACGGTGACTTGCGGTTTTCTAAGCATGTTGGCTTGATGTTACAAAAATTCTTCTGTAACTTGAGGACATTGTATATTCATAAACATTTTCTCAGTAAAGAAGTGAAACTTATTGCAGTATGGTCTATTGGCCAGCTATACTTAATCGAGATAAGGAGATACTCCAACGACTTCAGAATGATTGTATTCGTTTTAGTTACAATCTCAGAAAGTATGACCACATTTCACAGTGTCTCTCTTACTCGGGTTGGCTCAAGCTGGAGGACCGATATAAAGTTCGGTTAGCCACTTTAGTTTTTTTACTAAACTCCAATAAGATCCTGTCGTACTTGTTTGATAAACTTTACAGAGGAAATGGTATTCATAATCGAGACACCCCTCGTTGTTTAAGATATTACGTCCCTCGCCACAATAAAGTCCTTCAAAAAAGCGTTAATATTTTTTATTAGACCCGCCCGTAACTAGGAAAAGCCTATGAGTTTATGATGTGCGACTATTTCTTATGTTTACGATGTATATAAGGGTGTGTATTTTGTTGACAATTATGGTGTTGGTGCTGTTATTCTTGTGGTTACATGGACGAGCGCAAATTGCAAATGTCGCCACTCTTGTATTGTTACTTATATCGTAATATTTTGATTTTCAATAAAGACAGTTTATTATTATTACTCTTATTATTTTTGTACCTTTTTTAACTCAATTGACGACAAATATTTTATCAGTCATCTTAGATGAAACGTGCACTGGTAAGATGTGTAAACGACTTGAACAAGTAAGAAAACGAAACATCTAATTATCTCTATTTAGGGTGGGGTTGAAGCCTCGGTTAGACCCGGAATTTCACGTATCTGTACTTGAGCTGTTTGTGTCTTGGGCGTCGGGATGCGATTCATCGAGAAGCATTTGCTGTTGTTTGAGCACCGCAAGGCGTTGATGTGTTAATTCTAAATGGTGCTTTCTCCATTTTATCCGTCTGTTTTGAAACCAAACTTTAACCTGGAAGGAATTTCATTAATGGAAATGACTAACGTTGCTCGCGAATCCTTAACGAATTAATCTCGTATGATATAATGGCTGTTCATTCTTGACTTATGAAATTAAATCAAAACAAAACACAGATAACAAAATAATCTAACTCTCTATACGGCTCTTTACGGCTGAGTTTAAAGAAAATCATATTTTTTATCTTCTTCATTATCTCATTGTAAAATTGTTGAAAGCGTACAGAATGGTTCAAAAAGGTGTGCCGAATAAAATATATATATTTTTATATGGAAAACCCTATTTTTAAATTTGCTTTTGAATTCGTTTTGGAGGTCTTCAGCTTTTTTCAATAGTTTATCCAATATTTTAATTTTTCGAAAAAACACTAGTTTTCACACTTGAAATAAAAATTATAGCACCAATACTCTTTAAGGTAGATCACTCATATTTGATATTAGCGTTATTTGAAGATGATGTAAACGGAATTTGAATTAGAAGCTACAGCGCGTTAGCAATAAACGAATAAATTTGGATTATTATGTTTTCTGAAATATCTTACAAAAACCTACAACTGTTATTAAGTTATTTTATTTATTTTTAATACTTCGAGATTTATTTAAATATTCTTTCTCTCTAAGACTATTGTTATAATATTAGTTCGCCATGGCAAAACTATTGGCCAACGGGGCTCTGCTAAAATTAAAAAACGAATAGGAGAAAGAATTTTGTTGGAGCCGTAGATAAAGAAACAGACAGTTACTAGCAATTTTGTGTGAAAATAAACGCCAAATTTTAAATTCACAGCAAAAGTAAGTAATATTCAACACATATTACTACAAATTAACTTGTCTTATCTGTAATTATTATTATGGCGAAATAAATGATTTGAGCCACCCTGTATACTTTAAAATAATTTTAAACTATGTATCTTGACAATATTTTCAACTTTTGTATTTACTATTTTCCCATAACTTTTGAAACCAAGGAGATAATGAACTTTACTCTTTGTACTTCAAATAGTGTTCGTAAATGAACTAATGTACAGGGTGTCTGAAATAAGGTATCCTCTTATGCATAGTTTCATCTTGTTTTTTATAATTTTTACCTTTTCATATATACAAGGTGTTTAAATACTATATATAATATTGTATTTTATATACAACGAACAGCAAAAACATGGAGCAAATTTAAAAATAACTCTCTCGCTCGTACAGGAAATATACAGGGTGGGTCGAAAAGTAGATGACGTTACCAATTTTCTATTATTTAAATGAAACACCTATCTATAATCTAGTCCCTTTCTACCCGTTGGGTGTAAGGGTGAAATACCATTTTCGAATTTTCTTTGTTAGATTTCACATACCTGTCTCTTACGTGTTATCAGTTAAAGAGTAGAAAACATGTCAAAGAAGTTATTTTATTGGGTGCTGACGTAGGTGAGAAAAAATCCATTGCAGTAATATCTGGACATCTTACTTTCGATTCTATTGAATCATTCTACCTATCCACTGTCCCGCAAATACCGTATTTAAATATTCACACACTTGTCGATCAAAATGGGATAGATCACTCTCCTGGTTAAACCAAATCTGTCTAGCCTAGCCTAGCCTCGCATGTCAGGCTTATTTCGATTTGGGAAAGACAATGTGAGAATAGGAATTAAGTCAGTTTGAGAAAAGTGTAAATATCGGGCTTCAGTAAGATTTTCATAGAATAACGTCCAATAATTTGTCATTCAAAATTCCTGCCCAAATATTTATTTTTTGTGGACGTTAGGTATGATTTTTTCACATCCATCGTAGATTGTTTGTACTCCAATACTCGCAATTTTATGTATTTGCTGTAACATTTAAACAAAAGGTGACTTCATCAGTAAACAGAGTCTGACAATGAAATAACGAATTTAAATTGCAAATTTCCATCATAGTTTGAATAATTTGAATCTACTTCAAAACATACACGACGGGGATTATTTTTAAATTTTAATAAAATAAAATAAAATTTTTCTCTTAATTTTTCTCAATGTGTATCTTGTAATGGGTTCTTCTTGCATTAACAAATTACAAATTTCTGCTTGAGTTCTCGTGCTGTCTCCATATCTAATAAAAACTAAAATTTCAGTAACAGAAATGTTATTGTGCCAACTTAAGAAAATTGGATTTAAAAAATCGTGTTCAGTTAGAAAGAAGAACTTAGCATCGAAATCTACTTTTTACACACCATGTACATATTTCATTCACTGCAAAAAATTTGCAAGTAAAATTATATGTGCAAGCATTTTTCTAGAGATAGTTTTTTAGAAATGAATTTGTTTCATATTTTAGCCTTTCACTATATGCTGTTACCTAAGTCTAAGCGTTTCCTACAAATCTTGGTTCTTATATCAAAAATGATAGTTAACAATTTTTCCTTATTTCAGACACGCTATACCATGGTGTTGTAAAGTACACCACTTTCAGTAAAGTCTGTTCATAGATATAAATTCATGTAAAATTGTGGTCCGTAATAGAAAATAATTTTATACCTACCTGTGTTTAATATTCTTTGGTTTGGTATACTACTTAGGTAAAGTTTATTAGTAATCATTCTTATTTCGTGTGTAATACAGCGTGTGTTGAATCGTGTGCGAATTATACAAAATATGTGCGAGTCTAGTGTATCTCAGGAGATACTCCCGCCTAAATGTAGAAAACACTATTCTATTGAGACTAAGGAAGTTATAAACAATGCTTATTTGACTGTCATTGAACGAGGTGCCAGGAAGCAAACATCTTTAGAAGAAGCGGCCACATTGACGAAAATTCCAACATCAACTGAAGCGAAGCAAAAGAAGCGATGTTGACATTTTCTCGAGTGTGGATGAAAGTGATCAAGATATAATACGGCGTACCAGTTATTAGATTACATTAGATATCTTAATTAGGAGGCTTGAACAGCAGAACTACCTTATGGAAGTCTATTCAACACATGAGTTTTAGATTTTAAAAAAATGACAAAAGGCAAGTTTTAATTCAATCTTTTAGAATTCGGAAATAGCGACTGAAATATCTAGAAAAAAAAAGATTTACACAAAAAAACAAAGGCCAGTTATTTAGTTGTATGAAACCTGGTTCGACACTTATGATACCCCGGAAAAGGGTTGGGTTCACTCAACTGATAAGTGTAAAACAAACGCGCCATCAAAAAGAGGTAAAAGAATAATTATTTTGCATGCTGGCTCTAAAGATGGTTGGATTCCAAATGGACTTTCTCTGTCTCCGAAGAATATTAAAGATTCTTCTCTGGATTACCATGAAGACACGATGGCTGATTTATTTGAAAGTTGGTTTAAAAACAAACTAGTTCCAAACATCCCTCCTAATAGCGTCATTGTAATGGACAATGCAAGTTATCACAGCAGACAGTTGACTAAAACCCCTTCCTCATGTGACACAAAAGCAACAATCCAAAACTACATGTATAATAACGACATTTATTTTCACGAAGATTATACCAAAAAGCAATTAATTGAGGTTCTACAAAGCTTGAACTTACAAAAGGAATACGTCTGTGATAATTATGCAAAAAAATCTAAAACATACAGTTTTAAGGCTTCCACCTTACCACCGTATATTTAATGCCATTGAACATGTTTGGCACCAACTGAAATCTGTCATTCGTCGTAACATTGTTTTTCCCCGTGTTAACTCCAATGTCCTCAAACTTATAGAAACAAAGTTGGGCAAATTCTGTTAAACATATAAAAAAACAGAACAATCGTATATCCATATTGCAAATTATATAGAACAAATAATAATTAGAACAGGCGATCATAGCGATAGTGATACTGATATATTATGTGAATAATTTTAAGTAATTTAAGTAGGTAATAAAAATAATTGGTAATTTTATTTTAGATTTAAACATAAATACATACATAAATAAATAAATATTGTTTAGTATCTTTCCTAACAAAATTCCAAATAATTAAATTCTAGGCAAAGTACGGACCTGTTCAGCCATATTTCATTCTTAGAGCTTGCCCGGTTCTTTCCTTAATTCGTATCAGTTTCACTTTCTTATATCTATGAACAGACTTTACCTGAGCTCTCTTTTATACTCCCGAAGAAATCAATAGATTTAATGAAACCTCGACTAAATAATAAATTTTACACCCAGTCTAAATCCTTGTTATTTCCTAAATATAAAACACAGCAGTTCCCAAATTCGGTAGCCTATTGGAAGTATAGAGGGAATAGTAAAATAACGACGATTAAAAATTCTAGAGCGAAGAGAGTATGACCTATATTTTTGAAATACTTGTGACATTGCAATGTAGCAATTAAATAGTACTAAGTAGGTGGACGAGGTTTCGTTTAAAATCGGATACAATCATGAACTTTAAAAATGGAAAACTTTCTTTCTGCGCTAACATCGACATCGATGGAATCCATTGGACTTTTGTTAATCTAGTCTGTCTAAATTTACACTTAACTGTTTTTTTATTATTAACGTATACCATATTTTGCTACCAATGCAACAGGTTACTAGTTCATTTATAAGTTACGTTAAAAGTCGTCTAAATTCTCCAAAAAAACTTTCATCTTTTAGGGACGTAAATAGTACTAATACAAGGAAAAATCAGTTGCTTTATTTTGACATAACATGGAATTATTTTAAAGATCTTTTGCCCATACAGCTCCTAAATTGATCAACAAAGTACGACTACATTTTTTAAACGGCTCGTCTTTACTATGGTATTTTTTTTTCTAAAAGTTGGTATAAATATAGTTGGATCAAATAGCGCGCTTTGATTGAGAATTCAACATTATCCAATTTTTTTGAATTAGTCGTCATTAAATCGTAGAGTTTCTTGCTTTTTGCCACGCAAAACTAACATTGGTTCGTTAATTTTTATGCATCGATAGGGAACAGTACAGAACATATCGTTACCTAACCATGTTAGTATAATCATTCCAATGATTGCACACAATACCAGCGAAAGATTTAATATGCGGGCAGCGCTATAGATTTTTATGTGCTAGAGCGTAAATCTGCAATTATCGAGTGCAGTTTTCGGGTAGACAAATTAGTGAAACTCACCTGGGCTTCCGTTAGTTGCAGCGTGTGCGCCAAGTAAAGTCTTTCAGGACCAACCATATATTGTTGTCGTTCGAATTCCGCCTCTAATCGTTCTAGTTGTTCCGGGGTAAAAATCGTTCTAACGCGCTTGCTTTTGCAACTCTTTTTATTTTGAGTTATGTTCGAAGGTCCGTGTTTCCCTCCGCGAACTGCAACCAAAAAATTTCACCGTAATATAATATTCATATTGATTTTTATTGTCTAATAGATTTACGAGGCAACTATAACTATTCAACCATATTTTCTTCAGTAAAATGTTGGTTAAATCTCATAAAACACTATTTTCACTGTAACAGAAATTGCGTTTTTCGCGACAATTCACTACTTTTTCCGCTATCAAAATGTTCATAGCCCTTTCAGTTTTTAAAAGCTAAATTGAAAACATTGCCTTTTCAAAAACCCCTCGCATCTCAACTATCGAAATTGTGAAAACTCTCTCTTATATAACTTTTTTACAGGCCCAGGTTACAAAGTTATCGAAGCCTACTTGTTTTTTAAATCGGAACACCTGTATATTTATAGATTATTTATTTATTTTCTACCTTTTCGAAAATATGTAATAGTGTGCACTTTTCCTTAGAAACAAGGAAATAAATGACAATTTTCGAAAATTAATTGAATTATTTATTAGTAGGTTATCATTTATTTCTCAGCGATATTTGAGTAGACTTAGAGCAATTTGTTTCCGTTCTATTCGCAATTTTTATTTGTTTGACAAGCATTCAATTTCTTTTAGTAATGGCAGCTTACAAAAATGATGACAAATGTGGTATGTTGGTATGATTTATACAGAGTAATGAGAATTCTGAAGCATCTTCTGAATTATATTTGTCATTATAGTTATGCAACCGCTCTTTTAAGAAAACAATTTATACAGTATTTTGCACTAGCGATGATTTTAAAAATGCACAATGCCACTACCTGCTACTATATATACCGAAAAATGGCGATAAAACCTTAATTGTTTGTTGTTGTGATAATTTAAGTTTAATAATGAAGAGGCATTTCAATGTCTCATTTTGTTAATCTCCATGGCTTCCAATAAATTTAATTTTCTACGTTTTGTGGCTGTATGTAAAGTATCAAAATTGTCGTCAAAAATGTGTTTTTCTGTGTTCATGTGTGTAACATAATTAGAATCTAGACTATTGTTTTTAAACGCTCTTTTATGTTCGGTAATGCGCTTCTTGAATGATCTACCTGTTTGTCCAATATAAATTTTAGGACATGATCCGCATTTCAACCTGTAGACATCCGATTTTTGAGATTTTGGACACTTCGTTTTATCGTTTTTTAAAAATTTTCCTATTGTGTTGTTAGTTCTGAAAACTATTTTTAAACCACATGTTGACAAATGTTTTGAAACTTTTTCACTGGGTTATCGTATGTATGTAATTGTTTTAAATTGTTCGTGTTCTGTATTAGGTTTCGGATAAATAGAGTTTACTGTTGTCTGGATTTGTTTTTTATTTATAATTTTATCGATAATGGATGGATTGTAGCCGTTCTTTAGTGCAATTCGTTTAATCATATTAAGTTTTTTGTTGTAGTTTTCTGTTGCGAGTGGCGTATTAAGAAGTCAGTGTATAGAAGAGTGCAATGCAGCCATTTTGTGCGTATAAGGGTGATGTGATTTGAGCTTTTATGTATGACGGTGTCCGTGTGTGAAAGTTTATGGTAAATGGAAAGATCTAATTAGTATTGCGTTTTTGTAAGAAAACAAAATGCACTAAACTTTGGCTACAATCCGTCCATTATTGATAAAATTATAAATAAAAAACAAATTCAGACAACAGTAAACACTATTTATCTGAAATCTAATACAGAACACGAACAATTTAAAACAATGACATATATAGAACAACCCAGTGAAAAAGTTTCAAAACATTTGTCAAAATGTGATTCAGAAATAGGTTTTAGAACTAACAACACAATAGGAATAATATAACACAATAAAACAAAGCGTCCAAAATCTCAAAAATCAGGTGCCTACAGATTGAAATGCGGATCTTGTCCTAAAATTTATATTGGAAAAACAGGTAGATCCTTCAAGAAACACATTAACGAACATAAAAGAGCGTTTAAAAACAATAGTCTAGATTTTTATTATGCTACATACTTAAACACAGAAAAACACATTTTTTAAGACAATTTTGATATTTTACATACAGCCACAAAAATTAGAAATTTAAATTTATTGGAAGCCATGGAGAAGAAGAAAATGATATATTCAAATGTATTGCTTAACGATCAATTCGATTTAAATACCTCTCCAATATAAAATTTAAATTTTCACAACAACATTAATTAAGGTTTTATTATCATTTTTCTGTAATATATAGTAGCAGACAGTTTATAAATATTACATTTGATAAAGACATGGTGTTGTCGAAACAATTGTCATGGGAAAATATATAATTTCGTGAAAATCTGAACTTTTAGTTCTTATTTATTACTCGAACCACCGACTTCGGTACACGCTCCAGTACGGTTTTTATACCATTGGGCAGTATTCGCTAGCATTTCATGACTAACACTTTGAAAGAAAATAAATTAAAATTAAGTAGTTCGTAACTTGATGGGTATGGTGTGCGGAAGCTGCATCGTGAAGAACCACATTCTCTGCCACACTTCGTTCGGAATAGTTCTTAACATTTTTACAACCTTTGCTCTAAAAAGTCTAAGTAAACTTTTTAAAAAAAATGTAGCCCTACAACGTATTTTCTATTATACTTAGATTTACATTGCCAACCTACATTTACACTAAAAGTGGCAATCTGGAAACATTATTTATAGTTCAGTAATATTTTGAGGTTTAAGAAAAGCGGAACGTCTAAATTAATGGTAAGAAAGGAAACATTTTTTCGCAAAATTATAAATCTATTTATCTTTATTTTTCTTATTAAAAAATCTTAAAAACATACTAAATTTAGGTATAAGGAACGTGAGTGAATGGAAATATAATATACACTGACCATTTTATATGTATAAACGTTTCTAACTAACTTCAGGACAAGTGTAGGATAAATATTTTATAAAATTGTTGGCATAACAAAATTGCATATGTCGGAAATGGCGTCAAAAATATAGTGTGAAACATTTTTGACGAAAAGATGGCCGTAAATTCGAAAACAATCGGTATAGACGATAACAATCCTACATTGGGTGATGCAATAATATACATCATTTAAAAAAACATAACTTTGGTTTGCCACATATTTATGAATCGCCTTATGCATTTGAAAATAATTTTAGTATCATCTCTAACTTTTGTATTTAACATTTTTGTCTAAAACAAATAATAAAATGGCATATATTATTTTGACACACTCTTTGGACACCCTGTATAATAATAGCTGTTCTTCTATTTTCCGTTCAGTTTCAGTTTCATTGAATTTTTAAATGCAGCATATTACAGACTGTCCGGCTCATACACGACCGGATCGAATCATATTGCACGTCAAACGTGTGTCAGAATGGCTGATTCAAAAACTCTTTACAAAAACGGTGTTTGGGTCTGGGACGATTACTCAAATGGAATCGTCTTCATATCGTAAGTTCTGGGGTACTGTAGAAAAGTTTTGATTGTGTTTTTTTTTTATTTAGGAAAGACCTCGCTCACCGATTGCCATCGAAAAGCAGCAGATGTTCTGCCGCGGCAGTATCATACTCGGGAAAAAAGCAAAACGATTTTGAGATGCAGACAATGGAAACAGTAGACATTTACGCACAAGTTGGTCATCCCAATTTTAAATAGAAATTATTTGCAACAAATAATTTTTCTTAGGCGAAATTCCGCAAACTCTATCAGAGAAGAGTGAACGCAGAAGAACCCTCAGTAGTTACCCTCCAAGATGTGAAGGATGTTGCGATATTTACAACAAAAGTTGAAGATCTGACATTTAAATTTATATCTTACTTTCACACTGTCGCTGTAGATTGTTTCTTGAGATCGTTGATTATTTACTTCCAATATTATTTCCAGGTAAGTTGTTAAGGTTAAGGTTATTAAGCATCCAAAAAAACAGTCAATCGTCTAAAATCAAGTTTTCAGGTAAACCCGAGACTGTTTTCCCATAAACACATTTGGTAACTTGATTTGTTTTAGAGATACAGCTTACCCAATTATTAATTCAAAAACATATTTTTTCTTGGCATACTAATTTAACAATAATAACTTTTAGCATTTATTGTACAACATCAAATAAAAAAACACGATTGCATATAGTTGAACTTGTAAAAGTATGATAAATATACGGCGGTGGATCGAGATTCTTGCGCAAGACAAGTTCTTGTCTACTTATTGGCCAAAGTACACAAATACCAATTCAACAAAATGTGCAATAATCAATCAGCTAATCAAAGTTCTCTTTTTACATAATTTATATACAGTCGAAACTCTATATAATGAAATTGAAGGGACTGTTTTTTTTTCGCTATAGGCACTTGAAAAATAACAAAAAACGCATATTTTAACATCTACTTAATAACATTTTATATAAATATTTAAGAACTACATTTAATGCTTCAAATAATCGGTCATTCTCTTTTGAATTTTTTTTAGTATGCCAATACGCATATAATACTTTGGCTTCTATTTTTTTTTTTTTTTGATACATAAAAAATTTCTCTAGCACCTTAACTGAATATAGGGCTTGTTGAATGGTTGGTGGTGGTCCCAGATCAACTTCAACTTCTTCTTCCCCTTGGTGCTCTTCCTCACCCTTTCTTTCTTGTTGTAATATGGCTTCCTCTGTCAAGTCTACTGTTGTAGGCAAATCTTGATCTATCACCATAAAATCGCTTAGTGGCTGATCATCTTCCAAGTCCTGTTCGCATTCTGTCTCGGTAATAAGTCCTGCATTACGATAGGAGTGTTGAATTGTTTCTGCTGTCATCTCTTTCCAAGCTTTACTAATAACGTTGACTGCATCTAGCATATTAATGGAAAATTTGTCTTCGGACTCGATCATTTCCATTAAAATGTTTTCCTGTATCGACTCTTAAGACTTTTTATTACGCTCTGGTCCATAGGCTGTAATACACTTGTTGTTTTGGCTGGAAGAAACACCAATTCAATATTCCATAGAGTTTAGATGTGCAGGGCAGTTATCTAAGAGTAGGAATATTTTTCTCCCCTTTAATTCTGCATCCCATTTCTGTATCTCCTCTTTAAAAATTTGGGTTGTCATCCATGCACACTTGTTTGCCTTGTAAGTGATCGGCAAGTGCTTGATGTTCTTAAAACATCATGAGTTAGTTGATTTTCCAATAACGCTTATGGCTTAATAGCTTTCTTTTTTCTCTCCCACTAATATTGGCAGCTACTAACACTGTTATACGTTCTTTAGAAAGTTTTCCACCCACACACTTTTCGCTTAGAAATTTAAGAGTTTTATCTGGCGTAATTTTGTAAAAAATACCAATTTCGTCAGCATTAAAAATGTCGTCAGCAGGGTACCTTTCTGCTGGTTTTGACCACGTCTTCTCCAGCCAATCGCTAGTGACGTTTCTGTTGACATCACGGGCTTCGCCACTTATCTATCCATAATTTATACCATGGCTCTGTTTGAACTTCCCCAACCATCCTTCGGAAGTCTTGAAATCGATAATGCCAAGCTGTTCAGCAAACTTTTTTAGTTTTACGATAGTTCCAGAGAGTGGTTTTTAAGACGTTGCTGTTGGAACCACTGCAACATTGCCCGATTCAAATCTTCCAATTTTGGCTTTCTTAGTTTTTTACTACAACTGCCTGCCGCTTCAACCTGAATGATTTTTTCTTTGCACTTCCAAATTGTGGATACAGTCGATGGTGTAAGACCGTATCGACGTCCCACATCAATTCCCTTTTTCCCCGTTCTATTTCCCGTCAAATTAGAACTGATTATGATATTATTAGGTTCTCGGTAATTAGATTATTAGGATGAGGAATATAAATCGGCCTACATTCCTTACTTTGTTACCTGATGTGCCCTTTTTTCTTTCGGTATAGAGATGAGAAATTCGTTATACAGAGTGGATTAATACATAGCTTCGTATGGAGACCTAATGGTACAACAAATTTTGTTTGTAATACAGAGTTTTCCGTTATACAGAGTTTATATTAACGCTACTTAACGAATAAAAAAAATATATCACAGTTACAGAAAGGGGGAGAAGGTCACTTTGAAATAAATCAGGATTTTTATATCTTAGATTCAACGTGGTAAAATAATGGTACTAAGTCATGTAACAAATATTCGAAATCCTAACATTTTTCGATTTATAGCCTGTTCAAAATTCTTTTTTTAAATTTTATTTTAATTCTCAACAGAATAAGCTGATATTTCACACACAATTCTGATTCAGTAAAAGTCATCGTTACAATATAAAAGTGTTTCAGAAATCTGTCGCTAGAGGCCGCTTTACCTAGAACATTTTTTTTTATTTTCCTGTATGTTATTTATTTAGACTGATATTGCAAAATAAAACAGATTGCCTTAATTAGAATCACAAATCCTCAAGAATTGTTACTCTTGCATTCAGTCGATAAGTGTTATCGTTTAGCCACAAATCGATTTTTTATTCTCGGCTCGAATGTGTATTTACCTAACAGGAAGGAAATTTGAAAATGTCATTGTCAAATACGTTAAAAATTAGTTTCTATTAAAAGAGCTTATTATCCAACTGCTGCTGTGATAGCCCATCAGGAATGTTCAAATACTGAATATGGCGATATGTATTTTTGCTAAGGAAAACCAAATGGAAATGCAGATCAAGCACGACAGCTTTATATCAATATTTATCCCAATAGAAACGTTCCATCTACTAAGAGATCCATCAACATAGACATAAGACTGATAATATGAATAAATGGGTATAAAAGAAGTGCTGCAAGAGAACAAAGAACACCTGAAAATGTGGAGGCTAATCCGCACCAGAAAACTTGCTGCTCAGTTTGGGAAGTTTTGTATGAAAATGATTTTCGGCTCTTTCATGTTCAAAGGGTTCAAGCACTGCATGAGGGTGATGAGCAATTCAGAGTAATTTTAGGAAATTTTCAAAATGACCCACGATTCTTAAATGCCATTTTGTTCACTTACGAGGCTCATTCAATCGTGATGGCATTGTAAATTTTCCAAATATGCGAACCCACGTGCAAAAATTAAAGGCGCCGGTTCTCTTTAAATGTATGGGAAGGGATTATAGGAGATAATCTAATAGGACCTCATTTCTTTAACGGACCGATTAATGTATTTGCAATTTGCTGTTCATAAATATAAGAAAGTAACCAATTGCTTTTGAATGGGATTATCCGAGGGTGGTCATTAACATACAATACAACAAGATTATTACCTAAAGTTTCGGAATTTAAATCAGGTAAAATTGTGCTCCGTAATAGAAAATAATTTTATACCTACCTGTGTTTAATATTCTTTGGTTTGGTATACTACTTAGTTTAAGTTTATTAGTAATCATTCTTATTTCGTATGTAATACAGCGTGTGTCGAATCGTGTGCGAATTATGCAAAATATGTGCGAGTGTAGTGTATCTCTGGAGATGCCTAAATTAGATATATTAATTAGGAGGCTTGAAAAAGATGAAACCAGTGTTAAATGTGTAAAAAGATTTAGAAAAATTGACAAAAGGCAAGTTTTAATGGAATCTTTTAGAATTCGCAAATGGCGACTAGAATATCTAGAAAAAATTAGGATTTACAGAGAACAACAAAGGCCAATTATTTACTTGGATGAAACCTGGTTCGACACTTATGATACCCCGGAAAAGGGGGTTGACTCAACTGATAAGTGTAAAACAAACGCGTCATCAAAAAGAGGTAAAAGAATAACTATTTTGCATACTGGCTCTAAAGATGGTTGATTTCAAATGGACTTTCTCTGTCGCCGAAAAATATTAATGACTCTTCTTTGGATTACCATGAAGACACCACCGCTGATTTATTTGAAACTTGGTTTCAAAACAAACTAGTTCCAAACATTCCTCTTAATAGCCTCATTGTAATGGACAATGCAAGTTATCACAGTAGACAGTTGACTAAAACCCCTTCCTCATGTCACACAAAAGCAACAATCCAAAACTACATGTATAATAACGACATTTTTTTCACGAAAATTATACCAAAAAGCAATTAATTGAGGTTCTATAAAGCTTGAACCTACAAAAGAAATACGTCTGTGATAATTATGCAAAAAATCTAGGGCATACAGTTTTAAGGCTTCCGCCTTACCACTGTATATTTAATCCCATTGAACATGTTTGGCACCAACTGAAATCTGCCATTCGTCGTAACAATGTTTTTTCCCCCGTGTTAACTCCAATGGCCTCAAACTTATAGAAACCGAAGTTTTTAACATCCTTCCACAAAGTTGGGCAAATTCTGTTAAACATATAGAAAAAGCAGAACAATCGTATATCTATATTGCAAATAATATAGAACAAATAATAATTAGAACAGGCGATGATAGCGATAGTGAAACTGATATATTATGTGAATAATTTTAAGTAATTTAAGTAGGTAATAAAAGTGATTTGTAATTTTATTTTAGATTTAAACATAAATACATACATAAATAAATAAATATTGTTTAGTATCTTTCCTAACAAAACCGCAAATACTTAAATTCTAAACAAAGTACGGACCTGTCCGGCCATATTTCATTCTTACAGCTTGCCCGGGTCTTTCCCTAATTCGCATCAGTTAGTCACTTTCTTATATCTAATAACAGACTTTACCCTTGCAGTGGAGACAAAACATGTGGTTAATGCAATATGGCTCTCCACCCCACTTAACGCTGGTTGTACGAAGGTATTTAAATGAGGCATTTGAACATAGTCGGGGCAGACCTCTAGCCTCGTTCACCAGACCTTAATCCGATGGACTTCTTTTTTCGGGGGCCCTTAAAGTCTTTAGTGTATGAAACACCTATAACAGATATCAATGATCTACGACAGAAAATAATAAACGGTTGCGAAATAATTAGAAATAGACCAGGCGTATTTTTTCGTGTATAAGAAAATGAGCAGTGGGCATTTTGAAGATGAATTTTAATTAACGTTGTATACTGTTTGATTCCCGATTATTGTAAACAATTTTTATTTTCGAAAATGTTTAATGTATTTATGTTACTTAAATTGGCTTATGCAGTTTTTCACTTTTTTAATTTGTAGAAAACTGCTTAACAGAAATGCATATCGCGATATCCAGTACCACCTTTCTGTAAATTAGAAGAATTAGTATTCGGGCCGAGAATAAATGAATCGATTTGCGGCTCAACGATAATACTTATCGACTTAAAACAAAAGTAACAATTTTTAAGGATTTGTGATTTTGCTTAAGGCAATCTGTTCTATCTGTTCTATATAAAAAAAATGTTCTAGGTAAAGTACCTACTAGTAACAGATTTCTAAAACGCATGTATGTCACGGTGACTTTTACTAAATCAGGGCTGTGTGAAATACTAGTTTATTCCGCTGAGAATTAAGCCCAATGCGTTAAAAATAAAATTAAAAAAAATGAACCTTGACAAGCTATAACTCGGAAAATATTATGATTTACTTACTTACTACCGTTATTTTACCACTTGGAATCTTTCCTCCAAGTTCCCGAACTCAATTTCCGAACGGTTTAAGATTTTTGTTTTTTTTTTTTGTAGATATTCAGCTTCAAAGTACACTAAAAATGGTCACAAAATTCAGAAAAAATAACTCCCTTACTTACAATTTGACCATAATTTGTAAATATTGAATCAGTAAGTGAAAAAATCAACTGTGGGTTCGGTGGGTTTGTTTTAGATTAATGTTGAAATCAACAGCTTGGTGAAAATATATTTATTGAAGTCACGTGGACAATAGTATATTACGCTACAAGTACGGTCAACTGCATTTGAGTCACGAGTTTATTTGGCACGAGCTAAGCGAGTGTTTAATAAACGAGCGGCTTGTATGGTTTACGTACTATACTTTTTCAAATGTCATAATTCAAGTCGTGCGCTAAAATCTCCGAAAACATGCAATTGCTCCCAAATCCGTGCGGTAATATCTCGTAAATGTCCGAAGGGGCGCGGATCCGCACGATAGATCGGTTTATAATTAGGTATTTACTGAAGGGAGTAGAAAAAATGAATTATTGTACAAAGAATACAAAATGGAAATTATGTGTTTTAATTAATTTAAAACATGAATTTCATAAGACATTAGAGGCATATAAACAGTTCCAATGACAAAAGTTTCTTTTTCTACTCCAGTCTGTAAACTACTTAATTACCCACCGATCTAGCGCGCGGGAAGTGTCACTTTACCACGTCAGTTTCGTTTGCTACTTATCCGAGCCACTTTGGACATTTCCGGGATTTTACCGCACGAATTTGGGAGCAATCGGATATTTTCGGAGATATTTCCCACGCTTTGAATTTTGACGTTTGTCAATTCTGACAGTCATGTCAGTGAATGTATTCGTGTTGTTTCCCGAAAATATACCGAAAAACTAACGGTCGTAGAAAAAGTATAGTATGCAACACGTTCGGTAAACTTTTTAACTCACTCGTTTATTAAAAACTCGCTCCGCTGCGCTCCGCGCGTGTCAAATAAACTCGTGAATCAAATGCCGTTTACCGCACTTGTTGCATAATATAATATTTTCTATTCACTTTTGCAAAATACCTAATTATACATCGATCTAGCCTGCGGGAAGTGTCATTTTACCATGTCAGTTTCGCCGGACGGCTTAAATATTGATGTTTGTCAATTCTGACAGTCATGTCAGTGAATGTATTCGTGTTGTTTCCCGAAAATGTACCCAAAAACGAATACACAGAAAAATGTTATGCAATATATCCGACAATTTAAATACTAAATATTAAGATCTACTGGGATAGTCGGTAAGTATAGTGGCATTTATAATTTAAGTTTCCCACAGAAATTTAACATACCGTTTGCATGAACTTTATTGGTTTTTACATTTTTTATATTAATATTTTGCCAAGAACAATTCAAATACCCATGTCTCATCAGTACAAACAAAACAAAATTGAATGTAAGGACCTGATTTTGCTTCCTTCCTCTTAAAAGTTCTATCCTTGGATGATTTTTCTTCCAATTACAGTCTTTTCCTTTAAATAAACTACTTAATGATCAATGGTAAAACTTAAATAAACAACATAACCTTTTAAAATTGTATTTATTCCGTTATTTATATGACATGTCCAGTTTTATATCTCTCTATGTCTAAGGTATATATTTAAAAAGAGACAACAATAGCAAAACCTATTGGACGAAATTTAGTAATCTGATAATCTGTTATTAGTTTTAATTTGTTAAATTGTGATTCGTTCGTGACGGTCGTAGAAAAAGTATAGTATGCAACACGTGCGGTAAATGGCATTTGACTCACGAGTTTATTTGACCTACGAGCGGAGCGAGTGTTTAATAAACGAGTGACTTCAAAAGTTTACCGAACATATTGCATGCTATACTTTTTCTACGACCATTAGCTTTTGGGCAAAACAACATCACCGCCATCAACGTCATCAAGCGTCAAATTTTAAGGTGTGGGAAATATCTCCGAAAACATCCGATTGCTCTCAAACCCGTGCGGTAAAATCCCGGAAATGTCCGAGGTGGCTCGGATTCGTGGGAAACGAAACTGACGTGATAAAGTGATGCTTCCCACACGCTAGATCGGTGTGCAGTTAGGCATTTTACAGACGGGAGTAGAAAAACTCTTTATCTCACTGCTTTATTAAGCACTCGCTCCACTGCGCTTCGCTCGTGCCAAATAAACTCGTGACTCAAATGCCGTCTACCGCACTTGTTGCATAATATACTCACTTTACCATGTGAGTTTCTTGTCTTTCGGATCCGAGCCACTTCGGACATTTCCGGGATATTACCGCACGGATTTGGAAGTAATCGGGGGGCGGGGGGGGGGGGGAGTAGTTGAAGATTTTACCTCACGGTTTGAATTTTGACTTTGTCAATTATGACTATTATCCAAAAAAGCAGTGCATAAAAAAGGGAATAATATATCATGCAACAAGTGCGGTAAACGGCATTTGAGTCACACTGGGCGAGTGTTTAATAAACAAGTGACTTATAAAGCTTACCAAACGGGTTGCATACTGTACTTTTTCTACGACCGTTAGGTTTTGACATGACCGTCAAGACTGACAAACGTCAAAATTCAAGCCGTGCGGTAATATATCGGAAATGTTCGAAGTGGCTCAGATCCGTCGGAAATGAAACTGACATGGTAAAGTGACGCATCCCGCACCCTAGATCGGTGTGTAATTTGGTATTTTACAGAAGGGAGCAGAAAAAAAAAAGAAAACCGCATGGTAGATATACCGTTGAAAAGAGGCAATAAAAAAGCTATAACATAAGACTATACCTAAATAAAAAGCGGAAGTAAGGATAATTGGAATACATTTTAGCAATTTTAAAAGAATAATACCTCACTGTTCTATGTAACATAAGTACTGTTAGTATCTGACCAGCCAAGAAAGAAGCTCCGTAACCATTATAAAGTTCTGGAGCTGCAAAACTGTTCCCATCTGCTTTACGACCAAGAATCTTACCATCTCGATGGCAGATATATTTGTATCCCATCTCCTTTATTTACTTGGCTTCTTTGTACAAATTATAGGTATTCTTTGTAATCTCTTGATGAAAATTGGACTGATGGAGTCGCCAAGTTCACACCTTCGAATAGTTATTACATATTTTTGTTATAACTCTGCGACAACTTGTATCGTTGCTTTTCAGAATGATTCTTGATACATCAAAATTAGTATCTTTTTCGACATTTTTATTAAAACTTTTAGATGTTCAATTTCATCCCTTTGAAAGTTAATTTTCCTTGAAAATTATGCTAACCATATCTTTTCCTCTCTTCTTCGTATTTACTATTTGTTAAATATTAGGCAGTTCAAGCTTAAAAAATATTGTTTATTAAAATCTGCATCATCCCAAAATAAATAAAAAGTTCTTTGCCCTGTTTTTATAAGCGGAAAAAAGTCATATTAATAAAAATCTGGTCAAAAATGTTAACAATAATCATGGTTGGTATTGTTGATTGAGGATTTTTTTGTTGATTAATTCAAATTTCAATTGGTTTTCAGTGCGTTTAGTGGTAGTTTTTGAAATCATCGAGCCAAGTATTTACACTGCATCTAAATACGCGGATATTGCGTCTGTTTAAGGGTACTGTGATGGTGAGTGTGTGATTGTGGCCGTAGATTTCCTCTAAGAAGACTGCATGACAAGTCAGCATTTACTACTACTTTTCATTACAATCTCGAGCAAATAGACTTTTTGAACCTCTTCAAAATGAAAAACGAACGCAAAATATCTTAGAACACTTCAATGAAGTAGAAAATTTAGAATTTGCTACCGGATGAACTGCCACGAAGAAGAGAATTTTCTGAAAGATAGAGTCTGTTCATAGATACAAGAAAGTGATTATCTGATACGAATTAAAGAAAGATCCGGGAAAGCTTTAAAAATGAAATATGGCCGAACAGGTCCGTACTGTGCTTAGAATTTAAGTATTTGCGATTTTGTTAGGAAAGATACTAAACAATATTTATTTATTTATGTATGTATTTATGTTTAAAACTAATGAAATTACAATTTATTTTTACTACCTCCTTAAATACTTAAAATTATTCACATAATATATCAGTATCACTGTCGCTATCATCGCCTGTTTTGATTATTATTTGTTCTATGTTATTGGCAATATGGATATACGATTGTTCTGCTTTTACTATATGTTTAACAGAATTTGCCCTACTCTGTGGAGAGATGTTAAAAACTTTGGTTTCTATAAGTTCGAGAACATTGGAGTTAACACGGGGAAAAACATTGTTACAACGAATGGCAGATTTCAGTCGTTATTATACATGTAGTTTTGGATTGTTGCTTTTGTGTCACATGCGGAAGGAGTTTTAGTCAACTGTCTACTGTGATAACTTGCATTGTCCATTACAATTACGCTATTAGGAGGAATGTTTGGAACAAGTTTGTTTTTAAACCAACTTTCAAATAAATCAGCGGTGGTGTCTTCATGGTAATACAGAGAAGAAACTTTAATATTTTTCGCAGACAGAGAAGGTCCATATGGAATCCAACCATCTTTAGAGCCATCATGCAAAATAATTATTCTTTTACCTCTTTTCGATGGCTCGTTTGTTTTACACTTATCAGTTGAGTCAACCCAACCCTTTTCCTTGATATCCAAGTAAATAATTGGCTTTTGTTGTTCTCTGTAAATCCAATGTTTTTCTAGATATTTCAGTCGCCATTTCCGAATTCTAAAAGATTAATTATAATTAATAATAAGATTACTAATAAACTTAAACTAAGTAGTATACCAAACCAAAGAATATTAAACACAGGTAGGTATAAAATTATTTTCTATTGCGGACCACAATTTTACCTGAATTTAAATTCCGAAACTTTAGGTAATAATCTTGTTGCATTGTTTGTTAATGACCACCCTTGGATAATCCCATGCAAAAGAGTTTGGTCACTTTCTTATATCTATGAACAGACCATACCTGGAGAAAATTATTTTGAAGCGGTTTTAGATGAGATGCATCTTATTAATAGATTAAATAGATGATTCCAGTTAGATGGATGTTCTGCACATTACACTTTACCAGTTCGACGATAGCTGTACCACAATTTTCCAGAAAGATTAAGGTTAAGTCATGGTCCCTTTCCATGGTCTGCATGATTTCCTGAGTACGTTCATTCAAAGGTACCATACGAGTAATGATTATTCAAGCAGCCCAAGAAATTACACCAGCGGAGTGTCGTGCAACTGTAAAATCTGTAGCCCGTCGGTGCCGTTGAAACAAGCTATTTGCTATTAAAATTAAATGACCACTTTTATTTTAACGTACACAACATAGTTATTTTAGTAGAGATCAAATAGTTCATGTTTTATGAATTTTAAATTATCGCTTAAAAGGATCTAGGAATATGTACGGAAATCGTTTTTCTTAAAAAAAAATAAAAATAAAAAACGGGTTACAAAGAAACTAGACAAGGCATTAATTCTCTAAATCAGAAAGAAGGTCTTTAAATAATTAATAGAAACTCGATTTTTAAAAAACACTTTGAACACAAAAACAAATCAGGTTAGGATATATATGTGAAAAAAGAACTTATTTTTACTTGAAAAACCGATCTTAGGTCTTTGACGGCTTAACCTGTATATTATAAAATATTTCATTTCTCTTTATAGCCTTTGGAATTTTAATCAACATAATGTTAATCACAAAAATAGAATAAAAGTTAAAAATTAAAGAAAGAAGTTTTTGACAGATAGTTTAATATTTAGGTTGAATGATTATAGATTCACTTGTGGAGCATGTTGAAATTTTAGCATAGGAGAAATGCATATAGATACAGAGTGACCTATTAGACGTATGTCAGGAATGAATTTTGGTAAAAGTGTATATGAGGCCGTCAGTGCAATAACGTACTAAGCCCAAAATACTCTTTCGACATAATTGGCAATTAAAAAAAGGACTTTTTATAAATTAGGTTTTTCAAAAAAACAAAAGCAAATAGCCATCCAGTAAATAGGAATATAAGAAAGGTGGTGTAGTCCATTTTTGCTTTTCAGCTTCTGTCCACACTTTAGTCTATTAAAGATGGCTCCGGGCTATTTGTTACTATAAGTCGGTGTTAGTTTCTAAAAATATGGTTAAGTTCGTGAATAAAAATGCCGGGCCAAAGTCAACAATTGCTTATTCTTAGAGTGAGATGTACATGACTCATTCTGTCTCAGACTGCTCCTGATGGTCGTCGTCTGAGTTTTGAAGACTGCTATGCTGGGAAGGAAGACACTCAGTTGAGCATGATACATTCATAAGTTGCTTTTTTGTTAATATTTGTCTTAAATTTCCTAAAAAAAAACACGATGAGTTGATTTTTGAATATAAATTGTCACAGTGATTTTTCTAAGTTAGATTTTGATCTACTATAACTCCAAGGAATTTTATACGTACAGTATTTCTTCTTCAGCACTTTCAACATTAGGTCTCTTTTCACGTCGGCTTCTTCGGACCTTAACTGAAACTCTCTCGCATTCTACTCTGTATCTGCTTATATATTGTTAGGAGGGGCATAAACATGACTGATTCTCACATTGATGAAAGCTGCAGACCTGAATTGCAGTTAAAATTGTTTGGTTACTTAAGGCTTCTCGGATTTTTCGCTGGTAGAAGAATTGCGTTGAAGTGTATTTCCAATAATAGATATATTTAATGTGGAAATTACTAGAGATAAAAGCATATGCAAAATATTTTATTTCTGGGCTAAGTGACTCTGGTTGAGATAGTTTTAGGGCTCTGTAAACAAAAGAGTTGATAACCCATGTTGTTTGGGCCGGATAATGATCAAGGGCTTTAAGAAAAACATGTTCCAGATAAGCATGTTTCAAATAAGATGAGAAGGTTTAGTTGCAGATTATCGGATTTTAATACTTCCGAAATAATATTCAGAGTTTCAGCAATTGAGACGAATGAAGGAATTAATTATTAATTAATTATTAATTAAGAAACTATCAGTTTTCCCTCTAAACGGTTCTGCTAGAGAATTTATTGGAGAACCAATGGTACTGACAATAGGTCGAAGGGGTTTAGGAAACTTTGGGACTCTGTAGAGACGAGGAATTTTAGAATCATGAGGGGTGACAGAATTTTTCAATTCTTCTGATAGAGAAGAAGCCTTCATTTACGTCTCTGAGAATATCTTGATTTTTTTCCGAGTATTCACTTGTGCTCGTGACCATCGTGGCCTTTCCTTTATCTGCTTTTGGAATTAAGGCGTTGGGATTAGATTTTAGAGATATTATTAGCTGTTTGAGATTGCAGTAGTTTAGGATGGACTCGATATGCAATGGTGAAGTTAGAACCTTTTGCAAAAACTATTGATGTTTGATAGGGGTGGGGACAAGATGAAAGCAATTTCAAGATGTAGAGACAGAAGAATCTTATTGATTGCTAAGCAAATGAGGTTTTGAGATGGTGCGATATTTTAAGAAAATTATGGATAACCTTATAATCTCTACAAAGTAACAAAAAAGCAGTGTACAGAGTAATCTTACCAGTTTCAGTCTGTGATCTTCTAACCTTCTGCTTTTGCGCTTGATGTTGTTATTTTATCTTATATTGATACTGTACCCCTAACTCTGTGATAAGGAAGGTTATCCAAAAGTATCTTATTGTCTACGCAATCCAAATCCCTGCTGAGATCGCAAAAAACTCAAACAAAACTCTCTCGCCTCCATGTGACTAATAATCTCCCGATAAAACAAATGAATAGCATCCAATGCAGAAGGTCATTCACAAAAGCCAAACTGACTATCGGCCGGGTTATCGTTTTGCAAGAAAAGTGTTAATTTGATCTAGGTATCAATACTAGAAAATTTCTAGAAAAAGCAGACCATATTGCTATTGGCCTATAGTTCGCCAGTAAATCTCCCAAACCCTTCTTGTAGATGGACACTACTCTTTCTCCAGGATCATGTAAGGTACACTCTGGAAAAATTCGGTTAATTGAGTCATTGGCATAAAATATAAGGGGAGATGAGTGGTTTCTGATTCTTATTCCAAACTAAATTAACAATACTCCAAGCATTCTTCGTAGGATCATGTGAATTATTTATTCAATTTTAATATAAATATTTTTTTATCGTACAACAGATGAATGTGTTTTTATTTTTGTTGTTTATATGCGATTTTTAAATATGGACGAATATTTTGTACATTGTATATGTTCTTTAAACTCTGGCTCGATACCCAGTTCTTTTGACTACTAAAACAAGTTACAGATTACAGTTTTTAAAGAAAAGCAAATTTCAAAACTGAGCGTTACACTTGCCTGTGGAAGTTTCATTGAAAATTTGCTTAATTATTACTTAACACTTCTCTGAAATACGCTATAGAACAGTTTTTTCATTAGAAACAAATCGATTTTGGTGTTATTTTTGCAGGTTTGGAATAAACTCCAGGCGAAGAGGATCGAGTCATCGCGAAAGCTACGACAACCAACAGTTGTCGAATTGGAAAACGAAATCAGAGACAATATGTCAGATTTGCGAGCTATGGTCGCGAGAGATTACGCCGCCATTTTGTTGGGACTCGGAGATGCGAATGCTTTTCATCACATGAGTAATCAAGAAAACATTTCGCTTGCCGAACAAGACAGAACGCTATTTGAAATGTTCATTCCTATGGCTACCAAGGTTGTGTGGATAGCACTGTTCAGGAAAAACTTAACACTCGTCGGCATGTTGTAGGAAACATAAAATTTGCCACCTTAATAAATCGTTTGCAGAAAAAGAGCTCAATAGGATGCTCAGAACAAATTGGTTCAATCCAGTTCAAAATGTTTCAACCCAACACTTCACACCAACAACACAAGAAGAAAGAATACTCACAGGTGTTACTTTGACAAGCAAAAAGAAACTACTACATCGGTCACCCGCTATACAGGAACTCACTTTGGTAGACCACGACTACAGGATGCTCTCCATTGGGATTAAAGACGTGGAACCGTATGTTAATACAAAGTTTTCACTGTTGTACAGTGACACGATGATATGTTTTCAGAATCATACCTGAAAATGATGAAAGAACGAGATATCTAGAAATCGCTTATACGGCACCTGAAGAGCTTCTCGTGGATCTCAATGTAGGAGTCGGTGTGTTAGGAGTCGAGAGAAGGTACTTAGATTCTATGTTAAAGCCGAGAGAGATATCGACCACTGTAAAGAGAACCAGCATTATGAGGGTAGCTGATTTCAATATGCCCCCGCGATCGAGGTATGTCGTCATCTCAGCTATGTTGCTAGCTATTAAACTGTTGGTTCATTTATTGGATTTGTTTGTTCAGTTAAACACAAAGGAATATATCACCTTAGGAAGTTAGCAGGTGTTGCCAGTTTGTCGCGAAATCAGCCTAAGTATCAAGAGACTAAATGTTCACACGATGCCAGATCTACTCAATGTAAGATGTGGATAAAATACCTAAAGGCGTCTGCCGCAGGCCTCAAATCGGAAGTAACTACTATAACGTCATTTCTAACTGCAAAGACGCCCACTATAGCTTCGAAATCATCCAAACAGATTGTCAGGCCATGAAAGCAATAATAAATTACTTCTTGCATAAAAGTGTTGATGATATTCATGTGTTAATTCAATTAATTTAATAAAGCTTTTGGATCACTAATAAAAAAAATTGTATGTATTTTTTGAATGTTATGTAAGTATTTTGTAAATTGTTTAAATAAAAAAAAGATCAACAAATTTATTACAGCAGCAACACAACGTCTACATATATACAGAGATAGTAGTAGAGCTATATTCTTAATTACACCGCTATTGCAGCTTTATGAATTTCAATTTAACAATGGAGACGCATTCTAATCCAATTGTTCATTAAGTAATAGATTAGATTATCTAATTTTTTCAATATATATAGTATTCAACAAATGTAGTTTTTTGTTTTATGATGCATTATGCACAATATCAAAATTACTGTCAAACATCAAACTACATTTTTGAATTTAAATTAATGACATGGTTGGCGTCCGAACTTTTATTTTTAAATTTCTTAAATGTTTGTACGATACACATTTTTGGACGTGATAACCATTTTAACTTGGAGACTCCGGATTTTTGAATTTTTCGTCATTAAGGTTTTTTTTTATATTTCTATGGTGTTTTCCGTTTTAAAAGCAATCTTGAGACAAAATTTAGATAGAAGCTTTCTTTCAAGGTTCTCTTAATTATAAATTTCGGGTTCGGTGTTTAATGTGGGATGAGTAGAGTTTAGAGTTATTTGAAACTCTTTTATTTATAATCTTATCTATCAAAGGGGGGTCATTGTTAAAATTTTAATTTAACTATTTTTCAAAATTTTCTGTGAAAGGTGACATATTAATTAGTCTGTGGATAAAATAAAGATAATCAGCCATTTTGTGTGTGCCAAAGTGATTTGAGTTATTATGTATTACAGTGTCCACGTGTTTTTATGATAAATTGCAAAATGTAATTTGTTCGGCAATTTAGTTATTGTTAAGTCTAGAAAGCCCTCATTCTGTCAAAAATTGACTATGGATGTATCGTTTATTCAGAAAAAGTTTGTTAGTTCTACTAGAACGTATTCAAAATTTGGCAATTAGATATTGCCTGGGTGCTTTTTCTATAACACCAGTCCAGAGCCTCTACTGTGGATCTGGATTGATGCTACTAAACCTTGGAAGAAAAGTAGCAATGACAACATACATAACAACTATAAAAATATATCTAAAAAGCCCGAACAATGAATTCCCATTCTCCGATATTAATGCCTACTCCAGTTGAAGAAGAAGCAGTGAGATATAGAGAGTATCTCGAAAAAATTGAAGTTAACCTACCACGAGAACTGATAGATGATGATGATGATGAGGTGACAACTGCAAACAATCTGTTACCAAGAAGAAAGCAATTGAGACATTGCTTCGAAAAACAATACCAGCTTTAACAGCAAAGTATGAGATCCCAGATCTACGCAGACTAGAACAAGTGAGAGCTTTTAGAGTGTTTGCAGGAGACACAATTCTAACCCAAAAACATCTCCTTAACAGTGAACTTCCTCCTGAATGTGATATGTGTGAGGTAAATTTAACCGTCGTTCACATAATCAGTGAATGTCAAATGTATGGTTTGCAAACCATAAAATAAAACCTATTTTTGAAGAACATATTGGCATATTTAAAAGACACCAGCATAGTATATTATGCAACAAGTGCGGTAAACCGCATTTGACTCACGAGATTATTTGACACGAGCGGAGCGAGTGTTTAATAAACGAGTGAGTTAAAAAGTTTACCGAGCGTGTTGCATGCATTTTCTACGACCGTTAGTTTTTGGGTACATTTTCGGGAAACAATACGAATGCATTCACTGAGCTGACCGTTAGAATTGACAAACGTCAAAATTGAAAGCGTGGGAATATCTCCGAAAATATCCGATTGCTCCCAAATCCCGGAAATGTCCGAAGTGGCTCGGATCCGTGAGAAACGAAACTGACGTGGTAAAGTGACGCTTCCCGCATGCTAGATCGGTGTGTAATTAGGTATTTTACAGACATTAGTAGAAAAACAAAGTAACAAGCGATTCGGAAAATTCAAAAGCACTGAGCTTGTGGAGTAGAACATTGCGATCTAGGCGATCAAACGCTTTTGAAAAATCAAGATGTATGACGTCCATTTCAGAACCTTCATCAATAACCTCAGAAATACATAGTCTTTAAATTGAGGATGGTGAATCTTCCATTAAAAAAAACATGTTGTTGGGGGACTAAAACTTTGCAGAAATTGCAGATGAGGGAAATATCCCTATAGTTTGTGATTTGAGACCTACAGTCTTTTTTAATACAGGAATAATTACAATAATTATCGTAGGCGTACCGAGTGTCCAAGTAAGGGCAACAAGGCACAATATTGGGCAAATGGATGTTCCTAAAAATTGTTTTTGAGGTTCTGAAATGTGCGCCAGAGGGCGAAGTTGCCACTTTGAATTTTAAAAATGTGTATGAAACTTTAATCAGTAAATTACTTATTCAACAAGTCTACTTACAAAAACGCCGCTATCATCGATAAAGGATATTATTAATAGTAGAAAATTGAAGAAAAGAAATAAACGTAGTGATCAGGACCTAATAAAAAGGAAAACATGTTGTCTTTATCAAAGCAAAGTTGTTCCTACCTTGGATAATGTGTATTCCGAATATATCCGTTGAGTTAGTTGTACCACAAGGTAGCATATTGTTGTATACAGTTTTTTTTTCGCAAGACAGCACGAATATATTCACTGACATGACCGTCAGAATCGATAAACGTCAAAATTCAAAGCGTGGGAAATATCTGACTTAGACGGGAAAAATACTTTGATTAGACGAGGGATGTGTGTATGCAATAGAGATTCACAGCTAAGGGCTCTAGCAACCGATGCTGTTGATTGAGGATGCTTTAGTGGGTAAACCAGGATTGCAGAATTCAACAGGGTATCGCTTAAAAAAAAAAATAAATAACACTAAGATTCGTAATTTTCCATATAACAAAAATGCATTTTTGCATTTTTCGTTGAATCTCAAAGCATGAATTCTCAAAATTTTATGAATTTAAATGTGCATATATTGAGGTTTTCCGCTTGCATTTTTTCCGCTCTCCTTTAGTTACACGGTACAAACCAATGAAAACACGCTAGGGGCTATGCCACCAATTATACGCTTGCATACAGTTCCTCACTTGTGGGAAATGATTTGGTCGTCGACATTAGTGAATTATTATTAAATGTCAAAAAATATGTCAACCCTCGTGAAGTGAACTTTTGACGTAGATAAATTGTTTCATTACCTGATTGCTTTGAAGGAGAACAACCACGACTTGTCACAGAATAGTGACCTGGTGGTACGTTGGCACCATGACAATGAAGAGGTATTTGCAGTCGCGTGCAGTTGGTCAACAGTGGAGAATGGTCATTTAAATTAGGGTGGACGCTCAGATTTACCACTCTTAGATCAGCGGGCGAGCTACCTAGAATTTACAACCCGAATGAGCGTTTATAGATAAACACTGTAGCTAATGTTATTACAAATATTGCCGTTATCGTTATTTTTGAGCCCGAGTATTGCTGCTATCGTGAACGACTTATTTGTGACGGACGATGCGCTTCTGCACCTGGATTCGTCTTCCTGTGAAGAATCCTCGCAAATGGTGGACATTGTGTGGTCGCCATCATTTCCATTTGGATCTTCGAGATGATTGTACCCCAGAAGTCTACTCAGAGAGTTCGAATAGTTGTAGTTGTGTAGCATTCTTCTTGATCTAAATTACATTATGGTTGGAATCTGAAAACAAATTCAAAATGTTAAAAAAGAAGAAAAAATACTGAAAATCTTCGAAGCTTTTTGTTCCATCGTTTATCGGGGATTATTGTGTGTATGTATGCAAAATTTACACTATAAGTTTAAGATTGTTAGGTTGTTTATAGATTTCTATAGACTCTCGGATTTTTCATTGGTAGAAGAATTGATTACATGAAAGTTTTATCAAATAAAATTTTATTTCCGGTTTCGTGATTGTTGTCCAAAAATATCTCAACATCTTCGGTCCGTCAAAGATAAAATACGATTTGAGATGCCAGGAGTTTACAGCATTCCATGCATATGCGGCAAAGAATACATTGGAGAGATCGTACGAAAAATATCAACTAGACTCAAAGAACACGAAATAACCTTACGACTAAGACAAATAAACTCATCAACTGTTGGCGAGCACACTGATGAAACCGGACATAAAATTTTATTGGATAAAACTAAAATTCTTGCATGTAATTAGTTCTTCTACCAACGAAAAAGCCGAGAGTCTATAGAAATCTATGAACAAATTAACAATCTTAGCCGCGACTCAGGTTACCAATATGGGAATTAGTCACCCGAGGCCGTGTTTATGCATTAGTTCCGCCCGCCTCAAACAATATATAAGCAGCTACAAAGTAAAATGCGATCCAGTTTCAGTCAAGTACTGAAGAAGTCAACAGGATGATCGGCGAAACGTCAGCAAGTTCGACTCAGCAAAAACCGACGCAGGAGGAATCCAGAAGTTTTGTAAAAAGTATTACAGTAGCCTGTGGAAGTTTCTTTGACGGAAATGTGGTTACAGTTTTTTGGACTGTCACTGTTATCGCTTCTGCAAACGTTATTTCAGTGATGTTTGGTACACATACAGGGTTTTAGGGGTTTACTTGTATGCATTTTAAACTGCTCATTTCAATCATTGGCAGCAAGTATTAGTAGTAGTATTAAAATTTGCTTGAAATTAATTTTTAGATGAGATGAAAAAAATCAATGCTGAACGGTCCCACATTATTTATTTTTGCTAAATTCTTGTGCTCGTTAGCCAGATCTACTGCAGTGTTAAAGGTTAAAGGTTTCAAACAGAGCCCAAAGTAAGTACCAAATATTACCAGAATACCATTTGCCCTAATTAATAATAATAATACATCTTACTTTAAACATGACGCAAATCTAAAACATGTAAACATTCTAATAGTATATTATACAAGTGTGGTGAACGGCATTTGAGTCACGAATTGATTTGGCACGAGCGGAGCGAGTTCTTAATCAACGAGTGACTTAATAAATATACCAAACATGTCGCATACTATACTTTCTCTACGACCGTTATTTCATTTGTGCAGTTTTGCAAAACAACACGAATGAGAATTGTTTTGTAGCAAGGGATGAATCCATTCTATTTTTAAAAAAGGTTCCCAGTTCACACCATCAAAGGATGCACGGAGATTGTTCAGTTAGTCTAATTTGAGTATGATCCTCGGCTATGGTATGAATGATCAGAAGCACTGGATCCACCCTGCCAGCAGTAGACAGAGTATAGAAAAATTCTTCCGGGAAATTTAGGAATTTTTTTTAGGTGAACTAATTTTAATATTTAAATAATATGCATTAACACAAAAATGATTTTAAAATGTATTTTTCTGTAGATGATTGATTATGTCCGTTATCGATGCAAATAATTAATTCATTTCTATGTTACGACCGGACAGCTTGGAGGCTTACTCAAATATCCTTTTTTACATTTCTCTCTGATAATATAACATGTCTTAAATCTTTTGAAGTTGTCAAGTGGGTTACAATAAATTGTTGGAAAATTTTGATTTTGGATAATAGAAACTGTAATACATTCCTTCAGGTAGGTTCACCTAAATCATTATTATTAATTGAAACTTACAAATTTGAAATATAATTATAATTTTTACAATGGTTTTAAATCACCGAGAAAATATTACATGTAACTATTCTATATAGGTCATTAATGAAATACCTACAAGAAAATATATTTTGATTGATGTGAAATATCTAATCATAGTGTATCCTTCTTTCTAAATCTCATTTGAGGTACGGTGAAATTTGTGGGACAGCTTTTCGTTGTCTTTTGCAATTTTTACATTGCAAAAACAGGTAACTCGAGCTATCGCAAGAATCAACTATCGGAATCATTATCCACCATGGTTTAAGGGGTTCCGCATCAGTGCGTCCATGTTTACAAAAATCATGAAAATATTTTTAAAAAATGCAGACCAATCATATTTATTTCAATATATTTGGCAACAATCTACTGGAACCACATCTAAAATTAAAAATATATATAATTTCTTTAAAATGAAAGTAATGAGTAATTAATTGCTGTTGCTGAGTATATAGATCAAGCTAAATCTAACATAGAGGTCGTCATGGTTTAAATTTTATTAATTATTTTATTGCCTTTTTTGTATTCTTATGTATATATATATATATATATATATATATATATATATATATATATATATATATATATATATATATATATATATATATATATATATATATATATATATATATATATATATATATATATATATATAAATTTATTCATTTATTTATATATGTATATATTGAAGTATTTAATTCATTATAAAAACCAATCAATTGGAATATCATCTTATTTTTGCATTGAACTGGCGTACTCCAAATTTTTACAAATAAATTTCAGCACCACAGCACACTATTTTTTAAACAATTTAATCAATTAAAAAACCCTTTATCTACCAGTGGTTTTAACTTATAACCATCTGTTAAAATAATAAAATTAATTTTAAAAAATATAAGTAGGTGATAAGATAAAATGAAATATTTTCATTTTTTTTTTGTACATATATATTTGTCATCACATATAATATAAATTATTTTTAAGCAACGGAGTACTGCTATGTGAAACGCTAGTGAGCCATTCTGCGGTAACGGATATTTAGCAAAAAAAACTTTTTTTCGTCTAGAAAAAGAGAAGCGTTTTTACAATGACCTCTAGAAAATGGCAACCTATGGTTTTACCCTGCTTGAAGGTATTCCCCTAGACACTGAACTGAGAGTGAAACTGAAACTATTATTGCAATTATTGGAGTTTTTGGATTTTAATGATATTCTCGTTATATCTGCTGATGATTGATAATAATAATAATAGTAATAATAATATACCTTATTTATAAAATGCCTTCTGGATAAGCAACCGTTTCACCTCAGCCTTAAACTGACCGCAGCCTGAAATTCGTCTCATCCCAGGTGGTAATTTATTAAAAAGTTTTATAGGAAGGACGATTGAGCTATTCACTACCGAATTTAATTTATGTTTTGGAATATTCTGTCTGAAACTATAATGTTCATTGGTTGCACGTGTACATATATACTCATTATAATTAGATTCAACCATCGTTACCGAATTCAATATGTATAGACTGGGAAATGTCAAAATTTGCGTTTCAATAAATATATTTCTGCAGGACTAATTTTTTGGTTTAATGCATTGTACGAATAATCCTTTTTCATAACAAAAACATTTTATACGATCGGGAGCAATTACCCCAATAAGTAGTAGCATAATTTAAACAGGACTGAATATACGAATAATAATATAGCAATAAATGACTATAATCCACCCTTCTTCTAAGTTGCCAAATGACAAAATAGTGTGTGGATAATTTTTGGAGAATATAGTTCACCTGATGAGACCAAGAAAGATCAGAATCGAAATAAACTCCCAGAAATTTCGCAACCCGCCTCTCCTCGATCATTTTATTATTGCCCTTAACTAAGATGCTCTTATCTATGCCTCTTAGTGAGAAATGAATCAATTTAGTTTTATCATGATTTAATATAAGACTGTTTCTGTTACAATAATCAACAATATCTGCCACCGCCTCATTAGAGTTCTTAGAGAGATCCTCCATGTTGGCACCGCAGGAAACCACATCTGTATCATCCGCAAATAGGGATAGATAGTTATTATCTGATCCAGAGGAAACTATGTCATTAATAAAGATAATAAATAATAGAGGCACCAATATACTTCCCTGCGGAACGCTCCTGGAGGTCATCTCATCACTAGAAATTTTTTTTTTATCATTTTGTTTTAAAACAATTTTTTGCACACGATCTTTTAGGAAAGTTGTTGGTTTATTATTATCTAAACTACTTAGTATTTTATTGTATAGAGCAACAATTGCATCATGTGTTGATACTCTCCTACGAAATCCAAACTGGTTATTACTGAAAAAGTTTACTTTCTCTAAAAATTCCAACAGCCTCTTATAGAAAGCATTCTCCAAAATTTTTGAGAATATTGACAACACTATTCCTCTATAGTTAGAGATTTCGTGTAAATTACCCTTTTTGTATATCGGTTGTATTATGTTTTTTTTTAATATAGCTGGAAATGTACCAACTGAGAAGGATTCATTAATAAGATAGGTTAATGGATCGACAAGTAAATCAACATAAGGGAGCACGGTATTTCATCAAAACCTGCTGAATGCTTTTTAGAAACAGATAAAATTATACTTTTTACAAAACTTCTGGATTCCTCCTGTGTCAGTTTTTGCTGAGTCGAAATTGCTAACGTTTCGCCAATCATCCTGTTGGCTTCTTCAGAGCTTGATTGAAACTGAAACTGAAGAAGTCAACAGGATGATTGGCGAAACGTCAGCAATTTCGACTCAGCAAAAACCGACGCAGGAGGAATCTAGAAGTATTACAGTAGCCTGTGGAAGTTTCTTTGAAAAAAAAAAAAAGATAAAATTATTTCCCTGGTTTCATCATTCGAATACGGTCTGAAAGCAATGTTCCACTAATCCCGTTTCCTAAATTTACGTTAAATTTTAAATCAAATACCTATGTTGGTCACTTAATAGACTGTATAAACAAATCATTAAAAGCAGATGCAGCCAAATTCATATCCGATATAGTTTTATTGTTATCAGTAAAAAATGTAGGAAGGTTATGAATGTTTGCCTCTTTTTTTCGGATGCGGATCAAACTATTGCCAGTCAAGTAAACCAAGCGATCTAGAGATGCGACCTTGTCGTTCTGAGATCTATAGAGCTACTTAAGTCTGCTATTTTGTTTCCGGATATTATATCTCAAAAAGTTGTAATATTTTCTATTTTCTGTTTTATCTTTTCTTTGCAGTATTCCTAGTATTTATGAAACTATGGTTCAAAAACCAAAACCAAAAAAATTGAAACTATTGAATACTTAATACAGCAAGAAAATTTGAACAAACATTAAATTCATATAAAAATTATTGCGCCAGACAATTCATTTTATTTTGCATAGCGCTCAACTTTTAAAATGTGTTATTTCAATCCACATACGAGCATACGCAGATACTTTCAACATTTAACTACAGCACCAAAAAGTTTGGGCATCCAGGTAACAAGTGAAAACCTATAACTAGTAGTCAACGCATCCATCCACAGAAAAACTTACCAAACTCATAATTTTTCACAATTTCAGTCACAAATATTTTGTTCTCACGTCACAAAACCCCACTTTGAGAATATACGATTTTTGCCCGATTTTTTGATTTTGATAACCCGTTTCACTGAACTGAATTAACACAAATGAAGCTGCTGAACTTTTCTGAATTACTCTGTTATCTTGGCTAATGATATTACTGACAGAAGATACTCTTGTTCCGGTGATCATCATTGTAACCCCTCCAACCGCAACAGGGGTGGGATCACGTTTTGTGGACACACCCCCGCAGAGATTATCCCCTGCAGCATCCGAGGGTCGGTCATCCCTCTACGTCTGTATTTGTTGGTTTCGATTCTCTCCGATGACGGTTTAAGTTTAATGAACTGGACAAACCCAACATGCCAGAAATGGTTAGTTTCGGGTAATTATAATATTTTGAGCAGCATAGTAAAAGCGGCTCATTTTAAGAAGTCCAAATTTAATTTTGAATTACTGCTAAAATTTCGAGATAGTCGGAGTACAAAATAAATCAAGAAAATAATGTAAAATAAAAATAATGATCACATTTAGTGGTGTAGAAGGAATAAAAGATAATTAATCTAATTTTAAACATTGTTTTATTTCGTGTATATTATAAAATAAGGCTCAAATAACAAACGAACAGATAAAAATACGTAGTATAATGTATCAATGGTATTTGAAGTTACAAATAATTTATTTATTATTCTATATTATCTGGAATCTGTTCTATAAATGTGGAACGTGTTATGTTTATTTTATCATTGCGAAAAGAATAAAAAAGCATTAATGAATAACATATTAAACCAAAATAAAATTAATATGTGATTTGCATTCGTAAAATATTTTACTACTAACAGTCGTATGGGTTATATATTTAACATGTATATGGAGAGAGTTTCAAACAATTGCGAAGAACTTAAGGGCGTGATTACTCGTTTAAAATAGAGGGTTCGTTCAAAATATTTTCTTTTAAATGAGTAATGAATTATACTACCCTTATCATTCATCTTGATTAAATTAAAGGAATAACTTATGCAGTGATATAAAATAAATATTGTTTTTATTACTTCTTTGTCTAGAAGCCATTTTATTTCCCACATTTTGTTCATATTACTAACCGTTTCCAAATAAAAAAAATCTAACGCAATGCATAACGAGATATAAATTATTAGATAAAAAAAAGCATTAAGATGCTATCACTTCTTAAGGAGTTTCATACCATTGCTTTGTATGGCAATGCTCAGTTTGTTTGAATGCAAAATATGACCAATTTAATAAAAAATGTATTGTATAATCACTCAATTGTTCAAAAAAAGGGTTTAATTAAATAATGGTGAATTACTGTAGTGCAGAAATGACAGGTATTTTATTTATTATAAAAACCGTATTTTTGTTCAGCCTTAGGGGTCTTTCTTATATGTTGTGTTTTAAAGAAGGTCATAATTTATCTAAGAATATATCAATTAGTTTCAGAAATTTTTAAAATGCAATTGTTTACAAGTTAATTGATAAATCTTGGTTTAAATTGTAACTGTCTGACAATACCCAATTAAATTATTTAAAAAAAAATTTTCGATATGGAATACCTCACTTTTATTATTCTCAGGTGGACACTGCATGTTTTATGAAAAAATTGCAGGGGACAAAAAGATTTCTGAAATAAAATAATATGGCACAGCATATGTATTTCCTTAAATTTAGTTAGAGGGAGTAGCCTAATTCAACCCTCACTCACTTGAAAAAAATAGGAAAATATGCGGACAGTGTGTTTTTATTAATGTCATACTTCTTTTCTTTGGATCTATTTTCGCTTTTAAGATGAAAAATTGCGACGTAATTGGTTGGTTTTTGACCCACTGTTTTAATAACAAACTACTCTTTATTTTAATCAATCCCTTCAAATTTTGGGCATTTGTTTTGAAATCCCTGGTATAAGCGATTGCGTTTCAGAATCACATGATGCGATAGTCTAAAATATCCTTTTGGCTTGATATAAAAGTTTGCAAAGCTTATAGATAGATTTATTTACTTCACACACAGGAACATGCAATAAAAAAAGAGACTAGAAAGATATACATCTAACTACAAAATATATCGACACCAACCAAAATATATTTTTATTTTTATATTCAAAGAAATTTTTTTTTATTTTGTTTTGTTGATAAGGAAGTGATTTTAATATAACTTAAGAACACTTTTGAAATTTTTAATAGATAAAAGAAGGGAAGGGGAAGAAATAGTATACAAATATTCCGACAAGCAGTTAAAGTAGTGGGAATACACCAGTTTCAAACTTCAATTTGTTAAAATATTTAGCAAATAAATAGATGACGCTGATCTGTAGACAAGCAAGAGATTGTTGAAAAGAGTAAGGAGTAGTGTAGATTTACTTTTAAATAAAAAAATATTTTCGAAACAAACTGTGTTATTATTATTTTCCATCACCCATCATCATTCATATGGCATAATCTGAATGTCGTCAAGAAGAGTTGGAGAACATATATTTACCAGACACAATATTGACAAATTAAGCCTGTGAAAACATATTCTGGAAGATCATGCATTGGAAGCGTAACTTACAGAATTGCCCAAGAATGTGAAATGGAAGGATTGAGCAACAATCTTCCGAAAATACTATGATTGTTGGGCAGGAATATTTAATCAATGCCCAATATTTTTTCTGATTCTTATATTCATTTTGGCATTAGATTTAATTATACTTAAACCCTTGAAATTTGACATTTGTTATAGAATGTTAGAAACAAATCGGTATATGTTCATTCGACACAAATTGTCTGATTTCAGGGCTCAAATCCGGTAGAATTAACAATTCAAATTAGGCAAAATTTATGGTTACTTTTTTAATCAAAATATATTTTTTTTAATTCTGCAATATGAAGCTTTTGTTCATATCATGATTTGGGAATGTTAATATATAATACAAGTGTTTCAGCCGAAATATGATACAAGAACTATTACTAAAAATCGCGTCACAAGTTAGTTTAATTATCTTAATTCATTAAATGGAATAAATCAGAAATATCCTTCTCTAGCAATATGCAATAAAATAACGCATTGTGGGCTCATTGCTGTTAGTTTTAAGGCATTTTTACCGATATATCATTAACTGCCATTCACTTTAGCCTCATTTACATGCCATTTTTTGTTGGTCAAACTTGGATGGTTTACATTTAAATGTCAACTTTTAAGGTTGAATATAAAATAAATTCCAATCCTTTAGAGAGATCAATGGAAGTTAGGCAGCCTGGAGTATTAATGGATATCTTTTTCACGAACCATATAAATGTTCTTCCTGCACGTTAGAAATGTAGAATTTCTAGATTTAGTGCAGATTTAACTACAACTGTATTTAAATTATTGTATTGTGCCTTTGCTCTTTCATCAATGGTGACCTGAGTCGGCTTAATATGGAATCTTTAGAAACCCAGAGACTCCACTTAGATTTATGTTAGTCACTTTTCACAAAATAAAGGACAATTTGAGTGCTGAAATTTTACAAAATGTTTACATAAAAATATGAAACAAACAATATGATGATGATGATGATAGATGAACAAGAAAGAAATAAATTAAATAAGCATTTTAAGGCGAGAAGTCCAAGATATTGCAATTTAGTCACCTATGGTATGATGAAACGACTTATTTAGCAAATAATTTTTAGGTACATTTTCAAAGAGAGTATTTACTCTTATTTATTTAACCACAGGTGGAAGCCTATTGCAGAGTTTATCTAACTATAGGACAGTTGCTATCTAAAATCATATTGATCGTTTTTGGATTCGGAGTAATCTGCTATGTGTTTTTTTATATACACGATTGAGGATAAAATAAACAGAGATAATAAGTTTAGTTTAGGAAATAATTATCTGGAAGAGTATATACACCTTTTGAATGGAATAGTTAAGACTATTCTTTTTTGCTCCATGAAAACCAAGCCTGGCATAACATTCCTGTTCGATGGTTTTATTATTAATTTGAACAATCTGTCAAGCTGAAAAGCGTTATTTAAGTTTTGGGTTCATTTCCACTGCATATTTCGGATAGAATTACTCGAAGTAGTGATTATGAAACTCCCCGAACTACTGTCAAAGAAAATTATTAGAAGTGGTCAGAGTATACATTTTTGCTGTTAAATTAATTAAAGGACACATTGTCTGTAGCAATTATCTATTTACCTAAAGGCTTATAATTTTAAGCGATTTTAAATGGTTTGGATTTACAGCTGTCGGTTTCCAGACTTTTTTGTGCGGAATTTATGTGGCAATATGAATAATAAAAGGCAATATCCTGCCTTTTTGGATCCCGCTTTTAAATTTGAGAAAATATTTTCAAAATGAAAGAGTAAGTGGTAATCAGCGCATACGCTAATATAAGTAAATAAAAACGTCTTTTAGTATGATGTTTTGGAATTGGAGACACATTATCATTTTTTAAATTATTATGTAAACGGCTCTGATGACGTCACTAAAACTTCGCTTTGCTTGGTGGAAATAAGCCCATGAGTAAAATGTTAAACCAAATTCTATGATTTTTTGAGATATATATATGTTTCAAGCAAGCCTACAACTATTCCACAGTAGAATCAACAGCATTTATGGGAATATTATTATTTTTCAAAGAAATTTGTTGTTTGGGTATAGTAACATTTTATTTTCACCAGAAAATAGTGCATAAGACATACTTGTATATTTAAGGTTTGTTGACTCATTGTTAATTATTGTTTAAGTATTCCTAGCATTGTTGATATCAGAATGAATATAGGAAATTGCTCCGGGTTAGGTTTTTTAGTCACAAATACTTTGCTCACAGCGACACGATGCAACCAAGCACAAGGAAATAACTTTGCCCACCGTAAGCATTAGGACGCAAATGACGCCAAGTACAACCTACTTCTTCAGAGTCATACATGGTAAAACTAAAAGAATTGGAATCGCCGGAGAAGTTTGATTCAAAAAAATGTATTTTGCTTTGGCAGTTGTTAGATATAGTTTGTAGGAAACTTTAAAAGTCACAAAAATTTCAAGGAAAGTGCTCGCACATGTCTATCATAAATTTTCTTGCCCACTTTTTGCAGTAAATAGAAAATGTACAGGGCGGATAAAAAAAAGATGTCGATACCAAGTTCCTTTTTCCATTTTAAAATCTATTTTGGAATTATGGGTTTAATTTCACCCACAAGTCACCTATTTTATAATTACCTTTTACTTTTCACGAGCAGGAGAATACATTTTTATTGCATATGACAAAACGAGAGCTCAAGAAGAATATATCCAGAAGAAAATATCCAGAAATACCATTACAAAATCCATAAAAAAAACAGGGCATGTCGAAAAAATTATTTTTAGGCGTTAAAAATGCGTGTCATTAACTTCTTGATACTTTATTAATGGCTTTAATAACCCTCCCGAAACATTAATTAATAAATTTTCATTAATTTGCCTTATTTCGAATCTAATTATAAATTTTATATCATCATAACTCTGTTTTAAATATCCTCAGACAAAATCCATTGGTTGATATCGGAAGATCTTGCAGGTCATTGCAAGTTGTGTATGATTTTCTCTTATCTATCGGGGATTATTGGTTCTCTAATGCCTACAATTTTGTTTATTTACGGTACCATTTAAAAAAAACTTGGCTTCATTACTAAATAGTATCTAACGATAAAAAAAATGGTTTTAAGTTTCACATTTTGATTCTAGTTTCAGAAAAGTAGTTTGCGGTCGGGATCATGGGATTATTTTAATATACGTTGACTTACATCATTATTTGAAGCTACTTCAGAAGATGTACAATGCGGATTATCTTCCACTTCTAATAAAATGTTTAATCTTGTGTTCTCATTAGTTTTTTTGACGAATTGGACGATCTGTTACATGCTCTGCTTCTTCCATATTCAATACAAATTAAAATTTGAATTCTTTGGGTTCCACTTAGATTCACTTTCTTCACTGAGAGAAATGTAATTGTGAAAATTTAAGAATTTTACTGGTACCATCTACAAAATTAAATTTCTATCTTTTATTCTTTTGCTCATAAAAAGTAAGGTATGGATATAGGGTGTTCTACATGAACTATGCGTGAAATTTGACACAGAATTCGAAAATGTATTTAAAAAATTGATATTCCATTAAAAAAAAGCAACTTCGTATCGATATCTATTTTTTGACTCAGCCCGCATATGCCAATAATGTGCATAAAGAAATTATGATGCTAGCACGCATTTTTCTTGAAATCCAATGCCTAAATTTTAAATATATTTGTTCCATATTTTAGCCGTTTACTGTCTATATCTACACCTGATTTATTTTAATGTGCAGATTTATATATAGATATAAAATATCGATTGGTGAGTGCACGTGTGTTTATAATACTCCTACAAAATCGAAAACAATATGGGAACTTTGCCCTTATTTTAGTTGAATTTTATATCAAGATATAGTTTATTAGTTAAGCTATAATTTTCAAACTGCAAAAAAAGAAAACTAAAGTGCATTCGCGAGAAAAATGCACAGAGAGTGTGTCAATCTTACTAGGTCGGAAGATAGATGCATACCCTGACTGTAAAAAAATATGTACAAAATTGCCTCGCATGATGCAAATAATAGATGAATCAAAAAATCAAACATCTTGCATTCCAACTCCTATACGGAAATTGTAAAAAAGTAAACCGCTACAAGGAAATGGAGGTAGAGAAAACACGCCAACGCTAATGATACAACCAAAAAGAATTGAAAACCCTAAAAAAACTCAAAAGGAATAAAGAATAAACTAGATAGATAGATAAACTAGAACAAAGCGAGAATTAGATATATTAAAAGAAGCTGCGAAGGAATTAGAAAACAGCTATGAAGTAAAACCAACAAAAATGAGAGTACCTAAAATAAAGATTGGAGGAGTTCAAGGGCATTTAACTGCTGCTGAAATAGAAAGCATTAGGAAACAAAATAACTGAATTCTTGAGGATGATATCATGAAAATTACATATTTGAAAAAAATGAATAATGGAAATAAAACCACAGTATTTTTAGAATGTTCTGGTGGACTTTTCCGTAAAATGATGCACAACAAGAAAATTTTTATCCGGTGGGAGATATATGCAGTTTACGAAGATCGATATTAAGATGTTTCAAATGCCAAGGTGACAGGTGTACGAAACAATTTTTTTGTAAAATTTGTGCAGGTGAGCATAAAAGTGATGCATGTACAGCAGTGAACAAAAAGTGTATCAATTGTACAGCAGCAAACAAATTATACAAAACACGACATGATTGTAATCATGCTTCTAATGATATTAAACCTTAGGACCTATATTTTTCATTACATATATAAACTGTTTATTGAACTTAAAAGCCAGACCATCACTATTCGACACGTGGCAAAACAAACAGAAATATTCAGGTACTGGTAATATTTTACCAGAAGATATAAAAAATATTACTAATTCCAGAAAATATATTCAAGCTTGTAAATCCTTTTTATGGCATAAAAATGTAAGATATCAATCTCTATTTGAATGACCATAATGTACATATTTTTGTTGTTATAGATTTAGATGTTGGGAGTATTATTTACGCACTATTGTATATACTATGTAATGAAATTACATAATAGACAATATTATATCTATTTGTTAAAATTTCATCAATATTGTGAGATACATATGATAATATTGTACTTGTTTCGTTTTTTTTGCAAGATTCTAATAAATATTTATCTAAATATTATTCTATATGCAGATACATATCGGCAATTATAATGGGTTTAATAATATGATCTAAAGTACAATATTATAACAATTTTGATGCAGTAGCAACATGGTTAATCCAGTTTGTACAAATATCCGCTTCAATGAAACGCATTTTTATCAAATTAGGAGAAGTATTTTGTGCATGCAATAAATATGTACTTTTTTATGTTGAATATGCTCATAAAACTGTGAAACTCAATTCGTATCTCTTTATTATGTTAAGTTTGTAAAACGGCCTAACCATTGAAAATAAATAAACACAATAAAGTTATAGCGTAGCCATTTCATTTAAATGGACGCCCTGCCGCTATGTCTGCGAACGCTTCATGCGTATCATTTTTGCGGTGACGTCGCTTATAGTCATGGCCTAATAATGATATTAAAGGATAATGCGGTGGCGGTGGCACATCGCCCTGCACCGATTGGAGGGTAGTTACGGATCGGAAGCCACACCCCCGCGCATCCCGAGACGTTTCGCGCAGGTCCGATATCCTGGCAAGCCAGGTACGCCTTTGCCATCATATTTCATATTTTCCATCTCCCACATTGTGTGCAACCACCTTCATTACTCTTTATTGCTGATAAGTTAATTTCGCTTCAGTAAACTACCGTTTATAATCATTGCTCCACGTTGGCTTGGAAAATCTTGTGGGCGGGTTTACGACCAGATGAAATAGGATGTCAAAGGAAATTTTCCAATTTGACTGTAACCGATTATAAATTTTTGTATTAGACATACTTCTGTGTAGAAAATTTGCCATAATATCTTCAGGGTTTTTATCAGTTAACCAATTACTTTTTTCTATAGCTGCAAGCATAAGGGTTGACAATATTTGTTAACAACAACCCTAATAAACAAAATTCAGTTTATTTTTTGCGAGAGATGATTCTTTTGATCGTGCTTACGAAACAGAGGGGCCAAAAAGAGAGTTAACTTTGACAAGGAAAATACAAGCACGGAATAGTTACTTCTATAAAAACTAGAAAAAAAATGGAAAAAAAATCCACATCGGCATTACGTACTGAAAATAAAACTTAGCGAAATAATTGAAAATATTATTATTATATTGTAATTATAATTTATTATAATTATAATTAATTATTATAATATAATTATAATATTATTAACTCATGAACTAATTAATGAAGTTACAAATAAAAATAAGAGCCGACTTAACGAAAACATCCTTAAAAAAAAAAGGTGATTATATTTTAATAACTGATAAGTGGCTAATATTTTCAACAATCAATCAACATAGGAGAAAAAATGGCTGCTAAAATAGGGTTGCTTATCTCTAATGTAATAATAAAACAAAAAAGTGTATCATCAATGTCTTTAACTTTAATCATGGTAAATGAGATAAAATTATGTCATATAATAATAATGATATTTAGACCAATTAGTGTAATGTCAAACTTGATCAAAACATCAAATGTCTTCACACGCTTGTCTTTGATTTTCTTAGAAGTAATGATTTATTAAGCAGTCGTCAATTTGACTTCACTTTAAATTGTCAATTTCTAACAATTACAGACTCTTTTTCGAATACAAAAATTGTTTCTGATCAAGGTCCAGAATTTAAAAATAATTTATTCAAAGAATTTTCATTCCTCTTTTAACAGTCCAATAGAACAATTACATTCCACGCTACTAGAATAGTTGGGTATTCTAAAAATGCAAAAAGCAGATGAAACTGTAAAATTTAATGACTTCGGCCGTATTGATCTATAACCAAAGTATTTATTCCACAACCGGTTATTCTCATTTTTCTGTACTCTACGGTCCCTATTTAAACGAACCAAACATTGACAATAACTTGACAATTTTGGAACAGTATAACGAGAAATGAAAAAGTTAATTAATTCCCTTACATCAATTTATCCACAAAAACACCTACCAAAAACAAAATCAAAACACACGAAAACACAATAAGCACTCTGAAAGACCCCCCGATCTACACTCCGCCCAAGTTGTCTATTGGAAAAATACATTCAGGAATAAAATGAAAGCCCAGTATATACCCACAAAATTAACGGAGGTATATCAGAATCGGCTCCTCCAAGGACAGAAACGTAACGTACTAGAAAAATCAAACGACTTAGAAAGAAACCTTCTTTCCAGCCTCCTGATCGTGAACCATCAGAATCAAATGAACTCCTGCCAAGCACTTCTCGCCAAGAAGCTACCGAATAATAGATATTCTAAAGAAGACGTCTCGTCTTCCCTAATAATAGACCATTATCATAAAACATATATACCATTAATTTAACTAACATTATGTTCACATTTACTAAGCTGTATAGTAATCTTTTATTTATTGGTTCTATAGTATATTCACAAAATAATAATTTATCCCTGACCAACCTAAATCACATGCTAAAAGTTTCACAACTATGCAACGTATGCAAAGTTGAATGTTTGTGAAATACGCAATGTTAATTGTAAGAAACAGGTATAATGAACTTCATAGAAAGTGGTATCAAATTTATTACCGGCAATCTAAACAATACTGACCTAGAAACAATTACTCAAAATTTGCTACTACTGAAGCAGAATCTGCTTAAATCGATTCAAAAAATTAACGACCTAAGTTCATTGGCAGGAAATATTGCAATTAAATTTAACGAAAATATAAAAGTTTTAAATTTAAATACAGAAAAGATTCTTTCTAAATTTATAGAAATGAAAACTGAAATTCTATTGCAAAGCCAATATTTCGAAATAACTAACCTTAATCGATATTCGGAAAAGCTGTTAAGAACTGTCTCTTTTGTACATCTCGAAACATTAGATCTTGAGACATTAGGAACCCAAGAAGTAGAAGAAATCTGGCAATATTTAAGAATGCATTACCCTAAAAACGATTCCAAAATACAGGTTAGCCCGAGCAAATATTATTGTGACGATCTATGGTGTAATAATTGTATATTTTGTAATTTCTTTCTGTTACTGTTTTTGTAAGGCCTCGGGGCCAGTTTTGTTATAAAAAATTGTTATAAAAAAAATCTAAGTGGATAATTCTAGACCATCGTAAACAGCTGCCACTTGCCAACTGACTTCCAATTTTCCACAGCCCGATACAACTTTCAATTGCATACTGTGACATATAAGAATGTGCTACTTTTCTACACTAAAACTTCGGATATCTTTTATGAAAATTGTTTTCAATTTCAGAAGGTTTCTCTCCAAGAATGTTACATCATTCAAAACCAGTGTGATGCAATAATAAATCAGTATAAATATGCATCAAGATCAAACTCGACATTTGGAAAATCCTCAAAGGATTCAAAAAGATCTTATGGAGCCACTGATATTTCAGGAGGACCTGTATCGCATCAAAAGACGCATCCCTTTAAGAGTCATGGAAAACCTCATCAACGAGGACGTTGAAAAAACTGAGGAGGGAGGAGTAATACCTGTAAACTAACACGGACTGACACAATGACAATAACGCTTGAGCATGCTATTTGTAATATATAAAAACCATTAAAACATTGTAATCATTAACATCAGCAAAGTGTTCTTGTTAATCGTTTTGTGTCCATTTTCCGCAAATAAATATTTTTTAAAAGGAAGTATACTGGATCAAGTTTATAATTCGCGTATCAAATTAAGAACTCTTCTCCTGACTTCGTTGTCCTGCTTTTTTTTTCGATAGTTTTTAAGTAAAATATTATAATTAATAAATAAATAGTAAATAAATAACCTATCAAAGTTTGCATGTCTATTTACTTCTGGATTCTTCCTGCTTCGGTTGTTTATAAATCAAACTTGCTAATATTTCGCCAATCATCCTATTGGCTTCTTCAGAGCTTAACTGAAACTACCTCACATTTCACTTTGTACCTGCTTATATACTATTTAAGGAGGCGTAGCTAAAGGAGGAGCATGAACATTGTCTCGTCTCATTTGTCGGAACTACCAACGAAAAATCCAAGAAACCGTAGAAATCTATAACAATTTTTGACAGCGACTCAGGTCTTCACCAAGAGACCATATTCAACAATATACGAGGTGTGGTCAAAAAGACAGGTGGCTTCGTACATTCGACCTTCGATTTTTTTCGTTATATGAAAATATGTTCACAGTTTCAGCCAGCACTTTTACTTTTTTTGTGAGATAGAACCGTTAGACGTGTTTTGTGTGCTCAGCGATTTTCTGCTGTCAAAAAAAATGGAACAAAGAATTTGCATAAAATTTTGTGTAAAAAAAAATGGAATACAGTGCTGCAAAACACTTGAAATGTTTTTTTTTACTTTGATAAAAAAAATGTTTATAAGCTGTTCCAAGGAGAAGACGCCGATGCCGAACCTCGCTCTGGACGTCCCAGCATGTCAATAACTCATGAAAACAAAACAAATGGTCTTGAATAATCATCGAATCAATAGTAGAAAAGTGACTGAAGGCGTCGGTATCTCTATTGACTAATGAAACGTGAAATTTGTTCCGAAACTACTGAACTGAACTTAAATTTGACAGGATCGTCTAAGGAACATTGGCCAAGAGCTATTAAACGAGGTCAATGATGAATCTGATATGCTTAAAAAGGTCATAACTGGTTACGAATCATAAGTATATGGTGATGTCGAAGACACCAAAGCCCAGTCGTCAAACAAGCACGTCAAGTTCGATCAAATGTCAAGGTTTTGCTTATCGTGGCGTATATCAAAAGTTCTTACTATAAGGTCATACGGCCAATATAGAGTATCGCCTTGAATTTATGCGTCGTGTTCGAGAAGCAATACGTATAAAACGTCCGGAATTGCCCATGCGACCTGCTCATTCATCGTTGCTTGTGTCTGACTTTTTGGTCAAAAACCAAACCACAATCATGCCTCAGCTGCCATATCCACCAGATATGGCCCCCTCCGAGATCTTCCTGTTGCCAAAACTCAAGAAACCCATGAAAGAAAAGACTGAGGAGATAAGAAGAACTCACCTATACCAGAAAGTGCTCTTCAGAAGTGCTTGGACGATTTGCATAAGTATATTATATATGGAGGGGAATACTTTGAAGGGGACAACATTAATTTTGATAACTAAATTAATACTTCTTTGCAAAATTTAAAAGTCACATTACTTCTTGAACACACCTTGTATAATCAGGTATGGAATAAAATTCGAGAAAGTTTCAGTTTAGATATAAAGAAGCCAACAGGATGAGGCAAGATTTGTAAATAATATTACACTAGCCTCTTGAAGTTTCTTTGAAAACTTTATGTTGTCATTTCTCTATTCTCTATAGAACTCGTTATATTGTGTCTCGAGTTTCGAGAATTAACATAGCAAAATTTTCCAAGCTTGATATACGCCATTAACGAAGGATAATTTATATCTTAGAAATAATTTTTTTATTTTATTTTTATTTTATTTTATCATACTAAATTTCCTTTATCTGAGATTCTACACCAAATTCGATGTAACCTTTAGTGAAACTTACATATACTTAATTATCTCTTGCGATATTTGAAAACTATAGTATTTTTAGGAGAACCGTTACCTACATGAAGTTTAATATCTACATTCACAGCTGGTCAGAAATACTTTTTCTTCATAAGGATCAATAACTTATCCCTCCCTAGCAGCCAGCAGCCACCTAGCTTAAACTACTTTTTAAGTAGGTGCTAATATTTTTTCACCCTGCATAAATAAGTAAATTGAATTGTCTAAATCCACACGGAATGTCAAAGACTAAGTTACAGAAAGTATGTTGACTTCCCTATAAAAAAAAGTACAATTAAATTGAACCGTTTCAAGTCAAACAGCATACAAGAAAGGACAAAAAATACAAAAATAGTAAAAGTGTAAAGTTATACCCTTATTTCAAAGAACTGAGAAAAATTTTATTAAGAAAAGTCGTTTAGAAATAAAAGTCTTTTGTTCCAAAAATATTAATAGTTTGCTTGTGTTTTTTTCTAACGATTTTAAATACTATCGGAAATTTTTTAATTTGTAGCGAAGCGGACATTTTGTATTTCTTACAACGATATTTAATAACTTAATAAATAAATTTTACATATTTTTTTAAACAACTTCTATTTTGAATTTTTATATGATACTTTAGGTATAAATTGTTATTAATTAAATCCTATTAAAATAATCACGGATATTCATAATATAAGGAGATGATATATATACTGAACTAATGAGAACCAGAAATGAATCGACCACAACTAATTATGTCCTTTTTCTTCATCCAAAATTTATCTGGTAATACATATTTATGTTTGGAAAACGAAGTATCGGAATTGTGTGACAATTTGTGTTATAAGCTATGGTTTGCACATGATGGAAGTTTATTAGATTTTTTCTTATGGGGATATTTGAAATACGAAGTTATTTGGGCTATAATAAATCTATTCTTCGAAAAAGACTGAAATCCGACAATGCCGTTTGGTCCGTTTTAGAGACGTTTTTACTGGAGAGCATTGTAAAGCACTCGACTTGCGTTTGCACGGACTCGCGCTAAAATCTGTTCGATTTTTGGAACACCAGTTTCCACGTAATCGAAGTTAATAGGTACTTTTTATAAAAGTTCTGGACTCCTCCTGCGTCTGTTTTTGCTGAGTCGAACTTGCTCACGTTTTGCCAATCATCCAGTTGGCTTCTTCAAAGCTTGACTGAAACTGGCTCACATTTTACTCTGTACCTGCTTATATATTGTTTGAGGGGGGCTGACTGATTAACATATTGGTGACAGGTAGAGACCTGAGTCGCGGTTAAGATTGTTAGGCTGTTTATAGATTTCTATAGACTCTCGAATTTTTCGTTGGTAGAAGAACTGATTACAGAATTTTAGTTTTATAGAATAAAATTTTATGTCCGGTTTCATGAGTGTGTTCGGCAACAGCTGATGAGTTTGTTTGTCTTAGTCTTGTCTTAAGGCTCTTTCGTTTCTTTGAGTCTAGTTGATATTTTTCGTCTGGTCGCTCCAATGTATTCTTTGCCGCATATGCATGGAATTCTGTAAACTCCTGGCATCTCAAACGAAATTCTGTCTTTGACGGACCGAAGATGTTGAGAGTTTTTGGGACAAGTGGTAAATCTGATTTTGACGTTATACTTCTTTCGAAATTTTGATATGTGGTCAGTGATGTTTTGAATGTAACGAAGGACCACAGTGGCAAGGGTAGGATTGCTTTCGGCCTCATTGCTATTGGAAGGTTGTGGTGAAGTGTATTTTTTGATGGAACGCTTAATATCTTTAATGTGGCAATTATTAGAAAGAAGAGCAGAGGTAAAGTGTTTTAATTCTGGGTTTTAAGGTTCTATAAACAAGAGATGGATTGAGAAATCGGTCCAAAAGGCGGATGAACCAACACGGTCAACGGCATGAGAATTCAGAAGGCAAGGGGAGCCCACTGCATTAAAGATCATATCGATTCTCCCTAGTACAAATCATCATGGCTGAGAATAACAAACAAACGGCCCTCAGTCCCCGGCAGATCTTAAATGATCAGAGGGTGCGAAGAATCCCCGGGTCAGCTATGAGAATTGGCACATAGAATGTAGGCAGTTTATATGAACCTGGAAAAATACATAATGTTATCCAGGAGATGCAAAGGTTAGATCTAAGCATCCTAGGAATCAGTGACACTAGATGGCCGAATTCTGGACAACAATCAATAGCCAACGGCACCATTTATTACTCAGGAAGTGATGACACCCACCATAGATATGGAGTTGCGATCGTGGTATCCAGAGAAATCAATAAATCAGTAATAAACTTTACCCCTATATCAGACCGTGCCATGTTACTCCAACTTCAAACGTATCATTATAAATTAAACATAATTCCAACGTACGCCCCGACAGCAGATAAATCTGACGAAGACATTGAGGAATTCTACAACGAGATTAATAACATCATACAATCTCTAAAATCAAGGGACATAACACTAGTATTAGGAGACTTCAATGCCAAGATTGGCAGAGGTAGATTTGACAAATATGTGGGAGAATATGGACTTGGTAGGAGAAACGAAAGAGGTGATAGACTGCTGCAATTTTGCCAAGAAAACGATTTTATTATATCGAATACGTTCCTCAAACTTCCAAACTGCCGTTTGTACACCTGGAAATCTCCGCAAGACAACAAACAAAATATAGTCAGGAACCAAATTGACTACATCTTGATAGACCACAGATATAGGAATGTAATCAAATCAGTTAAAACCTACCCAGGGGCAGATGTCTCATCGGACCATAATCCACTAATAGCCCGGTTTTTAATAACACTTAAAAAACAACGAGTAATACCAACAACAAATTGTATAGACGTATCGGGTCTAAAAATCCAAGAAACAAGACAAAGGCTACAAAATAAGATCAACGACAACCTCAGAACCCTCAAAAACAATCAAATAACAGCGGAAGAAAACACGGACAAACAATGGAAAGATTTAAAAAATGCATTAATTGAGCCGAGCAAGACCATTCTGACAAAACAGAAAATAGGGAAAAAACAGGAATGGATGACTCCAGAAATTTTGAATTTGATGAACGAACGACGTGGTGTAAAAGACAACAACGAAGCATATAAGAATATTCAGAAAGAAATCCGATCACGGATAAGAGAAGCAAAGGAGGTATTCTCCAAAAGAAAATGCGACGAAATAGAAGCCCTTCAAGAAAAGCACGACAGCTTCAATGTCCACAAGAAAGTAAAAGAACTGGCAGGGTTACAGAAAAAAAGACAACCGTCATTACTCACTGACCAGAATGGCAAAATTATTATGGAAATGGAAGAAAAACTAAGAACATGGAAGAATTACATAACAGAATTATTCGATGATGAGAGAGATATAAACAGAATAGTAACAGAACAAGAAAAACACAAAAGATGGAAAAGCTGCAGGGCGTGATGAGTTACCCTCTGAAATTCTCAAATTGATAGAAGAGGAAAACATACACAGTCTAACAGATCTGTTCAACACCATATACAAAACAGGTATTATACCCAAGGAATGGTTGCTATCAGCGTTCGTCACTATCCCAAAAAAACATAATGCAAGGCAATGCATAGACTTTCGAACAATCAGTCTAATGAGTCATACGCTAAAAATATTTCTGAAAGTGATACATCACAGGATATACAAAACATTAGAACAAGATATCAGCGAGACCCAATTCGGTTTCCGAGGTGGCTTAGGCACAAGAGAAGCAATATTTGCCCTGAACGTTCTCGCCCAACGATGTATGGATATGGATCAGGATCTTTATATATGTTTCGTTGATTACAACAAAGCCTTCGATAGGGTCCGACACGAACAACTTATCCAGCTTCTGAAAGAGAAGAACTTAGACACCAGAGATATAAAAATTGTTACGAATCTTTATTTTAATCAAAAAGCAGTGGTAAAAATAGAAGGGAATAACACCGAAGAAATAGAAATCCGTCAAGGCCTTAGGCAGGGGTGCGTGCTATCACCGATGTTATTTAACCTTTACTCAGAGGAAATAATGAAACGAGCATTGGACGATAAAACGAAAGGACTAAACTTATCAACAATATAAGATATGCGGATGATACGATCCTGATAGCTACCAACCTAAACGAATTACAGATTGCAGTAGACAAAGTTAATACATCGAGTGAAGAGTTCGGACTGTCACTAAACGTAAAAAAGACAAAATTTATGATAATATCAAAAAGAGCACAAAACAATTCACAAATTCATATAAATAACCACTCCATAGAAAAAGTTGACAGTTATAAATACTTAGGTACAATTGAAAATAAAAATAACGACTGCTCTGAAGAAATCAAAACTAGAATAGGACAGGCGAGAACAACATTTGTGAAAATGAAAAGAGTGCTCTGTGGCAGCGATCTCAGCTTGGATTTAAAAATCAGAATGGTGCGATGCTATGTTTTGTCGGTACTGTACTATGGTGTAGAGGCTTGGACTCTGAAGAAACTGGGCATAAGGAAACTGGAGGCGTTCGAAATGTGGTTGTACCGTAGAATACTTAAGGTAAAATGGACCGATAAAGTGACCAACATGGAAATCCTGAAAAGAATAAAATAGGAAAAAGAAATTATCATTACGGTAAAAAAGCGTAAACTTCAGTACCTTGGACACGTCATGAGAGGAGAAAAGTACCAACTACTCCAACTGATATTACAAGGAAAAATTCTAGGAAAGAGAAGTGTAGGAAGAAGGCGTCACTCATGGATGAGAAACTTACGTGACTGGTTCGGGTGCACCACAAACCAACTATTTCGGTCGGCTGTGTCACGAATACGAATAGCACTGACGGCACTTAAAGAAGAAGAAAACAAGAGAGTCGATAACTGATGATTTTTGGGCCGGATGGTGATGTGACAATGCATTAAGGTATCTGTGTGCGTATGTTTTCTGTAAACACAATGACCCAATGTTAGGTCTGATTTTCTATTGATAAAAATATCTAAGAATGAAAGGTTATTATTAGTTTACAACTCAATGGTAAAACGTATGTTAGGATGTATAGAGTTTAAATGTCTATGAAAATCTACTAGGGTTTCTGGACCATGAGGCCAAATAACAAAAGTATCATCGACGTAGCGTTTCCATAATTTTGGTTTTAGATGAAAGGTGTGGAGAGCTTTCTTCTCAAAGGCTTCCATAAATACATTCGCTATGACTGGTGATAGTGAAGAACCCATAGCTGTTCCCGACGTTTGTTCAAAAATTTGACCATTATAAGAAAAATATGTTCCCGACAAGCATTTTTCGCAATCCTAAAAGCAGGTAAAGGAAATGCTACGGTAGTCATGGACACAAATGAATATCAGAAAAAGATTCAAGATGTTGTTACAGACGGATCATATCGTCAACTTAAAAAAGATCATCTTTGGATCGCAACCTTAAATCTGTTATTAAGGCTTGATCTCTATCAGACTCCGTGAAAAAATCTGTTACTCCTCATGACTCTAAAGTTCCTCGTCTCTACGGACTCCCAAAGATTCACTCCTTCGAACTATTGTCAGCACCATTGGTTTTCCAACATATTCTCTAGCAAAATATCTAGCTTCCTTATTAAAACCCCTTACAGGGAAAACTGACAGTTTCATACTTAATTCCTTTCACTTCATTGAGCAATTAAAAGATGTTCTAGTTGGTTTCGACGTAAAATCCCCCTTTACCAAAGTTCGTATTCCTGAAACTCTCGACTTCATTTCAGATATATTAAAGTCCGAGAATCTGGAACCAAACCTTCTCACCTTTATTGAAAAATGCTTGTCGGGAACATGTTTTTCTTATAAAGTTCAAATTTTTGAACAAACGTGGCGAACCGCTATGGGTTCTCTACTATCCTTTGAGAAGAAAGCTCTCAACACCTTTTATCTAAAACCAAAATTATGGAAACGCTACATCGATGATACTTTTGTTATTTGGCCCCATGGTCAAGAAACCCTAGCTGATTTTCTTAGACATTTAAACTCTATACACCCTAACATACATTTTACCATTGAGTTGGAAGCTAATAATAACCTTCCATTCTTAGATATTCTTATCAATAGAAAATCAGACCTAACATTGGGTCATTGTGTTTATAGAAAACTTACACACACAGACCGATACACATCACATCACCATCCGGCCCAAACATCATCGTTTATCAACTCTCTTGTTTACAGAGTCGTAAAACTATCTCAGCCCGAGTCACTGAACCCAGAATTAAAACACTTTACCTCTGCTCTTCTCTCTAATAATTTTCACATTATTCCAGCATTATCACAGCGTTCCATCAAAAAATACACTTCACCACAACCTTCCAATAGCAATGAAGACGAAAGCAATGCCACACTTGCCACTGTGGTCCTTCCTTACATTCAAAACATCACTGACCACATATCAAAAGTTCTAAATACTTATAACGTCAAAACAAGATTTACCATTTGTCCAAAAATCCCTCAACATTTTCGGTCCATCAAAGATAAAATTCCGTTTGAGATGCCAAGAGTTTACAGCATGCCATGCATATGCCGCACAGAATACATTGGAAAAACCGGACGAAAAATATCAACTAGGCTCAAAGAACACTAAAGAGTCTTACGACTAAGACAACTAAACTCATCAGCTGTTGCCGAACACAATCACTAAAGCGGACAAAAAAATTTATTCGATAAAACTAAAATTCTTGCATGTAATCAGTTCTTCTACCAACGAAAAATTCGAGAGTCTATAGAAATCTACAAACAACCTAACAATCTTAACCGCGACTCAGGTCTCTACCTGTCACCAATATGGGAATCAGTCATTCGAGACGGTGTTTATGACCCTCATTTAGCTCCGCCCCACTCAAACAATATATAAGCACGTACAGAGTAAAATGGGAGCCAGTTTCAGTCATGCTCTGAAGAAGCCAATAGGATGATTGGCGAAACGTCACATTACCATTACTAGTACTCTACAAAAAGAAAACGAGAAAAAAAAGGCTTACAGTCGACACTTCTTACCTCAACTCGCAATAACAAACAATTGAAAATTTTAGAAGTGGAGAAGAAAAATAAAGTTTAATGAAAAAAAAGGAATGAAAGTATCAAGAGAAACGTTTTTTATGAAAGAGAAAATAAGACAACAAAAAATGTTTAGTGGAAAAGAAAATAAATGAAAGAAAATAGAAAACCAGTACTCCCCTGATTCAGAATCAGAAATAACCCTTCACGATAGTAGCAACGATTTCAATTTTTCTTAAAGTGATTTTCACTCAGTCAGTTGAATCCCGGTGACTTTGCTGTAGTAAAAGTTCAGGGGAAAATAAAATTCTTCTTGCGACTTTATGTTATTCGTATTACAGCAACTATGGAAACCGAAGAAGTCCAAGCCCAAAACTGTCCAAGCTATTGCAACGCACTTCTGCTAGATTTAAAGATTTGGTTAGTTTTTCTACCTGTTTAAATTACACTTTACACTTTAATACTTCAACTTTCACTTTACATTTGCATTAAGTACCTAAGACATCAAAATAGTTTGTTCTGTATTATATTTTTGAAACTTTTTCTTAGTTTTTAAGACTTCCACTGATTTGAATTAAGAGTCTGTCTTTTGTTACATATCAAACTAGTTCTTATTTTTTTTTTTTTTCAATTCATTATGTTTAAAACATTTTCGAGATATTTTTTTTAATATTTTTTCTTTAAAAGGGGCAAGAATTCGCAAATATATTTACCCCACTCGATGCGGCAAAAGCGCTATCGGTAGAGTTTTGAATTTTATTTCTTTTTTTTTTCTAACTAATATTTTGTTCCCGTTGTATATTTAAAAGCGAAGGCATTAATAACTTTATATTAGCAATGAATTTCAAGTTTGTACCAGAGGGCAAATCGGCACTAGTAATTCTAAAATCAAAAGTGCGCACCTACCCGACATAAAAATTGTGTTCCTCCAAAAAAATCAAAATCCTAGTTAATTTTTCAAATCAGATGGATAGGAATTCGCAAAATTGATTTCATTCTTAATAACTTGCTATAGTATTTAAAATTATTGAAATGAAAAAGAGAAATTATTAATATTTTTCGAACAGAAAACCTTTTACTATTCACAAATTTTCTAGATTCCTCCGGCGTCGGTTGCCTATAAATCAAACTTGCTGACGTTTCGCCAATCACTATGTTCGCTTCTTCAGTGCTTAGTTTAAACTGACTCGCATTGTACTCTGAATCTGCTTATATATTATTTGACACATTGTCTCAGGTGACTGATTCTCGTTTTGGTTAAGATTGTTTGGTTGCCCAAAATTAAAACACTTTGCTGCTCTTCTCTCTAACAATTTCCACATTAGATATATTAAGCGTTCCATCATAAAGTAAAGTCTGTTCATAGATATAAGAAAGTGACTAACTGATACGAATTAAGGAAAGGCCCGGGCAAGCTGTAAGAATGAAATATGGCCGAACAGGTCCGTACTTTGCTTAGAATTTAATTATTTGGGATTTTGTTAGCAAAAATACTAAACAATGTTTACATCTAAAATAAAATTACAAATTATTTTTATTACCTACTTAAATTATTTAAAATTATTCACATACTATATCAGTATCACTATCGCTATCATCGCCTGTTTTAACTATTATTTGTTCTATATTATTTGCAATATGGATATACGATTGTTCTGCTTTTTCTATATGTTTAACAGAATTTGCCCAACTTTGTGGAGGGACGTTAAAAACTTCGGTTTCTATAAATTTGAGGACATTGGATTTAACAAGAGGAAGACATTGTTACCACGAATGGCAGATTTCAGTTGGTGCCAAACATGTTCAATGGCATTAAATATACAGTGGTAAGGTGGAAGCCTTAAAACTGTATGCCCTAGATTTTTTGCATAATTATCACAGACGTATTCCTTTTGTAGGTTCAAGCTTTTTAGGACCTCACTTAATTGGTTTTTGGTATAATCTTCGTGAAAATAAATGTCGTTATTATACATGTAGCTTTGGTTTGGTTTTAGTCAACTGTCTACTGTGGTAACTTGCATTGTCCATTACAATGACGCTATTAGGAGGAATGTTTGGAACTAGTTTGTTTTTAACCCAACTTTCAAATAAAACGGCGGTGGTGTCTTCATGGTAATCCAGAGAAGAATCTTTAATATTTTTCGCAGACACAGAAAGTCCATTTGGAATCCAACCATCTTTAAGCCAGCATGCAAAATAGTTATTCTTTTACCTCTTTTTGATGGCGCGTTTGTTTTACACTTATCGGTTGAGTCAACCCAACTCTTTTCCGAGGTATCATGAGTGTCGAACTACGTTTCATCCAAATCAATAATTGGCCTTTGTTGTTCTCTGTAAATCCTATTTTTTCTAGATATTTCAGTCGCCTTTTCTTAATTCTAAAAGATTCCATTAAAACTTGCCTTTTTCCATTTTTTTTTAAATCTAAAACCCATGTGTTGAATACACTTCCATAAGGTAGTTCTGCTACATTTAACACCGGTTTCATGTTTTTCAAGCCTCCTAATTAAGATATCTAATGTAGGCACGCTTTGTTCTTCGTATAACTGGCAAATTTTACGCCGTATTATATCTTGATCACTTTCATCCACACACGAGAAAATGTCAGCATCGCTTCTTTTTTTCCTCGCTGAAATGGGATTATTCACAATTTTCCATACAGCTGATGTTGGAATTTTCGTCAATGTGGCCGTTTCTTCTAAAGATGCTTGCTTGCTGGCACCACGTTCAATGAGACTCAAATAAAAATTGTTTATAACTTCCTTAGTCTCACTAGAATAGTGTTTTCTATATTTGGGCGGGAGCATCTCCTGAGATACTAGAATCGCACATATTTTGCATAATTCGCACATGATTCAACACACGCTGTATTACACACGAAATAAGAATGATTGCTAATAATTTTAAACTAAGTAGTATACTAAACCAAAGAATATTAAACACATGTAGGTATAACATTATTTTCTATTACGGACCACAATTTTACGTGAATTTAAATTCCGAAACTTTAGGTAATATCTTGTTGCATTGTATGTTAATGACCACCTTTCGATAATCCCATTTAAAAGCAATTGGTCACTTTCTGATATCTATGAACAGACCATAACTTCCAAAGACAATGAGTCCGAAATCAACCCAACACTTGCCACTTTTGTCCTTCCTGGATTTCAAAACAGCACCAGATTTACCACTTGTTTAAAAATACATCTTCGATCTGTCATATGCGGCAAAGAATACATTGAAGAGGCTGGACGAAAAATATCAACTAGGCTCAAAGAACATGAAAGAGTCTGAAGATTACAACAAATAGACCCACTAGCAGTTGCCGAACACAATCATGAAACCGTATAGATATATCGAGAACTACTAACCATACAAAAATTGTACCCTACTTCTGGGGAATTTTATTTCAATAACTTTTCATTGCGGATTCGATCCCCATCCCGCATGGAAAACCCCCGAAAAAAACTCAAACTCCTAACCTTATACCATGAGAATCCCTAGTTGCCTTCCCTCTGATGTTACACAGTAAAACTAATAAATAGTAAAGGTTTAAACTTGCGCACGTTAGATGGCGCTATTCAAGAATAAGTTTTAAATTAATACTACAACATATGTTATTCGATAAAAGTAAAATTCTTGCACGTAATCAATTCTTCTATCCACAAAAAATCCGAGAATTTCCGAACCTTTCACCAATATAGGAATCAGTCAGTCCGATTTTAGCTCCGCCCGCCCTCGAACAATATAGAGCGCCCCCTTTTATTTTTGGTACCCTTGCATTTAGCATAGTGCAAACTTGGCATTCACGTATATAATTGAAATGCCTAATTTTTGACATAAAAACAGTAACTCAAAATGTCAAATTTACAGCAGGGCGCCATTTTAAGTATAAATACCAATTTGGAAACATTTGATTCGTCAGAATTTAGAAAACGTTTTTTCTTAGTTAAAAAAAGTTAAAATGCAATTTATTGCATTTTAATTTGTATCCTATGTTCATGCACGTTTTCTATACGTAGGTATCAAATCGCACGCGACGATGTCACTCGTGGTGAACGGGCTTACGTCACAAGCAATACAAAACATTTAAATCGACATACACGAAACAATAATAATTGAAATACATCATTAGTACATGCATGACAGTCCCATCAAAAGATAACAAGTTTAATCTCCCTGCATGTCGCAATTAAGGCGATCTAGGTCCGATATAAGTCTAAGCTGGGATTAATTAGCCGTTTACACTCCGATCATGGTTGCTGTGATGTACCTGCGGACTAGCATGAAATTTAAAATGCAATACCTAATCTGTAGAAGTCGCCTACATATAATATTAAAAATATCGAAGGCAACTGATTTTTTCTTTAATATTTTAATTATAAATCGGATATTGACCTCCTTAACCCTCCGTACAACGTGTCGACGACCTACAAAATCTTTGTTCGAGAAATATTTTTATTGATTAAAATATATACTTTTTTGATTAAGCAGCCTCCTACTACCTAATTTACTTGTCGCGAATTCAATCTTGTCGACACGTGGCAAAATATTCTCGAAATTCGTAGAAAAATTGTCAAAATATACGCAACATTTTTCAACATTGTCATTACAGAGTGCGTTAACAAGGATTTGCAAATATTACAGCGGACCAGTTCGTTGTTTACCTTAATTAAAAAAAACAATTCCTGTGGAAATGTCGGTACATTAAGCACGGAAATATTGTAAGGGAACTCCCAAAAACCATATTCAATCTTGAAATTAGAAAATAACCCCTTTTCCGCTCGCATCATCCTGTAATAATCAATAATAGTTTCATTAATATTTCGCAATCTCAAAAAAATCTGACGTAACAGATGTTCAACAATACCATTGGAGAGGTACTTCGGGGAGCTTCAAACCCAACCCCCTTGAAACAGTTATTGAATTAGACAATTAAAGAGCCACTTAGAAGAGCTTCAAAATGATGTATTACTCAACCATCTCGAAACGGTCGGGAAGATATAAAACTACTCCCAATAATGAAATAATCAAATGTTCGTTTTATTTATTTCGGAATCTCAAAAAAAACTGACGTTGTCCCAGAGATTCAAGCGGACCATTAAAGAGTTACTTAGGAGAGCTTCAAAATGATCACAAACACCTTGAAACCGTCGGAAATATATAAAACTACCCTCAATAATGAAATAACCAAATCTTGGTTATATTTATTTCGCAATCTCAAAATCTGACGTTGCTCCAGATAATGAAATACCCAAGAATTCGTTGTATTTATTTCGCAATCTCAAAAAAATCTTACGTCCCAGATATTAAATTAGGCCATTAAAGAGCCACTTAAGAAAACTCCAAAATGATCATCATTTTGAAGCTCTCCTAAGTGGCTCTTCAATGGTCCAATTCAATATCTGGGACGTCAGATTTTTTGGAGATTCCCAAATAAATAAAACGAATATTTAATTATTTTATTATTGGGGTACTTTTATATCTTCCCGACTGCTTGAAGATGGTTGAGTAATACATCATTTTGAAGCTCTCCCAAGTGACTCTTTAATGGTCCGGTTGAATCTCTGGAACAACGCCATATTTTAAAATAACGAACATTTGGTTATTTCATTATTGGGGATAGTTTTATATCTTTCCGACCGCTTCAAGGTGGATGAGTAGTATCATTTTGAAGCTCTCCTAAGTGCCTCTTCAATAGTCTAATTCAATATTTGGAACGGCGTCAGCTTTTTTTGAGATTGCGAAATAAGTATAACAAATATATGGGTATTTCATCATTGGGGGTAGTTTTATATCTTCCCGACCGTTTCGAGATGGTTGAGTAATATATAATTTTGAAGCTCTTCTAAGTGGCTCTTTAATTGTCTAATTCAATAACTGTTTCAAGGGGGTTGGGTTTGAAGCTCCCCGAAGTACCTCTCCAATGGTATTGTTGAACATCTGTTACGTCAGATTTTTTTGAGATTGCGAAATATTAATGAAACTATTATTGATTATTACAGGATGATGCGAGCGGAAAAGGGGTTATTTTCTAATTTCAAGATTGAATATGGTTTTTGGGAGTTCCCTTACAATATTTCCGTGCTTAATGTACCGACATTTCCACAGGAATTGTTTTTTTTTTAATTAAGGTAAACAACGAACTGGTCCGCTGTAATATTTGCAAATCCTTGTTAACGCACTCTGTAATGACAATGTTGAAAAATGTTGCGTATATTTTGACAATTTTTCTACGAATTTCGAGAATATTTTGCCACTTGTTTAATTCAATATCTTGGACAACGTCAGATTTTTTTGAGATTGCTTTTTGGTATTTCATAATTCGGAGTAGTTTTATATATTGCCGACGGTTTCAATATGGTTGAGTAATACATCATTTTGAAGGTCTCCTACGTAGCTCTTCAATGGTCTATTTGAGTCTCTGGGACAATGGCGGGGGTTATTTTCTGTATAGCAATATTGAATATGGTTTTTGGGAGTTCCCTTACAATATTTTCGAGCTTACTTATGCACCATGTCCACAGGAATATGATTTTTTTAATTAAGATAAATAACGAACTGGTCTACTGTAATATTTGCAAATCCGAATCCGACCCCAAATCTAACTTCAGCCACATCAGAAATGGTCAGGACTTGCGTGGTCTATCATAATAGACTGAAGGCCTTTTGCCCTAACAAACCGAGCAATAAACCAAGCCAGTTTAGCAAGAACTTTAAAAAATCAATTATTTATTTATTTAGTGTTACTGTCATTATTTGTTATGTTCAGGTCTTGAACCAAAAAAAAAGTGTCATTTGAATATGTACTGGAAGAAAATCGTTTTACTAGTATATGATAGGCATAACAAGGTAACTTAACTATCTGCTTCGATATTTTTCATAATAAAAAATGGGGAACTTGCTTTGTTTACATTTTATCCAGCCTCGAATATTCCATATCACCCGTCCTATTGCTATTACATATTACCTGCTAAGCGTAAAGAAGGAGATCATTTTCATTTCCAGAAATAATGCCTATTTCCTTACAGAAAAAACGAAAACAATGAATTGAGAAAAATATGGAAAACGCCATTGAATCAGTTAGAAATAATGGGTTATTTGGCGGCAGCAAAAAAACACTTTTTCGCCTCTTTAAAATTGAAAGGCCTCCAGCAATTGCTAATAACAGAAACATCAATTTTGCCAGAGGAGTTAGAAGGTTGGTTTAGAAAGTTAGTTCGATATTTAGATACTGACAGGAAATTATGTCTGATCTTTAGTATTTCAACTTGTTTAATTGAACAGTATACTACATTCATTTCCCCTTTTACATGAATCTGCTGGAAAAGATTGATTTTCTTCATTTATCAACAGGCATAAGGCTACATTGAGTTAACGAAAGGCCACTGGAACTTGCCTAGCAAGAGCTGTTGGTTTTAATGGTAAAAATGTCTCTTAATTTTTCGAGAATACTATGGTGGAGAGAAATTATGGATCTCAACAAATATGTAACGTAGATGAGTCGGGGTTGCCTGTTATGAAATCAAGATGCGCGAAGTGGTATCTCTTAGAAGCAAAAAAGACAAGACAAGACAAGACTCTTATATGCTTTTATGCCACCCATGACCAACTGAAAAAGAGAGCACTTCCAGGATCAATATTTGCTTTTCGCTCATCGGGGTGAATTCAAACAGATTTATTTACAAAATGGTTTAACGACTTCCTGGAAACAGTTAAACCTTTAGCAACCAATCCAATAATGCTGATATTAGACGGTCAATACACTCACACTAGAAATCTAGATGTAATTATCAAAGTCAAAGAAAATCATATTATGTTTACCACCACAAACGACGCATAAACTTCAGCCCCCTGACAAGACCTTCATCGGTGCATTAAACAACTTCTACAACGAAGAAATGAGAATCTTCTTGAGAACGAAAAAACGTGCAGTAACATATTATGATATTTAAGTTAAGTGCAATCTGGAAAAAGAGATTTTAGAGAGTTTAATGTAACGCCACAAGAAGAAATATTTGCACAGACGAAGAATTTACGATAATACAAATTCTGATAAAGAGTAAAATAAGTCATCTCATGTTTATCCTAATGACATAGTTCCCTTGACAAAACAAACAATTTGCGGCTTCTTCCGGTAAAGGAAATGAGGGTGTAATTACGTCAAAGCCGAATAAGGAAGAATTAGAGCAGTCAGTTAATCTGTCAAGACAAAAAATTACTCAAGTTTTCGATGAACATGGACCTAGTGGATTACAAACCAAGAAGCGTAAAGTTGCGAAAAAAAAGGTCTCCTTCAGTTAATCTGATTCACAATCTGAACCAGTAGTTGATGATACATCTGATGAAGATCTGCCATTAAACTGCTACCATAAAAATCCAACCTATGAAAATATCTCACGTATTTTTCAAAAGTTTTTCTCAAGTCAAAGTAAAGAAAGAGTGCAATTTGCAAGAAATAGGCTAACGAAGCTTATACCAATGCAGAAAAAGATGTTTGCGATTTTTGAGATCCATATTAATATCTATCTACTTAAATTTAAAAACTATTTAACATAGCAACTAAAAAATCTGTCTTCTAAAAACGTCAAAGAGCACGGAAGCTGCCATTTGGAGGACAGTAGAGTTAACTAGCATTTCAAGATCCATATTGCTTCGATTCCTTGATAATGATTCACTAAAAAGGAGAGACAGATGTGAGGCATAATTACAGCGTATAGGAATGGTGATGCAGAGTGGATTAGCAGGAAAGTGTGAAATCATTGCAACAGTCTCAGTCGCAGATTTTTGTAGAAAAGTTTGTGTAGAAAAATGAATATATATTATTTAGACGAGACTTGGCCCGACACACGAAACAAGTGCACTTTTTGAAAATTGAGTAAAAAATTCTCTTCTTCTAAATATACCATCAGACAGCATAATAGTTTTCAATAATGCTGGTTATCACAGCAGTTTCACCTTTGACCTTAACCTTTACTTTAAAGATACAAAATAACTAACGAATAACCCAGCAAAGATGTAATTGAATTTGACATTTAAACAATATTATATAATATATTTAAATAACATTTCTGCATTTTAAAGCTTAAAGTGAAAATTCCTATAGGGATAAAAAAAAAATTCTAACATTTGCCAAGCTTATTTGTTCTTGATATTTGCATTAGCATTTTCTTGCCTTAAACTCATATTGCCCTTTTATTGAAAGAGTCCATTTGCACTAAGTATTATACGAAAGCAATGAAACGCCAGCAGAAATAAAATACATGCCTTGGTATAATGAAACAAATTTTGAATGAATAAGTCAGGACTTGTGACTTCAATCAGAATTTCTAAACAACAGTTTCTGAAATATAAGTCACGATTTCTGAAAAGACGTTCAGAGTTTTTGGACTGAAAAGACTAGACACCAAAATATTATTAAATTATAACATTTCAAATCAAATCATTTATTTTGTCAGTACAACATCCATTTACAAAAGCTCTAGACTTAAAAAGGATTCCCTATCGCTTAAAAAACCGATAACATTTCACCCTGAAAACAAAAATTATTTGAAGCAGAGGCATTTTTAAATGACGCTCGAAAAAATCACAAAACAATTATAAAAAAAATAGGTAGGAACCCCAAAAATAAAAAGAAAAGAAAAAAAGGAAGAATTACTTTATATTTACGATATGATCTTTGATTTCATTTTGTTAAATATTCATTGTTTATTGTTTTCCATGCTTTTTTATCTTTTAAATATTTATTTAAAAACAGGACAAATATCTTTTACATGCAATTGAGTCAAAACAAAAGTACTTTTCTATGAAAATTCTGATTTTCATCATGTTTCTATTATCGAACAAACATGGTGAAACCAGTACACTCTATGAGCAATGTCCAAATAAATTTGAATTTCTTGAATGTCATCTCAAGGGGCTCAATCATAATATCATAATATTGTGGTTAGTATCTACAGTTTAAGGATTGTCTATTCTTTATGCCTGCCCTGTATATCTGATATTTTGATTCGCAATTTCCGTTAAGAGTTTATCAATTTCCTAATAGTAATAGTAATGATAATAGTAATAATAATAATGTTTATTTTATAAGATAAATACAAACCAATAATTAAAAAAAAATAGAACTAAATATTTTAAAAATCCACAGAAGCAGAAGCTTGTTAGTGGAGTTATACATGAAATACATTCAAAAATTGGTATGTATGCGCCTAAAATTTCAAGAGTACAATTATTACTCAAAAAAAGTATAGAAAGAAATGTAGCATCTATAAATGATTGGAAATTTTAAAATGATACGCTCTATTACAAATGTAAATTTAAATCAACAAAAAATTTTATGCATAGCGCACAACAAACGTGGTTTGGCTACTTACTTTTGGTCAAGCTTTGCTTATTTTAGAAATAAAAGTTTCAGCGGTATGAAATGTGCAACTCCAATTACCACTAAATTTCATATTTAGTCTTCCCAACAAATTGCAAAATTGTTATTGCTATACCGTCTTGTAGAAACAATATGGCCACAGGAGAGCTGCTGCTGACATATTTCATTTTTATTCAAACATCTTAAACATTTGCATATGGCGATTTATCTACAAATTCAAAACCCAAATACGAGTTTATTAAACTTTGAAATTTGAACACTAAGTAGCCTGTAATAAGAATTTTATAATTAAATGATAGCAGTCACATTGTGAAAATGCTTCCACATATCAACTAAAATACAATAAAATGTGTTTTTTGCTAAACATTTAAAAATATCTTATAAGTTAAATCGTTTGAAAATTTTAAATCATATAGGTTCCTTCTACACCTTTTTTCCTTCGACAACAACACACTGTATAGCGATATGGTTTGATTACTTTTATCTTTCTCATTAACACCACTGTCAGAAATTATTGAAGGCAATGTGAGCGATCATTTATTGATAAATTCGTGAAAAATAATATACGACATCACAACAATCTATCATTTTGCTCACTTCTTTCCAATTATTTTTTTAACGAATAAAATATATACCTTATCACTAATACTAGTAGGGCCAATTGTTTCTTGAAAACCATTTTTATGCAACAAAAACCAATACAATTGAAACTAAGAAACTATTTTAAGCAAGAAAATTGTTCCGCAGATCCTTTATCACTTGTTCAGTTTTCTATTTCTTTACATATTATCAGTGAGAATTCCAAAAATTTTGGTGAATTCCAAAGGGAATACCACAATATTGAAATTCGCAATAGAAACAAATTTTTTAATGAAATAATTAATGGAATTATACTATACTATATAGTACTACACTATTATAGTACTATTTATTTTTTAACATTGTCCGATTTATATGCTTCTTATTTTCTTTGGAAAATAGTATATTATGAAAAAAATGCGGTAAACGCCATTTAACAAACAAAAAGAATTAACAAACGTCAAAATTCAAGCCGTGGTGTAAAATCTCCGAAAACATCCGATTGCTCCCAAACCCGTGCTGTACTATCCCGGAAATGACCGAAGTGACTCGGATCCGTGGTGGAATGACACTTTCCGCAAACTAGATTTATGTATATTTATTTTTTTTTACAGAAGTGAGTAGAAAAAATGGGTAGGTTTGACTATGCAAAAAAAAATATTGTTAATATTCAGTAACCTACAGTTGCTATCCAGAGCTCCAGAGCTTTTCGCTTTGAATGCCTATCATATTAAGTAGTAACGGTCTGTGTAAAAAAATTATACTGTCAAGCTTGAAACATTAAAATGTGTTACCAGATTTATAAAAAAAATATTTTAATTTCTCTAAAACAAATATGGTCCAATAACCTGGGTATAAATTTTATTTATTCGAAAAACTTTGGGGTTAAAGGTTAATTTATTATAATAATGCATGACATATCGCTCCACAAACATGGCGGAAAAATGGTGTTTTTAATTTTTATCTTAATAACTAAAATATATAGAACAGCGAAATATTTCTGAAGTATTACTAGTCGTTCTTCTAATGAAATTTAAATAAAGAAGAAAAAGATAGAATGAATGAAAATCTTAGGCAATGACATGGAAAAAAATAAATTTCGATAGACGGGTTTATTGCAAAATTTCTTATCTCCTGCCATTTATTCGTAATAGAAATATTAAAAAAATATTTTAAAAAATTACTTACTTGGACGCTTGTACCAATATTTATCAATTATCTTCTAAACACGTACATTTTAAAAATAATTTATTGAATTGATACGCAAAACACTTAAGGCGACACAAAAATACGATTTTTATAAGTGCTACAAATGTCCGCCTTGCGATATATCTACTCTAGTTAACAGGGGTATATTTTCTGGCAAAGAAAGTTATTCTTCTTCTTGAAAATGAAAATAGAACTCGCCGGTTAAAGTTAGAAAATGTTGCCCAATTAAATGATCATTGATAATTGTTAACCAAACGTTAGCGCCAACTTGATATTGATATCTACATTCTGTTACAGAATACACATTTCAATAAACAGAGGAGGATCCCTATTCATTCGGCCAAACCATTAGTAAAAAATCAACCTCGCCTCGTTGCTTTAAAACATCACGTATAATATAAATAACTTTTGTAAAAATAGCTAGTACTGTAACTAACTTCGGAGTAACCTCTGTTCATTTCTTATGAATCTTGCTTTTGCGCTGCAATTACCTAGAAACGAGGTGCAGTTCTAATTAAAATTACTGACTTGGCCAGACGATCTAACAATAATTAAAGTTTCTGATTTAAATAAAAAAAGACGCACGGTACATATCCAGAGTCTTTGCCTTTTTGTCGTCATGAAGTCGACAACTTAATTATCTATCGATTAGTAACAAAAAGAGCCATGTTTAATATCGATAGCCGTCTAACATGGGAGCTGTTTTCTCCACTTAACGCTGTTCTGTTCCTGACACACGGTCTAGCGGATTGAGCGCGCAGTGAAGTAAGGGTTGGGGTAGTCAAGTGCTATATAAAGCCCTATTACTTTCAATTTATTTACCAGTTTAAAGTTTCGTCAAAAAATTCTGCATATTTCTTTTTTAATCTGCAGTAGCGACTTCGATAAAGGTCAGTATTATTTAAATCGACGTTGCTAAATCGAAGTGCAATTGCGTTGCAATTTTTCCCAAAATACTCGCTGCGCTCTTTTTCAAAATTCTCATCCTCGCTTTCGTGCCATGTCGCTGTGGGATTTATGGGTCGCTTAATTAATATAAATATTTGAATTTTTGGCATACCGCTAAAAATTTGGGTCTAACTTCATTATTCTATTTTAAAATTCCTTTATCCACACAGTACTCAATAGTAAGGCTAAAGTTGTGCTTGGTAATTCTTTGATATTGTTTATTTATAGTTTTTGCACATTTTTGAAGATTATAAAAGTCCAAAACTTGTGCTTTAAATTTATTTTGGGAATACGTATGCGTAATAGGGCGTTGAGCAAGAGAATATTATTTAGCTTGATTTTCAAAATAATTTAATCTACAAAAATCTTCACAAAAATTTGACATTTCGTATTCAATGCCGTCAACGAATTGCTTATCCTTTCTTCTTTGCAGTATCTCTTAAGAAGATATTTTACCACTTGCCTCCTTTATTTGTTAATGAATATAAAATTAAAGAAAAAAAAGAAAAGCAGTTCTTAAAGCCTGCGAGAATGTTACTAAATGTTAATAAACATTATTTTTCCAGTTAAATATTTGTTACAAATATACAGTATGTCCACAAGGGGGAGTAGGCAAGATTCAAAGAAAAGTCATTGTTTATAAAAGTTTTTGCTTGCTTTAAAAATAACGTTCGCAATACCTGACGATTATTTTTTTAAGTTTACACGGTGACTCAAAAAAGTTTACCAAATTAAAACATTTTTTAAAACTTTCAATATATATATTTTTTAATACTTTCGTTTGCCTAAAACATACTAGGTTTCACACTTTATTCACAATATTTTTCATATTTGATATTAGCGTCATTCGAAAAAGCCGTAAAAGATATATGTATCGCAATTTGAATTAGATAGTACAGAGTGTTCATAATAAACGAATCTATTTTGATCATTTAAAAATGAAAAATCTCGATTTTATTAAATGGTACACCATGTATTTTTATTTCTTCTGAAAGATCTTACAAAAACCTACAACTTTTATTAAGTATTTCATACTTAAAACTATGTATTTTAATGTTTCCAATATTTACCTTTGTTTCTAATATTATAATATTAGTTGGCCATGACAAAACTGTTAGGCAAAGTTAAAAAAAATATCAGGAGAAAGAACTTTATTAAAGCCGTAGATAAAAGAGCAGACAGTATGGTAAAAATAACGGCTAAATTCGAAACTCCAAAATATGCCCTACTAGTTGGATACAAATGTTTAGTTTTTTAGTAAATTTTCTTGTACGTTCCTTAGCATAAGCAATGTTATTTTGCCGCAAGCATCCCGAATCCTATTTTCCTTGTCTGCTAATGTTGTAGGGGAATTCATATAAACACGGTCCTTAACTATCCCCGCAAAAAGAAATTTATGGGTGTTGAGTCACGTGATCGAAAAGGCCATCCAATGAATCCACCTCTACCGATCCGTTTCTGGGGGTAATAATTATTTAAAAATTGTCGGACTTCTCCGTGGTAATGCGGAACTCATCTTGCTAAAACCACACTTCTTGGATGATCTCAATATTATCAACTTCTTGAAGAAGTAAATCATTCTGTTAAAGGTTTAAATAGCTAAGCCCGTTAAGTGGTTCGCGAAAAGAATATACCCCAACTGTTGAATAACAATGCATGTTGTGACGATTAACCATTAATACGAAAAGTAGCTTTAAAAAATTTAGATCGGTCTCTATTGCTGCATTTATAACAATGCAGAAATTTATCCTTTGTACAAAATCACTATCTAGAAGTTCTCGGTGTAGTTCTATATGTATAGATGTATATGTAGTATTTGTGTTTTCTAGTGGTAAGTTTAACGGTATATTGGGATGTATCATCTAAATTGACACAGGAATTTTCCGCGTCAAGATAAAAATTTCTTAGCTAATATATGCGGATAATTTTTGATTACATCACTACACGTGCACGACTGCTCTGACTGGACTGACTATATTGACGGCTAATGACCTGGGTATAATCTTGAACTTGAAGTAAAATTTTTAATTCCTTTTCCTTATTTCCTTAAATTCAAATTCTGTTGCATACATCTTGCATATATTTTAGCATGAGTGATCTACCTTTAAAATAATGGCTTTGTTGTGTTGTATGTATGAAAACTAATATTTAAAAAGTATATTTATACTATTAATTAATTAATTATTACTATTAATAAAAAGGTAGAGGAATTTTAAAAGGAATTCACAACAAAATTTAAAAATTGACTTTGAACCTAGTATATATAACCAAAACCAGTATCAGCTATTTTGTATGTGATTGCACTTTTCATAATTTTGACTATTTGTCAAAATAAGAAACATGTTGACCTTAGAACAGGGAATATTTATAATGGAAATTGGCAGACTCATAGGGGTTAGATGATAATTATTGTATTCAGCGGAAAACATTTTGCAAATTGAAATTGGACAAAGCATTTGGAAATACATTTTTTAACCAACTTCTAGCATTTTGTGCTTCAAAACTTCTTGGACATTTTCAATTGGTCTTTCATATGTCAGTTGTTTAAGACGTCCTCAAAGAAACACATCGGTTATAACATTTGACTATTGCAGTATATCCGTCACTTTCCCAGCGAGCCATTTTTTCATTCACATCTGCAGTATGACAAGCGGGACACCGATCGTGTTGAAGATACATATTTTGGCGATACTAAAGAGGCAATTTTTCAAACGTGTCAGATAAATATGTGCAAATAAAATTGTCCGCTACATGTATTATGAAAAAAGTGCATTATAATTTCATTTCAATTCTCATTCAAATGGTGCCATTTGTACTAAAAATTGACTCGTATGAGAACATTATTAGCTTGTGCAAGTTGACGTTGTTCTTTACAATTTGTATTGCCGATCCACGAACGCGCTGGCACTTTATTTTGCATATGGTTTACATTAATCGACTAATTAAAATTAAATTATGAAAAGTGCAATCAAATAGAGTTAGAAATGTTTTCGTTTTGAGTAGAAAAAATTTCGAATTTTTATATGAAAAACTATCATTTGAAATTTGTATTTGTCGTTTTGTGTTTATGCTGTACAATGGACCATTTTGCTCTAGAGCAAATTTTATATTTTTGTATTTTTTTCCTACCCTGTGCAAAACAAACAGACGTTAGATATTGCAATCTTATTTTTATAGCAAGAAAAAACTTTAATTAACCTTTTTCCGGAACTTTCATTTGTCTCTCTTTTGTATACTCCCTCGGTGGACATACTGTATTTTATATTTTTTTATGGACTATTTTGATGCTCAGATTAATATAATACATATTTTATTATTATTATTATTATTATTATGATTATTATTATTATTATTACTATTTTTACAAATTAAGAACAATCTCGAGAATAATATATTACGCAACATGTATGGTAGACGGCAGACGTGTTTATTGACTACAACCGGAGCGAGTGTTTAATAAACAAGACATCTAAAAAGTTGGTGTAGTAATATCTAAAATAGGCAAGTGGAATAAGACATTTTTAATGCAATAAACACAATTTTAACAAAAAAACTCAAAGGTTAGGTAAATTTAACCTCTAACTATGTAAAACCGTTGATAATAAAAAATTTTGATTATATATGTGAACGAAGCGTATGGCGTTGTTTCAGATAGATATATTTTACCGTAATAACTAATTTTATACCGATTTAGTGTGCGGAAAGTGCCATTTAACCACGTCAGTTTCGTTTCCCACAGATGAAAGTCACTTCGGAAATTTCCGGGATATTACCGCACGGGTTTCGAAGCAATCGCATATTTTCGAAGATATTACTGCACGGTTTGAATTTTGTCGTTTGCCAATTCTGACGGTCATATCCGTGAATGTATACATGTTGTTTTGCAAACATATCCCCAAGAACTAACAGTCGTAGAAAAAGTATAGTCTGCAACATATTTAGTAAACTTTTTAAGTCATTCGTTTATTAAAGGCTCGCTGCGCAGGGCTCAAATGCATGTTTTCCACACTTGTTGCTTAATATACTACTATGGTTAGTAAGTATATTATTTAACTTAATTAGGCTTTAACAATATTGATGAGAGGCTAACCCTATTTTTTTTTATAAAAGAAGGGATATTACCCAATGTTGGCAAACAGATAGGATATCTAACATAGTAATATAAACTAAGATATATAACGAACTTTTATTTCAATAATGACCACTAGATTGGAGAATTAACCAAAACTAACCAAAATTCAATTTTTTTTTAGGTTTAAATTCTTTTATTCATATTTTGAGTTAGGATAAATATATTGAGATGCGGTTTTCACTGAATTATTAGGGTCTTATTAGTTTTTGGTTAGATTTTTTTTGCCATTGTATCAGAAAACGTCATCTGGTGGCAACCATCTAACTCATAGCAAATTGTCCGACTTAGGAAAAGCCCTTTGTAACTGGTTGAAGTTTATTAAAATCTATTATGCCATTTTGGAGTTATCGACATTTATTTCCACAAAAATTTGAGCACTGTCCTTTAAGAAAAACAAGTAAAAAGCATTTAATAAAAATTCGTTGATTTTTTTTAAGCTTTAAAACAGTATCAATAATATAAGAAAATTTTGCAAAAAACTGATTTTAAAATTCAAAATGCCAATGAGGTCCGCAAAAATAATTTCCAGCATTTTCCCTTGGCCGATTTACTTAACAATTTTTCTTTCAAATTTGTATTAACATCCGTTTCCCCAATACCGTAGCTTATTGCCTTTATTGGGACGCCCAGTATATAAATCCTAAATAACATTTCAAACTCCTACATTTGCAAAATAGTTTATCAAATTTAAAACCATTCATGCTTGTGGATATGAAAAACCAGAAAATTAATATTTATCATTTATATTTCTACTTCAAATTGTCAAGACTACCAGCTGCAAATCATAACTTATTCTGCTTCAAACTATAAGCTTTTTTTTCATGTAAAAAGTGTTTTTGACTCTACCATAGAACCTATATGATCTTAGTTGCTTTTGTTAGAGTTATTTCAAATTAATGAATATTAGTTTACAGTGGCTATTATACTGTGTTTTTTTTTTCATGCTCGTCCACATTCTCTGTCATTTTCAAAATAGTTTATCAAATTTAAGACCTTTTTTTGCTTGGGGATACAAAAAACCAGGAAATTGCTATTTATTATTTACATTGGTACTTAAAATTGTCACACTTACAAATCAGAGCTTAATAAAACTGCTTCAAATGATGAGCTTATCTTGCTGTTTTGACTGTACCATAGAGCGATAAATTATCTTAGTTGCTTTTGCTATGGTTATTTTAAATAAATGAGTATTTATTTAAGCCTTTTTTATATTGAGTTTTTTTGTCATGCATATCCTCATTCTCTTTTACTTTCAAAATAATTTATCTAATTTAAAACCTTTTTTTGCTTGGGGATACAAAAAAAAACAGAAAATTGCTATAAGCTTAAAGCTGTCAAAACCGGAACCGGCAAATAAACACTTATTCAAACGGCTTCAAATTATAAGCATATCTTTTTTTTTTCATGTAAAAATTCTGTCTGAATTATTTTTCTTACGGTTTTGACCCCACCATGGAGTAGTAAATTATTTTAATTGCTTCTGCTGCTTATTTCAATAAAATAAAGATTACTTTAAAGTAAGTTGTCGATTTTTTCCATGTCTATCCACTATTCCTTTAATTTTCAAAATAGTTTAATTTAAAACCATTTTTTTGCTTAGGATGGATGGATGGGATGGGATGGAAAAAAGTAAAAAAAATGCTATTTGTAATTTATATTGCCTCTTACAGTTGTCAAACCCGAAACCTGCGAATTATAAGCTATTGTTTTTTTTTTTCATGTGAAAATTGTATAACCCTGTCTTATTTATTTTACGATTTTTACTCTTCCACGGAGCAGTAAATTATCTTCGTCGCTTTTTTTAGAGTACTTCAAATAAATAAATATTAGTTTAAAAATGTGGGCATTGTGTGAATATTTTTCCTTGGTCCCATTCAAACGCGAGTAGGATCGTACATCACCCCTAGCAATTAAATATAGACGCCATCGTATTATTTAAAACGAGATAAAACCGGTCGAATTAAAATAACCTTGTAACGACAAGCTTTAAAATGCTCGAAATCAAAGCAAAGAAGAGAATTATTAACAGTGATAAATGGTCCTACTTTATTGGCCGTCTGCACCCCCTGCGATTTTGTTACAATGAAACACTCTCTGCGCCCGGCTGCGTGGAATGCGGGGGTGAATGCCACTTAGTTCTACAAGCGAAGGCCCTCGTACTCATTCTAATAATAAGTAATTGTGCGGAGCTAAAAGTCACGGAATATATAAAATTTATCTGCAGTGGGGTGCCTTCATATACCAATTTAGTGGCACTCGGGAGGGACATATTAAAAAACGGTTTTTGTTTGAGATAAAATCGGGAGACAGCCGTCGACGTCGCACCGCGACACTTTTTAAATCTAGCAGACGTCCGATACACTTTTCGATTTTCATTTCAAAGTAGCTCGATTTTAATTTGAATTTAGTTGTCTGATTGATTTTTCGTATACACCTATAGCTCAATATTCAATTTGTTTCAAAGTGCTGCATGCGATGAAAATATTTGCTATTATACAGGGTGTCACATAAGAATCTCACAACGCTTATTTCAAATAAAGCCCCCAGATATATTATTGCGTTTTTAGATTTCTGAAAGAAATCAATATCACATTCCTTAAGATGTCCCAATACTGAATACAAATAATTTCCTAGATAGCTTTAGTTAATTTGATATGCTTTTGGTCCTATTTACGAGGTACGGGACTTTAGAACTGACCACTTAGATCGTCTGATTCAAAGTCTTTGGATTTTCATCTCTCGAGAGTAACTGTTGAACGATGTAACATAATATAAATGCCGACGACAACAAATCCAAAAAACTGATACACTTTCCGCTTTTCATTTCAAAGTAGCTCTATTTTAATTTGGATTTATAAGATTTAATTCTCTGTACATCACTTTCCAAGCAGCAAAGTTGTCAATCTGTATAGCAGTCTCTCACTTGGAAAAACAAAATGAAAACAGATATCAGGAATAGAGAGATCATAAAAAGGTCTGCTGGATTTCTCCGAGTTGCTAAGCAGCCTTTCCCGAAAAATGTTAGTGCATTTAGAGCTACAACGTAATATAAGTATACAGCACGATGTCGTATTAATGATATTGTTATAACCATGCAGGAAATGGAGATTCGGAATGAAAAAAATCCAGAAATTAAATTTCTTTAGAAATGATTGTAGATTGTTTGAATAATTTTTATTTTAACAGAATAGACCGGTGAAATTCCGTACGCCCGCCACTGGTATATTTAAAAAAAATTGCGGTACACTAGATAATCCCCTTTGATACATAGCACATGTTTGCCAAATTTCATTAAAATATCTGTAGTGGTTTTACAGCTATTAAAAAATATTACACAATACAACTTTAACGACCTGTACCTCAAAAGTTAAGACATTTAAGACATATGCTCATATGAAGTTTCCATTTTAAAATGGCCCCAAAAATAGCGTGATTGATTATTGACATTCAATTAGAAAACGCCCTGTATAAAGGAAGTCGGTTGGTTAGTATGTAAAGCAATCGATGTATTGAATTTTAAAATTTATTTTCGAAGTCGACTAGCAAATGAGAATGATCTAACTAATTACAATAAATTATTTCTACAATGTAAGGGGTGCTTTTCTCGATGTATAGAACTTTAAGTTGCAATAAAACAACGATGGATTATTCGATTGACATGAATTTTATTTATCAGAAAGATAATCTTGTGGCATTACATTTTAAATATGATTTCTGGCATATATCCGCCACGGCTGGCGCGGATGTAGATGTAGATTTATAAAAAGATAAAGAGATTTACTAACCTAAACAAATTTATTAATTAATTAAAAATTAATTTTTACAGCTTATTGATTATTATTTGCTACTTACTCTACTTACTATTAGGTTTGTATTTTATCGAAATGGATATTTTTCAAACCAGCCAAGATCATTGTTTTTCCTCTAAAAATCTTTTATAGTTTACATGGTAGCCTATATTCGAAGAATTGTAGTAATTATGGCCACTGAAAGACCTTATTTCTTATATCTATATATCGAAACACATATTTGTCAAGAAATACTGATTAATCTTCACAGCTCATTGATTATTATTTGCTGCTTACATTACATTTAAATTTTATTGAATAGCCAAGAACACATTGTATTTTTAAATTTGTAAACTTTTATTTGGTAGCCTATATTCGAAGTTATTTTATTAGAACCATTACAAATTATACATATTATAGCCGCTGAGAGGTTTTATTTCATAGAAACTACTGTAATACAATGGTACATAAGTTTTTGTTGAGCATTTATTTGCAACAGTCTCGATACTTTAAGCACTTCGAAGTTAATTTTACATTTACTGTTCTTAATGAAACTCTCCTAATATCTGGTTTAATTTAATATTAAAGCATGTATCTACTAACGTAGCTTTAGATATCCTATACTGTCCACTAAGGTTAACCCCCGGGAACACGTTAACCCATTGGTGAAACAAGCTTTATCAGATTGCTTAATAGTATCTTTGGACCAAAATTATTTTAAATTTAATGGACAGATTTACATCTCTAAAGAAGGTTTGATTATGGGAAACCCACTTAGTCCTTTGTTAACCGAAATTTTTATGGATAATTTGGAAAATATCATACTAGAACACGTCTTTAAGTAAAAGTTTTCTATGGTGGTATAGATACGTGGATGATGTCTTTGATTGCTTTGTTTTACAATTGAATTCTTTTTTAAATTACATTAAAATTCACTATCCAGGTTGAATAGGATAACTCTATCAATTTTTTAGACTTAACTATTACGAAAACGCAAAACAAATTAGATTTTTTTATTTCCATTTCCATTTTGTAAGGAATGTAAAGCTCGACCCATTGGTGAAACAAGCTTTATTAGACTGCTTAATAGTATCTTTAGAGCAAAATTATTTTAAATTTAATAGACAGATTTACATCTCTAAAGAAGGTTTGATTATAAGAAACCCACTTAGTCCTTTGTTAGCCGAGATTTTTATGGATAATTTGGAAAATATCATACTAGAACACATCTTTAAGTAAAAGTTTTCTATGGTGGTATAGATACGTGGATGATGTCTTTCATTGCTTTGTTTTACAATCGAATTCTTTTTTAAATTACATTAAAATTCACTATCGAGATTGAATAGGATAACTCTATCAATTTTTTAGACTTAACTATTACGAAAACGCAAAACAAATTAGATTTTTCCATTTCCATTTCCATTTTCCATAACACGAACAAATTAAAACAATTACATACATGGGAGAACCCAGTGAAAAAGTTTCAAAACATTTATCAAAATGTGGTTTAAAAATAGTTTTCAAAACTAACAATAGGAAAATTTTTAAAAAACAATAAAACGAAATGTCCAAAATCTCAAAAATGAAGTGTCTGCAGGTTGAAATGCGGATCTTGTTCTCAAATTTATATTGGACATACAGGTAGATCCTTTAACAAACGCATTAACGTACATAAAAGAGCGTTTAAAAACAATAGTCTAGATTCTAATTATACTACACACTTAAACACAGAAAAACACATTTTTGGCCACAATTTTGATATTTTACATACAGCCACAAAAAGTAGAAAATTGAATTTATTGGAAGTCATGGAGATTAACAAAATGACTGATTCAAATGTATTGCTTAACGATCAAATTACATTTAAATACCTCTCCATTATTAAACTTAAATTCTCACAACATTAATTAAGATTTGATTGTGATTTTTCGGTACATATAGTAGCAGGTAGTTTATAAATATTGCATTTGACAAAGATACGGTGTTGTCGAAACAATTGTCATGTGAATATATATAATTTCGTGAAAATCTATTTATAGCTATTTTTATTGTGGGATTGTCAATCATTATTTTTTATGTTTAGACCACGGGTTAAAGAAAAGTTTGACGAAATAAATAAGAACTAAAAGTTCAGATCTGAAAATCTGAACTTTTAGTTCTTATTTATTATGTTAAATGGATTTTCATCAAGTAAAAGCCACCTCAGTACAATTTTTGATTGGTTAGTTTGGAAGGCAACCACAGTATTTGAGAACCAATATTATATAGGTTCATAATGAGCATATAATGGATATACAAAATAATCGATCTCCTATAACGAATGAAAACATTTTTATGTAGGAACATTTACATTATTGTTCCTTGAGCAGACATTTTTTTACTAATCTAAACACACATGTTGGTTGAGTCCAAACTTTTGGAATTGCCATGAACATTTTGTGTGTTTTTCTTGTGCCTTGTAATTGAAAAATGTCTTAGTAGAAATGTAATCTACATAAGTTCCTTTTGAGTAAATGTGTGAAAGATTATAATTAAATTAAACTTAACAAGTTACCTATTACCAAATATTTATTTGGAACTAAGAATTCAAAAATTCGATAATAAATAGGGAAATAATTTAATAGGATATCAGGGGTGAACTAAAAGAGCTTCAAATATTCCATACTATCGAAAAAGGCTTGCAATTCGTTGGTTAATATGTAAAGTAATCAAGCGATCCTCTCTGAATAGTCCATTAGAAAACAGCAACAAATCTGAAAATTTATTTTCGAAATCAACTAGCAAAGAAAAATGATTTTTTCAATGTTTAAACATGCACTAGAACTAAAACATTTTTAGGTTAATGAACAAATGAACAAAATTTTGCAAATGCCAAGAATACAACTACAAAATACAAGATCTAATTTCCGTAAAACTAATATAACGCAATAGATCATAACTTTTTCCTACATAAATATATGAAAGATTCAAATTACATGAAACTTAAAAAAAACGTATTTAGGATTAGGCGCAGTAAATTTTATTACAACAAATATTTATTTCTAACAATTTCGACATTTTTAGCAATTTTACATTTACTGTTCTTACTTGCCTAGTTCTTAATCCCTCCTAAATATAGCATCAAATATCTTATAATATCCACTAAAGTTGGTTGTGTCTATTTTTCACTAACCTAAACACACACGTTGATGCGAGAGTACTGATTAATTTTTACACTTAATTGATTATTATGTATTACTTACTATTAGGTTCATACTAAAATCCAAATTCAATGGATATTCACCAAACTAGCCGAGAACTTTGACTGTAAAAGTTGTATAGTTTTATAGTAAACTAGACTTTGTTTCCTCGTATTTGTATTGGCTTGTATTTTGGCCAAACAGTTAAAACATTATTTTTATTAAAATTTTTCTTTTCAGAGTTTTGGATATGAAATCAGTATTATCGATTACAATTTTGTGCATTTGTGTCTGGTGTTCGGTTTCCGTTTTTAAATTGGAAGCAGAAGCATTACCGTTTCCAAGAAAAGTAAGTAACTAATTTTAGCGATGGTACAATACCGTTTGGGATGACTGGCTGGTGATATCCACTTTTCCTTTTTGCAAATAATTTATTTTATTTAGCTTTTGCTATTATACGATTATCTTCAGATCCTTTTTACACAATAATAAAAATTAATTTTTATGGGGTTTGAAGAAAATTACGTTATTTAAATATCAACGGTAATTGTATATTTCAATCGTTTTATGTACGTTTCTTGTTAAATTTAGGTAGTGCCATTTAATTCCAAGGAGCACATTATCCATGGACCAAGAAAAAGACCATTTTGCAATGCATTCACTGGTAAGTTAAAATATCTATAATTTCAACTCAAGATGTATTGCTAGTATTTATTTTATGTATTGCGATTTTTTACACCATATTCCGCAACATAACATCCAAATATCCAACATTTTCTTCTTTTTTCTTGGTCTACCGTTTCTTGCTTTGTTTGGGACTCCATTCGACATCGACCCTAAACGATGACTACAAAATTCCAGTTTCCAACACGCTAGGAAAAGCGAATTTTTCAAAAGTACGCTCGTATAAAAATTTTATATGTCGGTAATGACAGGTACAGAATGACTCTCTCCATTTTTTTGTCTATTTCTCCCTTTTATTACACGAGACAGATAAATCAATAAAAAAATGTTTTTTTTTTCGAACGAAGCTCTGAATCAAAATAAGTCTCTAAAAATTGCAGCTATTGAAATTTGACAGGAAAGTAAAGCTCGACCTGCATAAGTGCAAGTATTTTTAAAAATTTAGAATTTTTTTTATATTATTTTGAGTTCCAGAAAAAAAAAATTGTCAAAAACCATGCATACGATTGGAAAAATTCTTGTACCCGAGAACTATAATTTTCGTATTTACCCTTTTTGTCTATTATACAGGGTGTGTAAGTTATTTTTGAAAAAAATAAGCCGTGAATCGTTTTTTAGGGAGCAAAATGTCTTTATTTTCGTTAGTTTGACGATATTTTGAGGTATTTTTTTTTTTTAAGAAACTTCCATAGGCTACTGCATTGCTTTTTACAAAACTTCTGGATTCCTCCTACTTCGGTTTTTGCTTAGTCGAAATTGCTGACGTTTCGCCAATCATCCTGTTGGCTTCTTCAGAGCTTGACTGAAACTGGCTCGTATTTTACTCTGTACCTGCTTATATATTGCTTGAGATGGGGGAGGAAGCTAATGAGGGGCATAAACACCGTCTCGGATGACTGATTCCCAAATTGGTGACAGATAGAGACCTGAGTCGCGATTAAGATTGTTAAGTTGTTTATAGATTTCTATAGACTCTCGGATTTTTCGTTGGTAGAAGAACTGATTACATGCTAGAATTTTAGTTTTATGAAATAAAATTTTATGCCCGGTTTCATGAGTGTGTTTGGCAACAGCTGATGAGTGTGTGTAAAGAGTAAAGTAAAGTGAAAGTAAAAGCAAAAGTAAAGAGAGTAAAATACAAGCCAGTTTCAGTCAAGCTCTGAAGAAGCCAACAGGATGATTTGGACTAAGCAAAAACGGACCCAGGAGGAATTTTGAGGTACTTATACGATACGATTTTAACTATTTTGCGAATGTTACACAGTGGTCCACATGAGTACAATGCCCAAATTAGAGAAAGACGTTTTTTTGGATTATAATCTGCCTATCATGGTTAGCCTGGTGAGTTTTTTCAATCTAAGGTCTTAAAGGGCGTATAAACATCTTCTTCCTGCATGTATTCTCTTGTTTATTTCCTGGGATCCGATGTCGTGGCTATTCCGAGATATTTCAATTCCTTAACTCCTCCAAAATTTTGGTCCCGATAGTTATATCCTATCAATTCTATCTCTTTTCTGGACCTTCCGGTTGTGGTACATATATTTGGTTTTGTTTTCGTTGATTTCGTTTTTTCTGCTTCCTTCTCGAATCCAATGAAAGTTTTCCTCATTTTTATTATGCTACTTCCTGTCAGATCTACATCATCTGCAAAGAACAGTAGTAGATTGGGACTTTCTCTTCTGATTATATGTTCCAGAGCTATTTGTGAAGAGTTGTGGTGAAAGTGTTTCTCCCTGCTTTGAACTATTATTTATCGCGAATGGCTCTGAGTATTGTTGTTTTATCCTAACTATACACTGTGCTTCTTCCATACACATTCTTATCAGACCGACCAGTTTTTTGTGGAAAACATGTTCTTGCATTGCTGTCCACAGTTTCGTTCTACATACTCTATCAAATGCATGTTTGAAGCGTTTGAACTCTCGATCATATTCCTATCATTTTTTCATTATCTGTTTGAAGTTGAAAATCTGGCCAATATTTGATTGATAGTCCCTAAGTAATTCTTCAGTATCTAGTTCGGTTCTTTCCAGTAGGGCTTTCGTTATAAGTTGTTGTGAGAAGCGCGATTTCTCTGTAGTTGGTAAATTGCTTTTTGTGGATTGGTACAACAACCCCTTCCTTCCATTGCTCTGATGTTGTTACATTTTGTCAGATGTTTTGTGTCAGCTTATGAATATATTTCAATTTTGCATATGCAGGGTGTTTAAAATAAAGTGTAGTTCACTATATAAACTTTCGGTCGAAAGTCAAAAATTAGGGAGTTACGGAGCTATAAATGTGACGGAAAAATTAATGTTTTTATTTTTTTTGTTATATTTTTTATGATATTATAAAAACTCACGTTCGGATTTTTTTTTTATTTTTTCATAAAGGGGAACTTGTCCACCCACATCATTCTTCTAAATTTGAGGACAATCTTATACAACAAATAATATGTTTTCAGTCTATATTTTATTTAGAAAATTTTGTCTTCTACATAATAGGTAATAATTTTTATTAAGCATAGTGAGCTGCTTTCACTTCTTATTTTATGTACAGGCGTGCAAACGGAAATTACTTTTAAGTTTTTCATGTTTATACACAAGTATATCATAGGAGGTAGATTTACATAGCTACTAGAGATATAGTTGCCCTCTCTATGCCGATAAAACAAGGACTTATGAAGCAACTATAAAACGAGATATCTAGAAATCGCCGTTTAGAAAGGAAATGGCGCAAAGTGCAGGTTATTAGGTGAAATGTAGAGGCATGTGCATGTGCTCTACGAAAATATCGAAATATTATCTAATATTTACTAATATCTACTATATTATCTAATGGCTATATGGGCAGACCCTATTATCACAGATATTTATCAGATTTCATCAAAGGCTACATGAGTCTGGAAGTTTCGAAAAAAAAGTTTTGATACGAAGTCGAGCACCCAGATTGGAAGTTGCTGTGCTAAATATTACTGAAGGGCAGTCGGAGACAAGTATGGTCTGTTCATAAATATAAGAAAGTGACCAATTGCTTTTGAATGGGATTATCCAAGGGTGGTCATTAACATACAATGCAACAAGATTATTACCTAAAGTTTCGGTATTTAAATTCAAGTAAAATTTTGGTCCGTAATAGAAAATAATTTTATACCTACTTGTGTTTAATATTCTTTGGTTTGGAATACTACTTAGTTTAAGTTTATTAGTAATCATTCTTATTTCGTGTCTAATACAGCGTGTGTTGAATCGTGTGCGAATTATGCAAAATATGTGCGCGTTTAGCGTATCTCAGGAGATGCTCTCGCCCAAAAGCAGAAAACACTATTCTATTGAGACTAAGGAAGTTATAAACAATATTTATTTGACTCTCATTGAACGTGGTGTCAGCAAGCAAACATCTTTAGAAGAAACGGCTACATTGACGAAAATTCCAACATCAACTGTATGGAAAATTGTGAATAATCTCATTTCAGCGATGCTGACATTATCTCGAGTGTAGATGAAAGTGATCAAGATATAATACGGCGTAAAATTTACCAGTAAGTGCACCTGGATCACCCACGTACAGCCTAGCCAAACACCTCGTATCATTGCCCCAACCCCACGTAGGAAATTCGGAGTCGTATATCAAGGACTCAACACACTTTATCAGCAAAATTCAGGACATAATTCTTCAGCCAGATGACACCCTTGTCAGTTTTGATGTTGTGTCCTTATTCACAAAGGTCCCGGTGAAAGAATCTTTAGACCTGATCGCAAGAATTTTCCCAGATGACATTGTCAAGGTTTTCCAGTCTTGCCTAACGGGCAGTTACTTCTTATGGGATGGGGACTTCTACGAACAGACGGATGGGGTAGCTATGGGAAGCCTACTTAGCCCGGTGATAGCCAACTACTTTATGGAGAAATTCGAGCAGAAAGCGATTAGCTCGTCTGAATATAAACCATCAAAATGGCTCCGATACGTGGATGACACCTTTGTAATTTGGAGTCATGGAAGAGACAGACTTGATCGTTTCCTGGACCACCTAAACGCTCAACATCCAAGTATAAAATTTACCATGGAGACAGAACAAATCCGCTAATAGCGTTTCTGGACGTTCTAATAAAAAGATGCAATGGGAAACTAAGCCACATATTGTACCGCAAGCCGACTCACACAGACAGGTACCTACATGCCTTATCCAACCATCACGCAAGCCAAAAAAGAGGAATCATTACAACCTTAACAGAATGTGCCTGGAGGATTTGTGATCCACAACACCTGGAAGCAGAACTAGATCACCTCAAAGAAGCCTTCCAATCAAATGGATACAGGATATTTGATATCGATAAGGCTATGAGGCCCAGAACTGCTTCACGACAAGACCCGGGTGAACAACTAACGGTTGCGAGTGCTTATCTACCTTTTATTCCTCGAGTGACAGACAGGATCGGAAAAATATTGAAAAAGCATAATATTCACACAATATTTAAACTAACAATGAAAATACAACAAACGCTAAAATCAGCCAAGGACAAGAGAGATCCACTGTCAGCCGCCGGAGTCTACCGCATACCATGCACGTTTGGAAAGGTGTACGTTGGAACGACAAAAAGATCTGTCGCAACCAGGATAAAGAAGCATCAGAGAAACTGCAGACTGGGACAAACGGACAAATCGGCAGTAGCGGAAAACGCGCTCAGTGAAGGGGATCACAACATTCTTGTTGGGGAAGCCAGGCTTCTTGCGCCCACTTCGGGCTATCATGCCCGCCTCGTACGAGAAGCAATAGAAATTCATAAACATACAAATAATTTCAATAGAAAAGAAGAGACACTGCAGCTCAAACAAATTTGGAACCCCATCTTAAGAAACACAAGGATAGCCCCGGTAGTCACAACCACTCATGCATTAAAATGCCCCGCCCACTCCTCTCCACGACTCACCAGGCATAAATACAACTTACGGCCGGGAGCGCGTCAGTCTGCATCCAACATCGGAGATGGAAGCTCCTCAAAAGAAGCTAGCCGCTCGTGCTAGCGAAACGTCATGAAGAAATTCCACTCAACGACGGCTATTAAGCCCGAACAAAAACACTTACAGTTCATGCCTGTGATAATTATGCAAAAAATATAAGGCATACAGTATTAAGGCTTCCGCATTACCACTGTATATTTAATCCCATTGAACATGTTTGGCACCAACTGAAATTTGCCATTCGTCGTAACAATGTTTTTCCCTGTATTTACTCCAATGTCCTCAAACCTATAGAAACCGAAGTTTTTAACATCCCTCCACAAAGGTGGGCAAATTCTGTTAAACATATAGAAAAAGCAGAACAATCGTATATCCATATTGCAAATAATATAGAATAAATAGTAATGTAAATGTGCTTTATATTTTTTTTTGCAAACTGTAAGTTTTATCCCAGATTGCACACATACATAGCAAATTGCATGAGCACCGTCCCGGATGACTGATTCTCATATTGGAAATAGGAAAGACCTGAGTCGCGGTTAGGGTTGTTTGTTTCGTTGGCAGAAGAAATAATTACACGGAAGAATTTTATTTTTATCGAATAAAATTTTTTGTTCGGTTTCGTAATTGTATTCGACAACTGCTGATGAGTTTATTTGTCTTAGTCTTAAGAGGCATTCGTGTTCTTTGAGCATAATTGATATTTTTCGCCCTGTCCCTCCAATGTAAACTTTGCCGTATATGCATGGAGAGCTGTGGAAGTTATTATTCTGCGTTCAGTGACTCGAACTGAGATAGTGTTAAGGCTCTGTAGACAAGAAAATTAATAACCGATGATTTTTGGGCCGGATGGTGATGTGACATGCTTTTCTGAATTACCCAATGTTAGGTCTGTTTTTCTATTGATAAAAATATCTTAGAATGGGAGGTTATTATTAGTTACTAGTTCAATTGCAAAACGTATGATAGAGTATATAGAGTTTAAATGGCAAATAAAATCTAGTAAGGATTGTCGACCATGAGGCCAAATAGCAAAAATATCATCAACGTAGATTTTCTATAATTTTGGTTAGTTCAAAGACTATAAATATACTCGCTATGACTGGGGTAATGCAGAATCCTTAAACGATTCTTCAAAAATTTGACCGTTATAAGAAAAATATATCCCAGACAAGCATTTTTCAATTAAGATGAGACGGTTTGGTTCCAGATTCTCAGATTTTAATATATCTGAAATAAAGTTCAGTGTTTTAGGAATAGGGACTTAAGTAAAGAGAGATTCTAGGTCGAAACTAACCAGAATATCCTGCCCATCTAATGTAATGTTTTAAGGGTTTTAATATGATATGGATATTTTGCTAGAGAATATGTTGGAGAACCAATGGTGCCGATAATAGGTCGAAGGGGTAATCCTGGTTGGTGAATCTCAGGGAGTCCGTAGAGACGAGGAATTTTAGAGGCATGACCCTGTGGACGTTTCTTTGAAACACTAACTAACTAAAACTAACCAAAACTATCATTTTGTACAACTTCTGGGTATCCAGTATATTCACTGTCGGATATAATACAAAATAATAGAAAATTTTGGCGCGATATTTCTGAACTTAATGTTTATGTTACATTGGATAAGGATAATATAAAGAAAACAACACCAAAACCTAATTCCAACAACATGTTTTTGTTGGATTATTCGTAATGCTGCAATCCAGGAAACTCTCTGGACATTAAATGGACTAAAATTTTTGTACAACTTCTGGACATCCAGTACATTCATTGTCGGATACGATACAAAATAATAGAAATTTTTGGCACGATATTTCAGAACTAAATGTTTATGTTACATTGGATAAGGATAATATAAAGAAAACAACACCAAAACCTAATTTCAGGGGTTAAAACAACATGTTTTTGTTGGATTATTCGTTATGCTAGTTGAAGACTACCGTTACGTCAAAATTTGAAAATTAATGTCAGACCGATGTAGTCACAATGCTGTTACGTTATAGGTATCATGTGACGTCACGGGTTATAATTAATATGCATTCACAGAATAAGAAGAATCGTTACTAACCACAAACCAAAGTTCATATGCTTTAATTGTTGAATCTTAACATTCCGACAAACACTTACTAGTATAGTTCAAAAACTTTAAGATTTGAATATTTCTTATAGGAATCTTGTAAAGTAATCCACGGATTTTCAAAATTTTTATGACATTCAAAAGTGTGATATGTGTTCAATGGATATCCACGCTTGCGCTACATGTACAAATCTTGGCATTCACTCAACAGCCTATTGTTATTGCGTATGATTTTTTTATAAATTTAGTTAGGAAGATTGAAAGGGCCAATTCAATTCCATCCAATTAACCTGCAGTTAGGTGCTTTTCAAAATAGCAATCCTTCCGAAATATTTTATTGTTCTATCTATTTTCGATTTTAAGATAAAAAATAAAAATAGATTTCAGTATGTAGAGACATATGTTGGTGTGTCGCCGCTAACTAAACAAATTTGTGGAGTACCATAGGGGTCAATTTGTCAATTTTGCGCAAGTTATTATTTTAATATTTGCATATATATTAATAAGCTACCTTAAACAATGCATCTAAGCCAAAATTTTTATTATTCGGGACACAAAATGATTGAGTGTGTGGAATTATTAAAAACAAAATCGGTAACGATGATGTTATTCCAACCAGAGCAGGAATCTTGGGCTAATTTTTGATTCTGAGTTTTTAATTTCATCTCCACAAATGTATCCAAATGGCATATTCCAATCTTTTCTCCATCAACATCTTTGGTTTAGAAGTGATAAGATTAGACTTACGGATTCTTTTTTTCTTATTTATTTTAACTTTGTGGATGTTGTATATGGCCCCTGTCTCCTTAGTATAGACAACCAGAGAATACAGCGCGTCCAGAAAGCATAACTTCAATTCATTTGTGGCATTCGCTGTAGAGAAGAAACGAAATGGCCATCTATGGAGAAGCGCAGAACTTTACAAGCAGCTGAGTTGTTTCATAAAAGTATTACTACAGATCGGTCATCGTATCTAACAAATAAAATTCGATATCCAGATGTGCACACGCTTAATTTAAGATTTCGCTGCCACTATGAAAGGCGTTTTACTTATGATATTTATATTTTGTTTAAAAATATTTAAAAACATAATATAAACAAAATATAAACAGTTTCTTTTAAGTTAATGTTATGAGTGACTTCTTTTGTTTTTTATATACAGTTTTTTTTTAAATTTGCATCGTACGAGTGACTCTGTTTTGTCTTTTTGCGTAATTGGTATCGTCAGTCAACATTAATAGACATTATATATAGTTTACCTTGGGGGCTGAACTATAATCTTTTTTAATTTGAATTTCTGCCTCCTTTTTGCTTGTCAAATTGGTTATTGGATGTGGATGCTAATTATATAAATACTCACCGCAAATACACTATTATTATTATTATTATTATTATTGCCATTATTATTATTATTGTTATTATAATTATTATTATTATTATTATTATTATTATTATTATTATTATTATTAAATTTACACTTGGCTGCAAAAAAAACAATGATATTTTTGGTGAAAATTTAGAAATCACAACTTTTAAATTTTTGCCTGGTTTACATACACTTTTTAGAATAGTTTAGATAAAATGACAAATTGGAATCCACGTATTTAGTCGTTAGATAAATGGTGGCGTGCTAGTTATTATCGAGGATTTATTGAACGTTTGCTTCATGATTTCGTTTAACTTTTAATAGTTACATAATTGATTTAATTACTTTCTTCTCTTTTTATTTTTGTTTTATTTTTTTTTACTACAGCTTTTCTTGTAGTACTAAATCTATTATCACAAATCTGTCTATTTGTCATCACAAAATGTACAGGGTGAGCCAACGATAGAGCAGAGTTCATTATCTCATTGGTTTCAACAATTATGAGAAAACGGTAAAAACAAAAGGTGTAAAAATTGATATTAATTAAATAATTTGTTAATTTGTAGTTATTTGTAGTAATAGAAAATTAATAACATTTACTTTTTCTGTGAATTTAAAAGTTGGGCGTTATTTTCACCAAGATTGCCAATAGCTGTCTGTTGCTTTATTTGCGGTTCCAACAAAGTTCTTACTCCTATTCATTTTTTAATCTTAACAGAATCTTGTTGGCCAACAGTTTTGTCATGACCAACAAATCTTATATCAAACGTCTTAGATAGAAAGAAGGATAAATATTGGAAAAGTTGAAACATATCGCAAAGTATTAAAAATAAGTATATGACACACTTAAAAAAAGGTTTAGGTGTTTGTAGGATCTTTCAGAAATAATAATAATCTATATGGTCTGCCATTATAGAAAATCGAGATTTTTCGTTTTAAAATGATCCAAATGTATTCGTTTATTTGAAATAAGCATAACAATAATGTATAATGTAAATAATAATAAAATTTGTATTTTTTATTTCAAAACCAATTAAAAAAAAAATTAAAATTTAATTTAAAATTTTAAATTGTATGCCCTAACAACAAACTTTTGAAGCCAACTTTACTCTATCGTTAAGTCACCCTGAATGTATTTTCTGTGGCAAAAAGGTGTATAATAGATAGATTATAGAGTTGACATATTTCCGAATGAAGCTTAATTATCAATAAATATTATTATTATTAATATTATTATTATTATTTATATTATTATTATTATTATTATTATTATTACAATTATTATTTTTGCAGGATGTGGGAAGAAGCGATCAAATCTTCCGGCGCTCACCTCCGATGGTATAGAAATCGAGGATTCGATCAACAGTTTACTGGAATTAAGTGCCGAACCGGCAGTGGAGGACCTCTCGCGGCAAATTATGTCGGAAGCGAAATTGTGGGAAGCCATACAGGAAGCGAACGTCGAGCTGAACCGACGAAAACAGCAAAACTCCCTGGAAAATGCGGAAGATGACGTTGGGATCCCGGCCAGGAGTGCAACGGCAAACTGCGCATTGCCGCCATGTTATATCTAATTCGAAAATCGATCACGATTTGCCTCTCTTGTATATCGAACGACGTTATTCATAACTTAAATTTTTGAAAATGTGTTTACCTAGCCAGAGTAAATATGAATATGAATATAAATATGGCCTTTTGTGTTGCGAGACAAAAATTGTAAAAGTAATATGATATAATAATAATTTACTACTTATTTATGGCTATGTGAAAAATAAATTATAGGCATTCTAATAATATAATAATTTTTTGAAAAATGCAGAAATAAATTTCCAATAAATGTTTATAAAAATGAATATTTATGTAGCCAGTAGGAATTTCTGTAAATGAGTGTTTGAGTTCGGAAATATATTTTTGAAAAATTGGCTTATTAAAAATTTATTAAGCCTCTGACACGCTTTAGAAAACACTGCAAAATATTTGTTGGAAAGTTGCGCTTTTCGGGTTTGCGGCTCGTATCTTTGTTGTCCTTAAACTGATCTAATAGGTAAAATAAAATGCAGTGGTGTAGATTTGTTACATATTTACTGTTTCTGAGTTATAAAAAAAAGTATTTTTTATGCAACGCTCTGCGTATTTATGGATTATGAAACCAGTTTATCTTTTCAAAAATACGCAAATAACTGACATTTTTCTAAAACTTACAGGGTGTCCCAGTAAGTTTGTAAAATGTTGCTTTTATCCTTTATTTTTCTTACAATGCCAGTGGCTGACATTACGATTAGATATATATTGCCCGTCTTCAAATAATTTTTTCATGAATAATTAGGCTTATTCAACTAACTAAAAGAGATAACTTCTTGAAAAATATCAAATTTTATCAATTATTGAATTGCTTAAGTAGGTAATTTATTATGATACTTTTAAACAAGAAAAGCATGAATAAAATTTGTTGCATGGCAATGTAAAGTTAATAGAATTAGTTTCGACAATAAAGTGGTAATACTGAAAACGGTTGAGCATGTCAAAACACAACAGTAATGTCAGCGCAGGGAACTTTGAAAGAAACGTAAAAAATAATAAGGTAGTTTTATTTTAAACATCATTTGATAGTCTAAGTTAATAACGATTCCAACTTTATTTCAGCGTTGCCCTTCATTTTGCAACGTATAATAAAGATATTCAGATGCGGTTTTCGCAGGGTTGTAGGACCCTTATTTCACTTTCTAATAAATAATACAAATTTATGCAAATATGTCAGAAAGAGCTACCTAGTGGCAAGGTACTCAATCACAACTGCTTCACACAGCAACTTTGGAAAAGTTCTTTTTGACTACGCCGAGTTTATTAAAATCCATTAAACTTTTTAGGAATATGGACATTTATAAAGAAAAAGTTCGAATACCCAACTACTTTCCTCGACGCGATAGCACTAACAGCATTAAGCAAAAAAAATGTGATCCTGTGTCAGTTTTAAAACATTACTTACTAGAACTATGGTGAACAATAAATTTTTTAGTAGAATCCGTGTTTTAGCATTCAAGGTAGCAATTGCGCCACCTAGTGGTTGGTCATTTCAGATACTCTAGAATAATTTCCAGTATTTTCTCTGACAGATTTACTTCATTTTTTTTTTAAATATCTTGGACTGCTTGTTTCCCTAATACTTCTTTCTTACCCTTTTATTTTAATAATACACAAATGAAAGTTAGATATTACGCACGAAGAATCGATTACCTCGCATATAGATATTTTTATTATGGCATTTACCATTATCAAAAATATCTATGGAGTCCTTTTATGTCAGTAAGTATGTAACAACAACCCAAATGTCAACAATGCCATATTTCCAAAGGTGATGATTAAAATGATAGCCATTTTCTGCAATAAACAATTAGCACATATTTTGGATTTTTTGAAAAGCATTAAAAAGGTTCATCGATCTCAATCGCAGATTTAAGATCTAACTATCTCGCAACATTATACTGGGCTAAGTACTTACGTACTCTAAGCTTACTTCAGTCCAACAAACTATATGTCTGCCCAAAATGAAACATAAAATGGACAAATATTTCACATTTATTTTTATTCCTTCATTTATATGTGACTTTATTTTTGCTTATCTTGATGTAAAAAAAGGTAAGTTAATAATTTTAAAAAAATCTATATTATTTTACTTCTTCGTTAAGCTTATGGATAACGCGGCTTGAATGTTAAAAACGAAGGGGGGTTACGAAAATGTGGTTAACAAAAAATTATCACTTTGGCAGTTCTGGTACTTCATAGACCACCTCAGAACTAGCACTAGAATAGCACCTTGCCAATGTCATCATCCTTGGCTGGATGATTAAAGGACTTGCGGATTCCAGCGGAAATCATTCCGCCGATTCCCTAGCCAAGAAAGCTGTCCGACTAAACTTTATATTAGCAGAGCCCTCTGTTGGTCTGGCTACGTCAGTTATCCAAGAACAGATAAAGGAAAACTCCCGGAAACAATTTTCATGAGACAGAAACCTGTTAGCTAGCTAATACACTATTGAGCTATCCAAATGAAACAGCAGCCAAACAATTTCTGTTTATACCCATGAGAGAAAATGAACGTTTCCACAAGTATTCTTAACACCAATTCAGACAGTAGAACATTCTGTGAGAATGTCGTCACCTCTTGTTTGGGTATTAGGCTTGATGTAATGCTGAATCCCAAGTGCTCCTTCATTTACAGATGCAGATGGTATAGAGTAGTATAGATGATAAAACAGCATATGTAAGGGGCTCATTTATACATTAACAAATTATGCCTTAAACCTCCACCATTTCTCATAGCAAGTGCCAACAATCATTGACGACTCTTCACGAGCATTTTTTCAGAACACAATCAACTATGATATGGTAATTTGTGGAAAAACAGAAAATTATAGAGGAAATCTAAGTTACGCCACAGCATTCAAGTCAAAAAATTTAAAGACAACGGCCTAAAATTTTTATAAAAATTTAATATAAAAATAATCTGCAATGTGCAACTGCGTAATTTAAGTCTTGCCAATTTGTAGTACATATCAAAACTAAATAGTGGACAAGGTTTGAGATTTACAAATTAAATAGAGTTTATAAATGACAAACAAAAATCAATAAGACAATATCATTTAACTGTACTCAATTAAGACAAACGGTACAATATATATATAGTGTGCAAAAGTGAGTATTATCGCCATTTTTTTTTTCGCATAGAAACAAACGCATTATAAACAAATGGTGTAACATTTTAGTAAAGAGTATGACCACCTAGACTGCTATTAACAGCTCTATATCTGCTTGTCGGGCTTCCAATGAGGTTATCATGTGGGAGGAAAGCTAAAAAATTGAAGATACGAAAGTTGGGAGCTCCTGTTACAATCACAAGATGTCGATGTTTGTTGTTGATTTTTTTGTAGAAACAATAAAAAACATGGAGTTATTAAGTTATTAAAAAGCATGCAAACATACTGGTATTGGGTAAATCAAGCAAATATACAAAAACCTTTACGATCGGCTGAGTACTTGGATAAGGAAAACGAAAAATGATTACTATTCACAAAAGTTTGACTCCCACAAAATATGGAAACTGATAAACAAAAACAACAAATAAAAAAGAAATCACGAGGAACAGTCTTGTGTCGGGTAATTGATGAGAGCGTCATGAATGAAGTTCTGATGTGGAAATGACTGAAACTTTTAGTAAATATTTCAGTGATGTAAGTGTCGAAATGAAAGTAAATGAAATGAAAATTCTAATAAATAGAATAAAACAAGATTCCGCGTCTTATTCTCCTACCGCTCTAGCAAATTTAATATTTAAGACTAGGAGATAAAAAATAACCAACAATTATAGATCTATAGCTACAAACAGCAACTTATCAAAAATAATGAAAAATGTATTAAATTACCCTTAAATGAATATCTTGATAAGAATAATTTTATTTCAATATGCCTTTAGAGGAAACTAGTACGGAGGACGCTGTAGTCTGCCTAACGAACCATGTAAAAAATTGTTATATGCAAGGGAATTTTTCTCGACCTGGGGAAAGAATTTGACACAGGGGTTCACTAAATGGAAAAACTGAGATTACATTTGAAATAGAACTTCGAGTGTAAAAATTAACAATGCTCTCAGTAGCTTTCGAATGATGCGTCTTGGTGTTCCCCTGGAAACATTGCTGTGGACGTTAATGAGCTATTTAGCCTAATATCCAAGGAACAGGCAGACATAATCTGTTTTGCAGATAATACCGGCTATAGTCCGAAGAGATTCTGAAACATGAAAAAAGTTGGCATTGACTGTCAGAAAATACATTTAATATAACTAATAGATTCAAATTTAATATGGCAAGAGCGGATTGAATATATCTCTAATAAAATTGCAAAATTAGTATACAAATATTACAAACAAGTTATGACTTCAAAATGCAAAACTGTGTGCAATAAAACCATAATTGAACCTTGTGTGATATAGATTTATTTAATGGTGTCCGAGTATTTCAAAATCAATTGTATATAGAATCAGCGGTGAGATTTGCTTAAAAAAACACAAATGCTTGCACAAACCCACACAAACTGTAATATTCCAAATGCAAGACTAACTAATTTGAATTTAAGAATCAACCATTTCATAAAATTTAAAATTAACTCAAGCAGTGACTAATAAACAGTAAAATAACTTGGTTCTGTGCTTAGTACGAATTGTATAACCACTCTGTCTATCTGTCTATATAGTTGATAATCTTTAAATACTGAAAACAAAAAATAATGTTGTTCAATATGCAGTCCACAAATTGTATTGTATTGTTTTGTAACCCATTAGATTTCGGAATTTGCAAAATATTCTTAAAAAAAAACATTTTACACATCTAGCGTATGGAAAGCTTCGTTTCCTATTGCTGATAGTCACTTCCGATATTTTCGGGATATTGTCACACGGGTTTGAAAATAAGAGAATGTTTTCCGAGATATTTTAGCTACGGCTTGAATTTTGATGTTTGTCAGTTCTGACAGTCATGTCAGTGAATGTGTTCGTGTTCGTAGGAAAGATATAGTATGGTAAACAGTTTATTGATATGACATGCCAGATAGACAGATCTGCTTTCAGCAGGATGGAGTTCAGCCCCATTTTGCTCCACAAGCGCGTTAACAAAATATAAAAGATCTCAGCTATTACCTCACTGGATTTGTCATTTTGGGAATATTTAAAATTAAAAGTAGATAAGGTAAAATCACTAAATTTAGATGATGTCACATTTAGAATTAGATACGAAATAGGCAAATTAGTTAAAATATCCTTGGTAGTGTTTTGGTTTGGTTTAGGGATTTTAAATTTATTAGCATAATGTCAAGATATTAATGGTGGGCGTTTTTTTCAACATCTGATAAAATAATTTCTTTGACATGTTTTTTATTCTTTTGCTAATAAAATTCAAAAACGGATTTTCAAAAATGGTGTTGCACTAAAAAAAAATCTTGGTATCGCCTTCTTTTTTTTGCCGTAACCTGTATATTTTCTATTTACTGCAAAAGATGCGCAAGAAAAAATTATGATGGACGTGTATGAGCATTTTTCTTGAAACCCCATATCTGATTTTTAAATGAATTTGTTCCAGATTTTTGCCGTAAATTTATAATTTAAAACAATGTTTCTAATCGAGTTTTGTCTATTTGGATGTTGTTCAGCAATTGTTTTAATTGATTTGATTTTGATTTGTTCCATGCTTAGACATTAAACAACTTAATAGCATATTATGCAACAAGTGCGGTAAACGGAATTTGGCACTAGCGGAGCGAGTGTTTAATAAGCGAGTGACTTGAAAACTTTGCCAAATGTGTTGCATAGCTTACTTTTTCTACGACCGTTATTTTTTGGGCACTTTTTGGCAAAACAACAGGAATACAGTCACTGACGTAACCGTCAGAATTGACAAACGTCAAACTTCAAGCCGTGTCGTAAAATCTCCGAAAACATCCGATTCCTCCAAAACCCGTGCTGTAATATCCCTGAAATGTCCGAGCAGCTCGGATCCGTGGAAACTCACATGGCAAGATGACACTTTCCGCCCGCTTTATCGGTGTATAATTAGGTATTTTGGAGTAGAAAAAACTTTTGTGATAATAACTTAAGCACTAGCCATCAGTTAACTATTTATCGAACTATGATATTCTATTACAATGTTTCGCCGTTAGCATTTTTGCAATGGATATTTTTACATTTTTTGTAACAGAAAAATTTATGCAAGGTCAACATTTCTTTCAACGCCAAATAAGATGAATTTATAAAAATTGAGTGTTTCCTTTTGAAATAAATAACTTTTTCCTACTACTTTCTCTAAAAGCGTCAATTTACCACGTGACTTTCGTTTCCCGCGGATACGAGCCATTTCGGACATTTTCGCGATATTGGGACAATCGAATATTTTCGGAGATATATATAGAACGGCTTGACGTTTGTTAATTCGGACAGTCATGTCAGTGAATATATTCGTGTTGTTTTGCATACATGTACCCAAAAACTAATGGTAATAGAAAAAGTATAGCATGCAACACGATTGGTATACTTTTTAAGTCAAATGCCGTTTACCGCAATTTATAAATCAAACTTGCTGATGTCCCGTCAATTATCCAGTTGACTTTTTCATAGTGAAACTGAAACAGTTTGAGTTAGAAACATCCGACGCAGAAGGAATCCAGAAGATTTGTAAATAGTTATAATTTAACTGTTTAACTATACCTTTTCAGCATCATCTGCACACAAATACTGTGAAGTCCATAGGACACGATATTATTGTTGTGGAATCTTAGGTAGTTATTGTTCGAAATAAATTAAAATCAAATTAATAACATAATACATAATACATAACATAATAACTAATCATAGAAAAACATAAAAAAAAACTGTTCCATGGCTCATTCTAACTTGGCAAGCCCGATTTCCTCTGGAAAGCACAGGCACCCCTAACAGTCTTCAAACATGAATTTCATCGCTGTGTAGTCCAATTCGTATATTCCGATCACTTCCTTCCACGCGATTTACATTTTGGAGATCCATTTATATCTGGTTGGCCGTGATGGATCTGTTCCTTTATATACCTATATATTCTGTTCATTTCTTCCATCATCCATCCACCATCCATCATCCATGGTTGTATTACAAGTTAAGCACGTACCAACAAATTAATTGAGGAAATTAATGTGAAATTGGCAGGTTTCAAATGATTATTTATTTGCATTGTTTGTTTGAGTCATATCTATAACTTTTGTATTTAACATTTTTCTCTAAAACAAATAATAAATGAGATACGAGGGCAGCGCGAAAATTTCCCGGCCTGAATATGAAAGAAACAAAGTAGAGTAACATTTTTGTATTATTTTTCAATATAATCCCTCTCAACTTCCATACACTTATTACATCTCTTTATTAACACCTCAATCCCTTTAAAAAAATATTCTTTCGGTTTGTCTGCAAAATGACCTAAAACTGCCTCTTTTAACTCAACTTCGTCGTTAAACCGCCGTCCACGTAAGTGCTTTTTCAAATATCCAAACAAATAATAGTCGATGGGGACCATATCTGGACTATAGGACTATCTGTTGAAACCCACACTCTAAAGTGGCAGCTTGTGTAGGATTCGACGAACACTTGCATCAGAAAACTTAGTAATTTCTGAGATTTTCTTGACCTTTAAAGCTCGATCACTCAATACCACCTCTTCCACAATCGCAACAATATCTTCCGTTATGACCTCCACTGGTCGACCAGTTCTTGAATCATCTTCAAGAGACTCCTGCCCAATTCGAAAACGTTTTGCCCATTCTTTCACTACAGAATACGAAGGAGAATTTTGGCCGTACACACCATCCAGCCTTTCTTTAATAATTTTAGGTGCTAACCCTTCTTTTGACAAAAACTTTGTGACTGCTCTATACTCAATTTGCGTTATTTGCGACATTTTTTCGGACACGTCTTGTTTAAAATGCTGTCAATAAAAAACTATTTGACGCAAGACTTCAATTTTTTTTTCGCAGCCTACAAAGATATATATTTAAAAGGAGACAAGGTTTTATCGTGATACTGGAGCTGCATCTATGTCAGGCCGGGAAATTTTGGCGCTAACCTCGTATATTACTTTGACACTCTATCTAAACATTCTGTATATTTCTAGTATCTATATGTGTTTTGTATATTGTCCGAACATATCCAGGATCCTGATATCGTGGCCGTAAGCGAAGAATTGCGTTTTTGAAGCTGTTGACAGCTTCTACTAACTGTTTGCATACCAATACCATGCAATTGGGTATCGCGGTCAAGATAGTGACTCGTCTAAACACACTGATCGGCACAATAATAATTTCAACATTTTACATTTCTTTAGATACTACTTTTTATGACTGAAAAGGAATGTTCGAAACAAACACAGTGCAAGAGAATAGCCACATATCAAAAAAAAAATTATATAATTTGTGTTTTTGTTAATAATCTTTATCCCAGGGAAAAATGGTTTTTAGGCGTGTCCCGTTAATAAAATTTCGAGTTTCAACTTGAAATTTGGAATAGTGATATGAATTCCATCGTGTAATTCGAAATTTTAAAATATCAAGATAAAACAGGAACTTTTGGGTAAGACTATTTATTTTTGTACTCTTTCTTCATAAGGATGCGGTGTTCCATTCAATATTTTTTTAAAAAAGAATTTTTCTATTAAAACACTTCAATTGCGTAACACTTTCTAGTATTTTTTGATAGATTCGCATTTCTGTGAATTTGATTATTTTTACAAATTAACTTCTTATGTAATACGATAATCCCGTCAATTATAATACTTTTTCCATTTAAGAAGATAAGTAAAATCTTTAGGTTATTTCTACGTATAGATAGAAGGTATCATCGTCAATATATCCGTAAATAAATATGAGTACCAATTTGCGGGTCGTGGTGTCATAAACTGAAGATTACTAGTTCAATAACAAACGAGAGAAGCTAATCAATTGCTCATAAATCTACTCACAAATAGCAAATTAAAATTTCAGAAAATTTATGATACTTACGCCTACGCGTTGCAAGGGAGCCACGTCATCGTCGCCATAACAAAACAACGTATATTACCCTGCAATGAGCCTACTGCAATAAACGTAGTAAATGTAAATGTTAATTAAATTGGGCAAATAATGTTAAATAATGTCTATTTATTTGTTTCACCAATACTAAAATTTACAACTAATGTTTTAATAATAGAGGGAGCAGTCTATATTGTTATTGGTCAGGAAATCGGTTTTGGCAAATCCGTCAGAATCCACGCAATAGTAGTAAGTAACATCGCCGTTCATGGTCTGTTGTAAGGTCTTATAGTTTCCATTTCCTTCGCAAGCCTGGTTGTGATTATACAACATAAAGTCTTTCGCACAATCTGTAAAAAAAATCTCGCTAATATTGTTTAAAAGATCCTATAGACTATTTCAGAAAAGTGTAAAGTAATATAATAGGGAATTCCAGGTTCTCTTAATTTCCTTGTGCAGTCAAATTGTTATTGGCCCCGTTGTAATTTCGATACTAATAAAAGTCAAAACAGATCAGTAAAGGTTCTTCTCTGGAGATAAAAATAATTGTAATCGGAAAAAATTCACTCTTTTTCTTTTAAAAAGGAAACAAATTTGAAAAGATCGGTTTTGGGGAAGTTATTTGAGAGCGGTGAAAACAATTGATAACTCCAAGGTTTTCGACTGCGTTCCTCACGACTTGATGTTGAAATTTTTTTCGGTGAAGATACCATTGAAACTAACTGAACTACTAACTAACTAAACTACCTCCTTTCACAACCAATGTGTTGAACAGAGTGGTGAACTTTCTTAGTGTGAAATAGTGTGAGGTTACTCGGTTCAACTATTGATGACAGTTTGATTTGGTCTGCACATGTATCCACTATTATATATTTGATGAGATGGCGCAAACCGTTTATTAGTTTTAGCATATTAAAAATGTACTATTATCGGGTTTTCTACTCAAAGCTGTATGGGGTACCAGTACAGCTGCAAAAAGTACTTTTAGTTTGCAAAAAACGCAATTCGAGTATTAGTTGGCGAAGGTTACAAAACTCAATGCCAACCTATTTTTTGCGTGCATAGAATCGTGCCTCTGTCGTATCTCTACTAGTCTCTACTACTAAAAAAGTGGACCTACCATTTTTTTAAATTTGCCACTTAAGAAATTCTAATCTTGAAATGCCTAAACTTAAATTAACCAAGTGTAGGAAAAACTATCCAGAAATTGAACTGAGGTGGCTTTTACTTGATGAAAATCAATTTAACAAAATAAATAATAACTAAAAGTTCAGATTTTCACGAATTCATATATTTTTACATGACAATTGTTTCGGCAACACCGTGTCTTTATCAAATGTATTATTTACAAACTACCTGCTACTATATATACCGAAAAATGACAATAAAAATAAAATAAAATAAAATAATAATAATGAGGTATTTAAATCTAATTGAGCGTTAAGCAATACATTTGAATGTCTCATTGGCTTCCAATAAATTTAATTTTCAACTTTTTGTGGCTGTATGTACAATATCAAAATTATCGTCAAAAATGTGTTTTTCTGTGTTTAAGTGTGTAGCATAATTAGAATCTAGACTATTGTTTTTAATCGCTCTTTTATGTTCGTTAATGCATTTCTTGAATGATCTACCTGTTTGTCCAATATAAATTTTATCACAATATCCGCCTGTAGACACCTGATTTTTGAGATTTTGGTCATTTCGTTTTATTGTTTTTTAAAAATTTTCCTTTTGTGTTGTTAGTTCTGAAAGCTATTTTTAAACCACATTTTGTCAAATGCTTTGAAACTTTTTCACTGGGTTCTCCTATGTATGTAATGTGTTCTGTATTAGATTTCGGATAAATAGAGTTTACTATTGCCTGGATTTGTTTTTTATTTATAATTTTATCGATAATGAAGGGATTGTAGCCATTGTTCAGTGCAATTGGTTTAATGATATTAAGTTCTTTGTTGTAGTTTTCTGTTGAGAGTGGCGTATTAAGAAGTTTGTGTATAAAAGAGTGCTGAGCTGTTATGTATGACTGTGTCCGTGCGTGAATGCTTATGGTAAATGGAAAAATCTAATTGGTTTTGCGTATTCGTAAAAGTTAAGTCTAAAAAATTAATAGAGTTATCGTGTTCAATCTCGATAGTGAATTTTATACGATTATGTAATGAGTTAATGTAATTTAAAAAAGAATTCAATTGTCTGTCCGTTCCAAGAAAGCAAGCAAAGACATCATCCACGTATCGATACCACCATAGAAAACTTTTACTTAAAGGATATTCTAGTATTATATTTTTCAAATTATCCATAAAAATCTCGGCTAACAAAGGACTAAATTGGTTTCCCATAATCAAACCTTCCTTAGAGATGTAAATTTACACACACACTAAACTTTTAGTTCTTATTTATTTTGTTAAAACTATCCAGTCTTCAAGACTTATCACTGTCTCCCTGATAAAATAAAAAATATATTTTTAAAGATTTAAAAAATATGTTAAATAATATTTTCCTTTACGTTGTTGTTTTGTATTTTTTTTATTATATATTTTCTTCCAATCTATATTTCTTCCCTTGACTTGTGAAATTGAAAAAATATAGTCAATAGAATTCTATCCTATCTATTGTATTTTCACCCGAGGTAAGATTTTAGTCGAACTTGAGCAGCTAGTGACTCAATAGTATGTTATGCCACAATTGCAGTTAACGGCATTTGACTTAAAAAGTATACCAATCGTGTTGTATACTATACTTTTTCTATTACCATTAGTTTTTGGGTTTATTTATGCAAAACAACCCGAATATATTCACTGACATGACTGTCAGAATTAACAAACGTCAAGCCGTTCAGTAATATCTCCGAAAATATCCGATTGCTATCAAACTCGTACGGCAATATCGCGAAAATGTCCGAAGTGGCTCGTATCCGTGGGAAACGAAAGTCACGTGGTAAAGTGACGCTTTTATAAATTTAACTTATTTGGTATTGAAACAAATGTTGACCTTGCATACATTTTTCTGTTACAAAAAATGTAAAAAAATCCATTGCAAAAATGCTAACGGCGGAACATTGTAATAGAATATCATAGTTCAACAAATAGTTATAACTGATGGCTAGTGCGTAAGTTATTATCACAAAACTTTTTATACACCAATAAAGCGGGCGGAAAGTGTCATTTTGCCATGTGAGTTTCCCACGGATCCGAGCTGCTTGGACATTTCAGGGATATTACAGCACGGGTTTTGGAGGAATCGGATGTTTTCGGAGATTTTACGACACGGTTTGAAGTTTGACGTTTGTCAATTCTGACGGTTATGTCAGTCACTGTATTGCTGTTGTTTTGCCAAAAAGTGCCCAAAAACTAACGGTCGTAGAAAAAGTAAACTATGCAACACATTTGGCAAAGTTTTTGTTGCATAATATATGATTAAATTGTTTAATGTCTAAGAATGGAACAAATCAAAATCAAATCAATTAAAACAATTGCTGAACAACATCCAAATAGACAAAGCTCGATTAGAAACATTGTTTTAAATTATAAATTAACGGCAAAAATATGAAACAAATTTATTTAAAAATCAGATATGGGATTTCAAGAAAAATGCTCATACACGTCCATCATAATTTTTTCTTGCGCATCTTTTGCAGTAAATAGAAAATATACAGGTTACGGCAAAAAAAGAAGTCGATACCAAGATTTTTTTTTAGTGCAACACCACTTTAGAAAATCCGTTTTTGAATTTTATGAGCAAAAGAATAAAAATCATGTCAAAGAAATTATTTTATCAGGTGTTGAAAAAAAATGCCCACCATTAATATCTTGACATTATGCTAATAAATTTAAAAACCCTAAACCAAACCAAAACACTACCAAGGATATTTTAACTAATTTGCCTATTTCGTATCTAATTCTAAATGTTACATCATCTAAATTTAGTGCTTTTTCCTTATCTACTTTTGATTTTAAATATTCCCAAAATGACAAATCCAGTGAGGTAATAGCTGAGATCTTTTACATTTTGTTAACGCGCTCGTGGAACCAAATAGGGCGGAGCTCCATCCTGCTGAAACCAAATCTGTCTATCTGGCATGTCATATCAATAAAATGTGAGAGAATTGTCGGTCTCCAGTATGATTTTGATCTAAGAAATAAAGTCCAGTAATTTTGTTATTTATGATTTATGAATTTATCTCATTCATCCGGAATTATTTGAACTCCAATACCTACAGTTTTGTTTATTTAAAGTACCATTTAAACAAAACGTGGCTTCATCACTTAACAGTATCTGAGTATAATATAGATTTAAGTTACAGTTACAGTTTAAGTTTGGTTAGTCGATTTAAAAAAATGGCGTTAAGTTTAAACAAAGGAACATCATTATTGACATCTACTTTTTGACCCACCCTGTTTACTACAAAAAAATCATAACCAAAATATTATGATGCACATATACAAGCATTTTCCTTTAAATTCAATGCCTTATTTTTAAATACATTTATTCTGTATTTTAGGCGTTCACTGTTTATTATAAAAAAGAACTAAAAAAACTCATTTTTATGTATTTTTTACAAATGTTGTAAACAATAAACTATCTTTTTAATTTGTGTTATTTACTAACACTTATGTCTTCATTATGTTTTTTTAAACCTCTTAGAGACTTCTTTGTATTAAAATAAATACAACAATAAAAAATGACTAAATTATATTATGATTCAATTATTTAAATTAATTAATTAAATAAATTTAGCATTTATCTTCAAAACAATTACACAACTAATTGATCGATTCATATGTAAACTATGAATAATTTCTTCTATATTGTTATTTAAACAACGTCTGCCTTAAGATATAATAAACGCATTTACGCTTTCAAGGAAATTTCGTTTGTAAATATCTGCCATTTCTGCATTCGAATAGTTCACCATTGTTGATTTGAAACTCCTATTATTGAACAAACAAATTTAATTGGAATTTTTGATTGAATTAGAGGTATTTTGTATGTAAGCTAATTTTCCCTGCTTTTTTTCTATTTGGCTGTATAGAAAATTTAAGAATTGTTATATAAATTGCTAACTAAATGTATTAAACATGTCCTTTTCAATGAAAAAAAAAAACGTTAATTAAATAAAAAAAATAGGAACAAAATGTTCAGAAAACATTTTTGAAAATTTAGGTTTCTCACTTTTTGAAAAAAAAATAGATATGTCTTTCATATATTGTTCTTACTTAAGAGTGTTTCAATTACGGCGGAATACAAAAACTTCCCACATAACCTATAAAGTATTCTTCATAACCAGTGATATCTGGAGTCATTTGGAAATGTGTGAAATTTTTGTTAAATCCGTGAAATTTGTGAAATCAAAGGTTTGTGTGAAATCTGGCCTACCAATTTTGGTTGGCGATTTGCCCCTCAGAATTTCCCGAAACATTCAAGAATTATTTAATATTACTATCTATAATAATATAATATTTCCTGCGTATAAATGGAAATAAACAAAATTTTCTTGAAGCTTTTGGGAAACTTTCAACAGGTTCCGAGAAAAGGTATCATCACGAAAGTGCTTCATAAGTTCTTCCTGTATTATTCGTATAGCAGGTCCGCTATATCTTTAGCAGCTATACAGGGTGACCACGAAACTAGTGTCCACGACGGTTTTTTAAAATGGCTGGCTTGAGCTAAAATAAGTTTTTCAACGGAACACCTTGTATATTATCAATTTTTTGGATTGGCTAAACAATTGCAAAGACATGTATGTAATGAGCCCTTTTTATTCTGTTAAAACAAAGTGTTTCCAACAGAGATGAATTTGGCACCCCATTTTCAGTGGTAAAAAGGAGGAATTTTTTACCTTACGAATTCGTTCAATTATCCTGCTGTACCGTTGCATGCCTAATGAGGTTTTATTACCTTACACCTTTCTGAAATAAACTTAGTGTTCTTCCTAGCATTCATACAAGATAACGAAATCACTAAACAATTTAACAGAACCGAGCGACAACTTACTGCAATCAACTGACACTCCTGCTTCGACATTACTCTGCCATGTTCCAATTTTACTGTTATCGCGCCAGGTACAGTATGCTCTGAAATATTTAATTAATTTAACTTTTCACCAGTTATTAGTCTCTAAATTAAATTGAAGACATGTGGTATTTTTGCAACCATGCTGCCACTTATAAAATGGTAGAGTAGCGCCTTGAAAAGTGTTATCCCTAGAGCCAAAATATTTCAAATAATCATGGCCTCGATGGGTTGACATCTTTTACTTTTCAACTTTTTTATTACTGAAGTCCTATTCATAAACTTTTTGGATTCCTCCTGTGTTGTTTATAAAAAAATAAATCATCCTGTTGGTTTCGTTGGAGCTTAACGGAAGTTAGTTCGCATTCTAATATGTACACCGTGTGCCAAGTAAAACGATCCACTATACGATCTGGAAACCCATAAGAGATACGAAAAAAAGTTTCGTACAAAATTTTCTTAAGATTAAAAATATTATGATTTTGTTGATACAGGGTGTCGCAAAATTGTCCCTCCGACATCATCTTTGTTATTTTAAATTGAATCAACTTGTATATTTGGAGATTTTTTGAATCCTTGGTTAAAATAAAGGATATTTTTTTAACAAATTCCTATTCGACACATGCATAGATTTGTCAGAAATTGGGGTTGTTTTTTTTTTCATATTCTGATCTAGGTAGGCAACGAAAATATAACCACAGACTAAGGAGATGATGCAATACTGATTCAATTTGATAGATGCGCCTCAGCCTATAGAGGATGTCCCAAATAGGTGGTGCTGTTTTGGCGAATTCAGTTAACAAATTCTCAAGATTTTCAAATTGAACACCCTATAATTTTATTCAGATATCAATTCTAGGACAAAAAATAAAGTAAGTTTGTAATTTATCTTAAATTTAAATTTTATTTACTTTTTGAGATATTCGATTAAGATAACCCCGTATAAAGTCTTGTTGAATTTAAAACTGCCCACATTAGGCAATATTAAGTATTTTTTAAATTGCAAAGACATGATACTACTTTTAAAGATACAATACTGCAGATATACGAATAAAAGCTATTGCTAACAATACAGGGTTAACAAATACATTAACAAGTGAATTATTTTTTTTTAAATTTACTCTATACTGTACATCAACTCCTTAGTCTGTGGTTAATTTTTCGTTGCAATACTTTGATCAGTAGCATCACAATACAATTTCATATGGGACAATCAATCATGAATGAATGAATCATGAAACACTTAACGTCAATTTCTGCCTAAACTATGCAAAATTCGAATAGGAATTTCATAAGAAAGTGACCGTTATGTTAACCAAGGATTCAAAAAAATGTCATGTGTTCCATTTAAAATACCAAATTGATTTCGGAGGGAAAACTTTTGGGACACCCTGTATCAACAAAATTATAATATTTTGTACGAAACTTTCTTTCGTATCTCCTATTTGTTTCCAGATCGTTTTATTTGGCACACGGTGCAACTGCCCACATATTGTTTGAGGCGGGCGGAGCTACAGGAGGGACATGAGTGTTGTTTCGGATGACTAATTCCTATATTAGTGATAGGTAAAGATCTGAATCGTAGTTAAGATTGTTTGATGGCTTATAGATTTCTATAGATTCTCGGATTTCGATAATTGATATTTTCCGTCCGGTGATTCCATTGCATTCTTTGCCGCATATGTATGGAATTCTGTAAACTCCTGGTATTTCGAACGGAAGTTTGTCTTTGAGGAAACGAAAATGTTGAAAAATGTTTGGACAAGTGACAAATCTGGTTTTGACGTTACATTTCTTAAGAACTTTTGTATATGGTGAGCGATGTTATCAATGTACGGGAGGACAACAGTGGCAAGTGCAAATGCTTTTGGACTCATTGTCTTTGGAAGGGTTTGGTGAAGTGTATTTTATGATAGAGCACTTAATATCCCTCAAATGCAAATTATTAGAGAGGAGAGCAGATGTAACGTATTTTAGTTCTAGGTTCAGCAACTCCGATTCAGATAGTTTTAGGGATTCTTGACTATGAGACCAAATAACAATAATATCATCAACATAGCGTTTCTATAATTTTGGAATTAAAAGGTGTCGAGGGATTTTTTCTCAAAGGCTTATTAAATTCGGAATGACTGGTGGTACTGGAGGACCCATAGCTGTTCCCGAAATTTGTTGATAAATTTGAATATTACAAGTGTTCTAGACAAGCAATTTTCAATTAAGATAAAATGGTTTGGTTCCAGATTCCCGGGTTTTAAGATACTGTTGAGAGTTTCAGGAATAGGAACTTTAGTACAGATGGATGTAATGGTTCTCAATTGTCCAAAGAAACGAAAAGAATTAAGCACGAAACTACCAATTTGTTGGGGAACCTGGTTTGTGAATCTTAGGGAGTGCGCAGAGACGAGGAATTTTAGAACCAGGAGGAGTGACACACGTTTTCATGGATTTTGATAGAAAAGAAACCTTAAGAGATTTAGAGTTGCTTTCCATAGATGACGTACGATCTTTTTATGTTGACGATAGCCTGTAAGGATATCTTCAGTTTTTTCTTGATATTCACTAGTGTTCATTTTTTATTTCCTTTATCTGCTTTTATAATTACGATTTCGGGATTTTATTTTAAGGATGTGCTAGAAGGTTTGGACTTTTTATTGGTTTTTGCGGTTTCAAATCGAATTTCATGAGCTGTTTCATATTGCACTTCCTTTAGGATAGACTCGACGACATTTAAAATGTTTTTCTCTTTTGGGATGAAGTTAGAATCCACCATGAGAATTAATTTTTCCGTCTCAGAAACTTTGGGCGATGATACATTTACCAGAGTGTTTGGTAGTTGAGAAAAGATAGATGGTTTCACTAGTGTTGCCGTCAGTTTATAAAATTTTTGAATGCGATTTCTATACGGGTATGATGAAGTCTTTCTCGTAATAAAGCAAAACCAAATTGAAGAAGAATGTTACAAGCAGATGAGGTTTTGACGTGAGAAGATATTTTAAGAAAATTTGGGATTACATCATGGTCATTGTACAGAGTAATCTTGAAAGTTTTAGTAGGTGATCCTCTTCTTTCTGCTTTTGTACTTGATGTGCTCTCCATAAGGACTTGTCAATTTTTTAAAGAAACTCCTAAGACAATTTGCATATTCCTCGACAACTGACGCAAGATGAATCCAGAAGATTTGACAGTAAGCATAGTACTTTGCTCAATTTTAATAAAGGTTCTGGTTAATTAGCTATCAGCTTGGTATTATGACATTACAGATTAGCATATGTCCGCAAAATATGAGACTTCAAATTCGAGAAAAAAAAAATAAAAAAAAAAGAACAAAGGATAGAGTTCCAAATATTTGTATATAACAGAAGTTTGCCGATGTGAATATTTTCCTACCAAGTTGAAAAATTTACAACTTACATCCCCGATGACAACATGTAGGCGCCATAAGCTCCATCGCCATCGCACAGCAAGAAGTCAGTTGTAATCCATTTAGCGCCATGAGTTCTCAATTTGTTAACAATCAATTCTTGTGCATATTTCTTGCTTTCGCACTGTCGCAAATATTGACTTCCGATCACCGCCGTGCTATCTATAGTAAATTGGTGTACTGTTAGAATGTGCTTAGTTAAATTATGTTCACAATGAAAATATAAATCTCAAAGTCAAATCTGAAGATTTAGATTATTTGACGTATTTCTCGAAATTAGAAAAATAAAAGACGTATCTAACACAGCATAATCAGTAACTTTTTTGTTAGTGAAACTTACAAAATATTCCTGCCTTTCTTAATTTTTGAGAGACAGGGCGAAACAAAAAATGATACATTTTGAGATCCCCAACTAAAAGAAAAGGACAAAACTGCGAGAATAATTTTTGCATAGCATTGCCGTTTTCGTAATAAACATACGGCACAAGTTCAAGAAGTTAAAATGGGACATTCGTTATCGTTTTGCTGCTTGTTACTCAGTTTCTATTCAGATTATCCAAAATATTTGTTTGTTTACAAATATTCCGAAGAATTAAGCTAAACTTTTTTTGATGTTATATTTTTTTGAACAATGCGACATGGTTTCCAATATACCCAGAGCCCCAAAAATGAAAAAATAAATTTGGTACATCGGCCAAGAGAAAACACTTGCTAAAATGGCTACCTGAGGGCATAATCGCGTTTTAATAATAAATCTAGATAAGTCTGGTTTTAAAAAATCCATCGCAGTGACATATATCGTTTGTGATGGAACGAGGTTTCTTAAAAAGTTCTAATAAATTTGGCAATCAACTTTACCATTGAAGAATAAGATTCGATCTCCCAAAATACCACACCAGACGTACACACTCCACCGATTTTGATAATTTACTTTACCAATAATGCATATTATGTAAATCGACTCTTCCATTTTTACTCCAAACTTATTATTCTTAAGCTTAAATGGGGATTAATATGGACATAAGCATTAACATTGATGACTTTTTTCTTGCCAAACCCGTCTTCCCCCTTTGTCTTATTTCGAGCAAACATTTGCTTAAATGACTAAAACTAAAGTAAAATGTCTTCTCTTGGGACAATTTGCTGCGTATACTCACTCACACAGGCATTTTGATGACACTGGGAAAACACAACCAACATGTCGCATGCTTCGGCAGTAAATTAAGACATTTTTAATAGAATAAACGCAATCACAATAAGTAATATGACCATTTAAAATGGTCGACGAGCATCAAATAATGATTTGACCCCTTCAAAAAAAGGCAGACTATTAAAACAACATTTGGCAGCAAAAAAAGTGGTTGTTTGATAATCTCGATGATTAGGAATTAATATCTTCGGTCAAAGGAGATGTGGGGTACATATCTCGTTTTATTTCCAAGGAAAAGCTCTTTTTATCGATATTTATTTCCGGAAATGTTGGAGAAATCCTCGCCACTCAGCTTTAAAATAGTGTCCACTCTAAGTGTCATTAATATAAGATAATTTTGCAGAAGACGGGTTTTATCATTCAAGGAGGCAATTTCGCCCTCTGATTGACATTTCAGACCCTCAAAAACAGTTTCCGAATCTTTTCTTCTTGTTTTTAGGAAAACAAGTTTCCCCAATACCGTACCTCGTTGCCCTTACTGGTACACGCGGTATATTGGTAAATTACTTTTTAAGTTTTTAGTCTTATTATTACTTGGTGTTTTATGAATGGTGTTTTATAGATAGGCAATAATTGTGCTTTAATACATTCAATAAACCTCAAAGCTAAAGTTTAGAATAAAAAAGTAAACAGATTAACGAAATTTGTGTTTATGCTAGTGTTCATGCAACGTCTGAGACTTGCAGAAACTTAGAGTGAGTGTATTAAATCGTAACTGAAAGCTTACATGCTAATGATGTTGTGTACATTTGCGAGCAAAGGCAATAAGAGAATAATTTTCTTTTAATGCCGCTTGTTTCATATTAGGAACGTGAATAAAATTTTATAATTTTGAAGGACGTATAGTTCAACACACGATAAATGGTAATGACTGTAGCAATTTCATTAATGGCAGCTTTTTGGGCCAATTAACCAAACCGATACAGGGTAGTAGTAAGGAAATTAAAAACAAAATATCCGAATATAAATTAGTCATCAGAATAGTTTGAATCTGTGCAATCACTATCATCAAAAGATTTAATGAATGATTTTACGTTGACACCCATTCTAACATTGTTTTTTAATTCTGCCCATATCATTTCTATAAGATTCAAATATCAGTGATAAGGTGGTAATCCAAGAGCTATATTCCGGATTTTGTTACAACCTCGTCTACGAAATGACCCTAAAGAAATGCGATCTACTCTAAGGGAATTAAATCTAAAACTACGAGTATGATAGATAATTAGGTAGATAGATAATTTATTCAAAAAGCAAAACAAATTAAAACTTATCTGTATATTAAAAAAAATTACACATTACCGAGTATTACAAGCATTTTTTTTTTAATTTTAACGCTATTGAATACATTTCAAATTCCAGGCTGTAGAAATCATTGGCCGACAGGAGCCTCCAGCATGTTTTTTAAATTAATTTGTTGATAGATTCTTAAAGCTTGAAGGAAGCAAATTATAATACTATGGTCCTGTGTAGTGACACTCTACCTCAACTCAGTAATGATTTCTTGGTTACCTCTATTCCAAAGTTCGTAGGAGATAGTGAAACTCGAGAGTTCTATGAAAATATTGTAATACCGAATATTATGAATAATCGCTTATAATTTCAACATGTAAAAGAAATTCAAATACTTGAAATTATCAATATACTGAAACCAAAGCTACCGGAATGCACATATCCAAACCATTAAACTTCTGTCTAGAAAACTAGGAATTTCCTAGTGAATGGAAGAAAGCTCGAATTCTGCTACTATTTAGGATCCTTAATGCTGCTACAGCTTAGAACCTTCGGCCTATAGGTATTCTACCCATGTTTTTAAAGATCTTAGAGAAAATAATTGAGACAGCAATCAAGATTCAGATGTTGCACGGCGCTTCTCAATATTACTGTTGATATGTTTAAGTTCTCGGACAACGGCGTGTATGTTGGCATTGTTAGATTATTTTAAAGCGTTTAATACAATTAATCATCCGTTGCTTTTATCGATTTGGAACTCTGCACGAAACCCCATTAAAAATTATCTTATCAACCGTGAGCAGGCGGTGGTTTTTGGTGGCAGAATATCACGTTCTCTAGAAATATCCTCTGGAGTCCCTCAGGGTTCTATTTTGCGACTTCTGTCATTCTCGATTTATTTATTACAATTCTCAAAAGTCTTTTTATCGTGTCTGCATCACTTTTATGCAGATAATACTGATTTCTGATCGATGAAGCCAACCAGGCTATTTCTGAGTTAAACTACGACCTTTATAAACGCGCAGTATTTAATAAAAATCATTACCTTAATTTTTGGAAAAACATGACATAACAAAATTTTGGCATACCTACAATAATGTGTTAAATATAGATGGTGAACCAACACACTTTAATTCAGCGCTGAGATTTACTCCAACTGTCTAAAAAAAAAGTACATTAACTTAAAATTATTTCTTCAACATAGACATGATTTCTGTACACCCCTTAAATAGGTACTTTGCTAATGATTAGTCTTATCTCAAATGTCATATTGCGATATTGTCTATGGTCCCTGCTGAACAGCCCATGATAGGTACAGAAAACAAAAGCTACGAAATTCTTGTCAGCGCCTTATCTATGACATTCGCAAATTTCAGCATATTAGTCACATTAGGGTGGGTAAAAAAGAAACGTTTTTTTTTATCTGACACACAAAAACTAGTTACCTCTAGAAAGTACATTTTATTAAATAATTTTTATAGGAACTTGAAAGGTCAACAATATTTTTTTGACAAATCGAACCATTTCAAAGATATTCGAGATCAAAAGTTGAAGAGATTTGTTCTGAATGTTGTTATTGACTGAAATATAGTTATTGTGAACTGTTTTTAATTATTCTTATAGAAAATTTAATGTTCTACAAAAAAGGCCTCTTGTAGTTTATCGATTACTTGAACCATTTTGAAGATATTTGCATTAGAATTCCAATTGTTACTTATACATAGTTTTTAATAAATATTTTTTCAATTTATTCATTGAATTATTAAATTTTGAGATTATTTATTATCTATTTCAGAAAACAAAGTTCTTTATTCAAGAAATTCTATACCTTAATACAGTATTAATAGAAAAATTTACATTGTTTAGATTTTGTTCTACAAATCGAATTTGATGACACTCAGGAAATAACCCTCGGTGTTCTTTGACAACTTGCAGCAAGTGTTGAATTTTTTCTTCGTTTTTCGTCAAACACTGATTATGTTCAGAGACCGATGCTACTCCACGCTCAGCTGCGTCATTTACAATTTTCATTTTTTTGAAATACTCTTCATCATATAATATCTGTCCATAAGCTCATATCTCTTATCATGTCATTGATGAATTTTTTTTAAATGTTTTTGTTAGCAAATTTTGTAAATGCTTTAAAATTCATATCACATTGAAGACTATCTAATATGTTTATTTCTTTACGTCGTATAATACTTTAAGAACAGTCAACATTCTGGCAATGCTAAACTAAACGATGCCTATATGTTAAAATTTCTTTTGATGTCGATTTTTTTTTACTTAATTCAGTAAGGAACTTTTGCGATACCTCTTTTTTGTTGTTGAGATATTTGGAAGAAGAGATTTTTTTGACCCAAACTTCCAATAATTTTTAATGTCTTTGTGCTGATAGTAGCAAAATCGGGTTTTTCTTGATTTTAATGAAGGTAAAGGGCCTTGCGTTTATGATAGCCCAGGCAAGTCATGACTATTTATCGTGTGCTGGACTATATCACTGCAAGTCGTTATCATGAGGTACAACTAGACATATTGGCAATATTCTTGGCTCCTTTAAGATAAATTTCTAACAAGTTGTTATATAGAAGATTGGATTGGCACACACTGACCTGTTCTATGGTCTCTTAGATCCTATCGGACCTATTGGATCAATTTTAAATACACAGAACTGCACAACTGTGCTGCAAATACATGCGCAAATCAGTTCGAGCAGATTTTTCTATGATATACAACTACATATTTTTAAAAATCTGGAAACAAGCTGAATGATAGTAAGAAAAACAAATAAAGTAGTGTCCCGTAACCTCTACAGATGAGCCCGTGGGAAAGCTACACAAAAAGCTATTGAGAAAAAGTTTTGTGCTTTCCAATCAGTACCAAGATAACTGAGGTATCGGATGGGGTCTCAAAATGTATGATTTTTAGATTCCCTCTATGTCCCCAAAATGAAGCAATGTAGGAAAATTTTGTATGGCTCATTCTTTGTTAATAACTAAATGTTTGTAATCATGTTAACTTGATCGATAAAAAACGAAATAAGGGGCTTGCTTACAACAAGGCAGTTTGATCATTGCTTTCATCGGTACAACTGCGGATGTCAAGTCTCCTGTCTTTGGCTCTACGCACCAACATTGTTCGCTCACGGCATCGCACTGTAGTTGCTCGTAGTTGCCCATCGAGTCGCAATGCAAACTTACGTAAAAATGTCCTTGTTCTTCCAGTTCGGCTTTTCTTCTGCTGCAAGCTTTTGGAAAATGATTAATTTTTGGCACGTCAATTTTGATAAACTCACCGCAAGTCATATCGTCCGCGTCTGCCCGGAGTGCTTGCCCAAAAATTCGTTTTCCTTTGGCGCTGTAGCAGAAGCATCTGTAAATACAGTTCCGGTAAACTATGGTGGCATCTTTTGCATGAACGTATATTTTATTTTAGGTTCTAATTTATTGTGTAATAAGCTATTCCGCTGTAACCATGCGGACTTGTATATATTAATTAGTATTTGAAAATAATGCTTAGCAAGTAATATTTTGTAAGTAGCTTATTAGCCTCGATCGATTAGAAGATGGGTGTGCACGTTTTTTATAGATAAATGTGTAGAAACTCTTGAGTGTCTTCCTATATTCATAGCGTCCGAATGACCAAGGAACGACAATTTTTCATGCCGATTCTGCTAGTTTACGCATTGAACTTAAATTTTTGAAACATGGGCAACACACAGTGGAAGGAGGAACTTATAATAGGACAATCCGGAAACAGTGGTGGTGTATCGACTGAAGGCAAAAATGTAATTATTAGATAGCTCTTGTTGCTATCATTTCCTGATTGTTGGAATTTGTTTTTATTACATTGGAAAAGGAAAACCAGGGCTACACGCCTCGACTGGAAGATATGTACGTAAACAGCAAGAAATACATATATTATTGTATTATTAGTTTAAGACCTTATATGCCAGATGAGTGTAGAATTTTCTAAGTTGCTAGGTATCGCTAAATCATTTAGAGAAAAAAGGAATGGCTATAGCGTAGACAAGATATAGAGGGGGTAAATAAATTTTTAGGAGAATTAGAATTACTAGAGAACAGATTTAACAATCTTAAGGATAGTTATAAGAGGAGTTTGCGGAAAAGAAAATATCGATATAGTGAAAAGTCATGACAAACAAACGTTTTAATTTTTAAAATCTTGTAAGTAAATATTGTTAAAAAGGCGAGAACAAATTAAAGTTAAGGATAGGTTAAACGTACTAGGTGAAATCTCAGAAGCTGGGTGAAAAATTTGACTTGTTGCTCCGTTGTTAACCAACTTATATGGTAGTTAAGACGCCGTCAAACAACTGATTGACAGTATTGAATTGTATAACGACAATGTTGATGTCGATAAAATATGTCCTTAATATCAAGCTCACACAAAGTTCAAAACTTCGCCTAGATAGTTCACATACTACTGTTACGAGATATTAAAAATCATTTATTAACCAAACAATCTGCATCCTCCTTAGCGACGCAACTTGGTAAAAACTTGGTAAAAACTATCGAACAATTAATGCTTAATTTAACAATTTCTCAGACAGATGACGAACATTCCACAGCTATACTGAAAAATCGATGAAATCGAATTTTTCGAAAGTAAAGGCGCTTGGCAACGAACTTCACAAAAAAAAATTTTGTGTGTCCGTTCTCCGGTCTCTGTCCTCTGTTCTCCGTATCTTTTGAACGGTTTGCAACACGGCCTTCAAATTAGGCTTCTTTTCAGCCATGCACGAGCTACGCAAACCAATAGAAAATGAGACTATGAAACACGATAAGTGTCCGAAATTTGAAGCCATCTACTTGAAATTTGACACACATATAGAATGTAGCACCGTGACGAAGCCTATTGGGAGTGAGGGGGCTGGGGGGTCGGGAAGTATTTTTAAAATTTTAAAAACCGCATTTGTAGGGTATCGAGAAAAAATCATTTCTCGATGATGGTATATGCGATCAAAAAAATTCTTTAACCAAACGACGCGCAAGATCCGGACCAAAAACCTTTATTCTTGATGATTTTTTTTAAATGTACAGGGTGCTTCGGTAATTTGCAAAAAAACTGAAAATTGAGCTCCCTTTATATTGATAATTGATCAATAACTAGAAGGCTATGATTCCGTTGTCAGTTTCTTTCACATTTCTACACAGCCCGTATGGACAGCTAAAACTTTTGTATTTAAGGTTTTCACATACTGTGCAGGGAGTTCGAAATATTCTGTGCTATATTCTAAATAATAATAAATGTCTCAAAAATGTAGTCATCGACAACAATAAAGTAAAAGTTCATATGCACATCTAAAAAGTTGAAATTGAGCGTAGTGAATTGTCACCAAATTTTTTTTGGTTTCCAGAAAAACATGATTTTCTCAAAAACTATTCAACCGATCGGCAAAATTTTAGAGCCAGAAAATGTGGGAAATCCGGAATTATGACTTTTATTTTAGGCATTTTTTCGATTATATACAGGGTTTTCCAAATATACATAAAAATCTAAAAGACCATGAAAATTGTACTTTTTGGAAATAAATTATTAACCGCAAATCAAAATTCGTATAAAATATGGCCAATCAATTCACACAGTGTTATACATCAAGAGTAACAATTTTTGTATTTACGGTTTTCGTCTATCACATACGCTGTTCGAGATATTTGAAAAAATCCATATGAAAATCGCTGATTCTCGCCACCAATCTAGACGCGATGACGTCATTTACTATTACCACGTACTGCATGGTTTTAGAAAACAACTCAATACCAGGAAACGTGGGAGATCCAGGGCTATAACCTTTATTTCGAACATTGTTTAAATTATATACAGGGTGTGTCGTTTATAGGCAAATATATCAAGAACATTGAATGAAAGACTGCTAAAAATCAGTTAATTTGATTTGAACGGTATCGTAAATTGTATCGAGAGAGAGTTTCAGGTTTCGTCAATTATACAGAGATGTTTGAAAAAATATCATTCAACAGCGCTGTTATGTGTACAAATTTTAATATTTAACAACGTTTGCTGAAACTTTGAAGTTCGGCGAGGCTTGAAAGACACTTTATACAGGGTGCATGCACAATAAAATTACCTCGATTTAGCGAAAGTTCCATAATGGTCCGCAGGAGCACGATAGAAAAACATTGCGTCACTTTACCACAAGAAACCGCTAAGCTCTTTCTTTTTAAAATAAAAAGCTGCTGCGCGCCACTCAGCGACAATTTTTCCAAAGCAATCTTGTCATTAATGCTTTTTGTAACGGTCTCACAGCTAATGATTTGCGAACAATTATAAAAGAGCGCAATTATGACAAAGTAAAAGACGCAATAAGTGGAGCATTGCGCGAAGAAGTGTCAAGATCTTCCAATCTTTAACGAGTAAAATATACAAGTGTAAGCGTTACCAAAACAATCATTTTCGCGGTCGTGGAAATACAGGAAATGGGTTAGTATTCCGAAATAACACAAATCATCGGTAGTACTTATTACAACACTAATAATAGTGGGCGAAACGCGAATGTCAGCGGATGAAATGTTCTTGGCTTTAATATAAATACTTTAAATTAAGTACGAGTGAAATATGAAGTGAATGAAATATTATTGTTATGCGATACAGGCGGTAGTAGTAGTTCTATTTTTAATGAACATTTGCATGTTGATAAATCTAAATAGATAAAAATTAAGGAAATTTCTTTTTCTATGGCTACACGGGAGTCACAAAAAATTAATTTTTACATTAACACTGAATGTATTAAACATGAATTTTCTGTAGTGGCATCATTTAAAAGTAGTACTCAGGGTGTCCATTTTCGCAATAATACGCAAATATTGGAGAGTAATCATGACTATTACACAATAATCCCTCCAAGATGTGTAATAATAAGGTTTTGCTATAGTATGGCAGTGAACGAGTTTTTAATAAACGAGAGACCTAAAAAGTTATATATAAATTATATATATTATATACATATAAAAAAGGCAAATAATTTTTTAAAAAATTGAAATAGATTTGGCCATTAACTTTTCCAATAAAGAAAAATGGTCCAATAATTCAACAACCCAAAATAACACACCAGACGTTCACACTCCACCGATTTTGGTAATCCATTTCACGCATCCAATGAAATTGACTCCTCCATTATAACGGGTAGAACGATAGTTAAACCGATAGGGGAAAAAATTCCAGTAAGATTTTTGAATATTAGCGAGAGAGAAGTAGAGATTAAGAATTTTCAACCTAAAACTGACGAGTTAGTAACTTATGATGTTTACAATTTCGGTTTTAATAAAATATCTGTTAGTCGGGTTGAGAAAGTTTTAAATTCCATTGAGACAAATTCTTTAAATTCTGAACAAGAAGTAAAGTTTTAACTATTTTAAAAAAACATAAATTCAAGCCATATCGCACCAGAAAAGTCCACCAAATACGGGGGACGCCGGTAGAAGAATACAATTTTGCTGGTTTATCGGAAAATGCGATGAAAACATTAACTTTCCATTGCCTATTGTTTGGACTGATGAGAAGAGAATGTTTAACAGATACAATACTTATCGCTGAAGCACAGAAAATCCTCATCCAAAATCGGCAAGGTCGCTTTGGATTCAATATATGGGTATTAATTTTCCGAGGTAAACTTGTCCCACTTTATTTTTTTAATGAAAATCTACGGATGGTTGTATAAATATAACATGTGTTGTTCCATTTTTGGAGGATTTGCCATAAATTTTTGGAAGTACTATTTATTGTCAACAAGGTTGCCTTGCTCACACCGCAAGGATTGTAAGAGAACTTTGAAATGAAGAGTTTGGACAGTGTTGGGTTGAAACCTGAGGCCCCATTCTCTGGCCTGCGAGATTGTGTAATTTAACCCCTCTAGATTTTTTTATGGGGAGATTAAAAGATCTTATATTTAAAGATTGAATTTTCTAAACCCAAGCAAAATTAGAGGAAGCCACTCGAGAAACGTTTCCTTCCATAAATCCTATAGTTAGTGATAAGTTGCCATTCAGTACTTAAAGTGTATCGAAGTATTCGGTTTATTTTGTATTTTAATATTTATTATGTTCTGTTTATTAAAATACATATAATTTTGTTTCCTAAAGAATCAAAAATATTAAAATATATTTTAAATTAGACTTATCTTTCTCTTAAGTTCCAGTGTATATTAAATTATTTTAAAGGTTTCTATGTGACGTTTTGCTAAACATATTATGCACGGCCTACTAATAGATAAACAAAAAAATTCTTATATTTCCGCCTTTTTTTATGACATATGCCAACAAATATATATGGATGAAAATGGCTCGACATGGGCATTTCTTAAGACCATAGCCAACTATGATTGCCATATAAAATAATAAAAATGTATTCATTTATGAAATTGTTCTACGCCTATCGCCATGCGGTTTTAAACATTAAATATTTCTCGAAAATCGAGCCCTTGACATGTTAGTCGATTTTTCTCTATCTGGTTCAGAAATAGGGTTTTCCTGATAAAACACTCCAATTACGAAAATATATTTAGTTAATTTTTGTTTAACACATTTAGTTAATTTTTGTTTCAAAACTCTGTCTTTCCAATCATTTGGAAAAGATCAAAAACCATAGCTCTCCCAACAGTAAGTAACCCATACTTTTTTAATAAACTCCAAAAAGCATTTTGCCCATTCTACCCAAAATTCTCGGAAAAATAGGGCAACAAATTTAGTCACCCTTGTTCAGCATTCCGCGGCATTGTCAACAATACCAGATGACATTGTGGGTGCAATGAACCAAAATAAAATAACAATTTTATTTCTTTTCGGCTTTAGTAAAGCTTCTGATCAAATATTAATCAAAATATTGCTTTCAGTATTCCATTTTTCTGATCAAGCTGTAGAACTTGTGTCTTAGTTCTCGAAGACAAGCTGCTTTTTACTACCTCACATAACAACAAAACTCTTATTAATATTGAATGACCTTAAATCGTTACTAGATAAAGTTTTACTTTGTAACGATAATACCACTGTAGACCGCACTAAAGTTCCTTACAATTCAGTTCTATTCCTTCACTTAATTATGTCAAATTACAGTGTCGAAAAATTTTAACCACTCAATAATTAGGTTCTCCAAAGATTTCAATATGTGTATATCAAATTGCCTCAAAAAATTTAATTCGTTTTATTAAAATCAAAGACCCCATTTTAAAAAAAACTAACCTGGTCTACAGCTTGCCTTGCCAGTGTGGTCTCATATACATAAACTAACCAAAACTATCCAAAATAGTTACTGATTCCAAAAGTGATTGCAGGTATCAACCAAACTGACCTACTTTGAATAAACATGTTAATGATACAGGACATAGAGTCTGCTATGTTGAAGTTTCCATACTGGGAGTATAGTGGAATCTGTTTAGAAGAAAATTCCTTGAGATGTGCTATCATAAGTTGTAAGAAATAGGATATTTATGCAATAAAAATAAATTTAACAATATGCCAATAAGTGAAATTCATTTCTATTAGCCGAATGCAGGTTTTTGATCTATTGGTTAACATATCCAAGTCTTGCAAACTTTTACTTATTAAGTATCTAGATGTTAGATTTGTTCCGAACAATGCCGATGACGCGATACATTAAGTAGTTTTTCATCATTTAGACCTTAAACTGCATATTCTGTAGGTATCACTTTTTTTTAAATAATCTTATTGCCCACAGTCAGCGTATTAAATAACTTTTCCTTGGTTGTACTCTTTTAAACCATATTAGTTTTCATATTACTGTTTTTTGTATGAAACAATATTAGTAGGTGGTTCGTTTTGTATTAGAGTGTTGTTCCATAGGTTTCAGTTTTGCTGATGAAACCTACAATCATGACCGAAACCCTGAAGTTATAGAGATAAAAATGATAGTTGTTACTTTCATTGCATCCTCTAACTTTCATAATTCAATCCCTTGGTAATTACGGGATAACTCCATTAATAGTTTGAAAATTACCAAGATTATAATATGGTTTAATTAATACATAGCAAACTTTTAATTAGTAAATAAGCTAGAATAAAGCAAACTAAAAATGTAATCTATTGAAGTCATAGTTTGCACGATGGGAAGGAATATGGAAGGATCTGAAATTATCTCTTCTGTTTCTGGTTTCTGGATAACTTTGTACTACACTTTTCACGGCCTCACAATGAGAGCCCCAATATACATTTGGCAGGCTAGAATCATATAACGGTAAAATTCATAATTTGGCAATAACTTGGCAGATATGGAGATAGCATGTCTAATATTCCAGAATACTACTACCTCAAACGCGAGTTTGCAAAAATAGATGTCATTGTCATATACTTGATGTTTGTGTTTCTCCATTTTTTTTTGAACGCATGTATACTGTATTTAAAATATTGTACTCTACTTTAGGGTACCCAAGCTAAGTATGGTCTCCTTTATATATAGTATACATTGACAGCATTGTAAGTGTGCGTCTGTTATTGATAAATCCAACTTTCTGAGGTTTTTCTATACTGTTTGAGAAGGGTGGGCTAATGGGGGGAGCATCAACATTGTTCCGAATGATTGAATCCCATATTGTTGAAAGGTTACGAGATTACGATTGGTTGTTTAGAGATTTGGATGGATCCTCAAAGTTTTCTCTGGTAAAAGAATCAATTACTTGCAAGAATTTAGTCTGATCAAATAAAGATATTTCATATTCTTTTAGCATATATATGGGATGCTGTAAACTCCTGATATATCGAACTGAATATTGTCTTTGATGGATCAAAGATATCAAGAGATGTTTGGACAAGCGGTAAATCAAAATTATGGTAACGCTACTTTGATGACCCTTTTGTTATTTGACCTCGTGGTAAAGGGTCCCTTTGAGATTTTCTTAGTCATTTGATCCCTGAATAATATAATAAACTCTCATTCTTAGAAAATCAGCCTAAAATTGGACCGTTCTGTTTACATAAAAACTATGCACACAGACCGATATCTCAATGTGTTTTGCGTTGGGCCCAAAAATTATTAGTTATCAGTTAAAACTATTTCAACCCGAGCCAGTGAACCGAGAACTAAAACACCTTACATCTGATCTTCTCACTAATAATTTCCACATTAGAGATATTAAGCGTTCCATCACAAAATACAAATCATCCCAAACTTCCAAAGACAATGTGTCCGAAAGCAAATCCACACTTGCCACTAATTGGTTTAATTCATAACGTAGTGTTCAAATTCGACAGTACAAAAATACAGCTCTCAGAACAATAATAAAGAAAATAATCGCCATGATTATAACACACGCATAAACAAATATAGATTCAGACCGAACAACGTCCTAAATACAAAGTTATATGGACAGAACTTCATTAGTGTGACTAATGGCTACTACCCATATTGCCTTAGTCGTTTGGTATACTAAAATGAACATAAGGCAGTAGTTTGAATAACACTCACACTAAGGAATTGCAAAGGTCGTTAACGCAGACAGAAATATCAACCGAGAGGGACGATAATAACGTTGACAAGGAACTAAACTAACCTAAAGGATACTTACAGGCAGAAACCTAGGGCTTTATCCAAACTGCACTCGAAATGACACAAGAAATATTCTAATATTTTAATATAACAAACACGTATAGAAGATAATTTTTCAAAGAAACTTCCACAGGCTACTGTAATACTTTTTAAAAAACCTCTGGATTCCTACTGAGTCGGTTTTTGCTGAGTTGAAATTATAATAATATGATAATAATAATTATAATAATTATAATTAATATATAAGCAGTTACAGAGTAAAATACGAGCCAGTTTCATTCAAACTTTGAAGAAGCCAACAGGATGATTGGCGAAACGTCAGCAATTTCGACTCAGCAAAAACCGACGCATTAGGAATCCAGAAGTTTTGTAAAAAGTAAGTATAGAAGATAAAACTATTCAGTTGCAAAGATCGAAGACAACCGGAGCATGTGAGACTACTGCAGAGACAGAATACCTCGGCAAACATAACCAGGTAGCAAAAAGCATCCAGACAATCTAGTGAAGCATCCAGAAATGTACTTCAATTTTTTACCATGTCATGTCCTTGGAAACGACGCAGCTCTCTTTTATTGGGATCGAACAGTCGTCACTGATAAAACAGTAGACAATAGACCTCGTTTTGTGAAAAAAAGTGGAACAATACACTTAAACTATAAAGTCTAAAGTATTTGGGCCTAGCCTACCTTAAACTAGTTCACATAGTCTCAAAACCAACCTTACGTCTCCATTTGCTCCCAGATTTGTACTCAGAATGCAGAAAGTCTATATCTATAAAGTTACTCATTGTGAAGGTCACCTTGGGAAAGAATTAAGCTTGTTAACAAAATAACTAAATGAAATAACTAAATAAATAAGTTAAATTCAAATCTTCGCTAATATACAAAATGAACAATATTTTCCACTTCCATGTCTGTGGGATTTCGTTTATTAACCGACAGCAAAAAGTATTCCATAGAATGAAGTTTACAATAATTACCAAAAGTAGGATTGAACGATAACATAATAATTGAAGGGTGGTAACAAACCTAACAACAAAAAAATACAAAATTACTCAAATAATTGCAGCAATCTAGAGCTACATGGGAATTATTCCGTGAACATATGACCAAGATATTAGGAGCACATAGAGTAACAAATAGTCACAAGAAACAGAAATGGATGGCTGAAGAAATATTGGACCTTATGGAACAAAGAAGACAATACAATAACAAAGCAGTAGAACACAAAAGGAAACAAAGGGAAATAAAACAAAAAATACGAGCGGCTAAGGAGAAGTGGATGATGGATAGAGGTTCTGAAATAGAAGAATTAAAAAAAAGAACATGATATGTTCAACATGTACAAGGAAGTTAGGGAAGTTGCTGGCATATATAACAAAAAGGCTGCTAATACTATAGTGGATAATACAGGGAAAACTATTATTGTTAAACAAGAAATTCTTGAAATATGGAGTAAATACGTAGCCGAAATGTTTGAAGACGACAAGCCAAATGTACAAGATAATGTAAATCAAGTTGAAGGACCAGAAATCTTAAAATCGGAAGTTCTACATGCTATAAAAACAGCCAAACCCAAGAAGGCAACGGGACCAGACAACATTCCAACAGAGCTCTTGCAGATGATCCACGAAGATCAGATCAGTGCCTTAACTAAGTTTTTCAACAATTTTTATGATACTGGTAAAATACCCGAGGAATGGTTGAAGTCTGTTTGTATAGCCCTTCCGAAAAAACAACATCTATGTGGCTTTCATCGACTACGAAAAAGCAATTGATAGGTTCAACACGATAAGCTTTTTACTATATTAAGGACCTCAGGTATCGATGGTAAATATCTACGTATCATACAGAACTTGTATTGGAACCAAAAAGCAGTGGTACGATTCGATGGAAGGTTAACCCGCGAATGTTGCATTCAATGAGGTGTCACGCAGGGATGCATTCTCTCCCCGCTATTATTCAACCTTTACTCAGATGTGATTTTCAAAGAGTCTCTACAAGATAAAGACCATGGAGTGAAGATCAACGGCGAACTGATATATACTATTCGGTATGTTCGACAACACGGTCATCTTATGCGATAGTATCCAAGGCCTTCAAGAACTGTTGGATTATGTAAACACGACAGGACGGAACATGGATCTAAAAATGAATGTCGCTAAAACAAAATGTTTGGTATTCAGTCAACAGCCACACGCCGATGCATCCCTACATATAGACCAGCAAAACATTGATAGAGTTACCCTTTACAGATATCTTGGATGCTTTATCCAAATAAAGAAATCAAATGCAGAATGGAAACAGCTCGCCCAACTTTTTTTAAATGAAACCATTCTTCTGCGATGATAACTTAAACCTCAAATTGCGCCCAAGAATGATCACATGGTCTGTGTTGTTATACGGTGCTGAGACTTGGACTCTCAAGGCCAATGCTATCAATCGCCTCGAAGCATTCGAAACCAACGAAGCAGTTTTAAATAGAACAAGTGCCGTCCATGAGTTATTTAACACAATCAAAATACGAAAAATATCGTACCTAGGGCATGTTCTTAGAGGGGGCCGCTACAAAATCCTTCAACTCATGATGAAACGCAAAATCGAAGGTGGCAGAGGTGTTGGAAGGAAACAAATGTCATGGCTAAAGAACATCCGAGATTGGACCGGAATATGCAGTGCCGATCAACTCGCGAATGTGATTGCCAACGTTAGGGGGGCCTGATACGGCACCGAAAGAAGAAGAAGAGTTTCTTTTCTTCAAATCTGTTCTATTTTATTTCAACCCTAGGTGTACAAGAGATTTTAAATTGCTTCAGTGGCGGCTTTTCTTTAACATTCTATGACAGATGATTGTCTTTGTATCCTAAACCCTTATACATTGTGCATGTGCATGCATTTAAGGTGATAAAATAAAAATTTAGGCTAACTAAATAAACATAGATTTGAATTTTTGCACATTAGTACCACTCAACTGAAATTATTTGTAACGCGAATCCACAAACAGGGTCAATGTTCGATATTTTGCTTCGCGTTAGGGATATCGAAACAAGTTATTTGAAAAAGTTTTTCCCAATATTATTCTAAGCCAAATACCATACAAAATTGCCACAAAATTGTTATAGCAGTAGCGTTTAAAAAATACTCCACTAACATTTCAGACAAGATGTTCTACAATGATAAATTATTAGATAGTCCTAATGACATTTTTAATGCTGATTTTTTAGCTAAATCTTACTCTCTTCAAATTTTACATTTAGTAATAGCGATAATATGCAAGTTCTTCATTTTACATCTTTTCAAGAATGTGAAATGCTAGCGGCTCGTAAGCAAACAAATAATAAGATGACGTCGGGAGCTGATTGCATTGCGGCTTTTGTTTTAAAGGACTGTGCGAGTGTCCTGGCTCTTCCACTTACAGTTCTACTGAATACGTGCCATAAATCTTGCACTGTGCCTGATACCTGGAAGTTATGCAGAGTTAGACCCATTTACAAAAAAGGTGACCATTTGGATATCAGTAATTTTCGTTCCATTTCATTACTTTGCGACTTTTCTAAGGTTTTTGAAACACTCCTGCGCAATAAATTATACAATCATTTAAAAAACAGTATAACATCAAAGCAATATGGTTTAATGAAAGGGCGGTCTACCATCACTAATCTGGCAAATATCTCCTAAGCTATAGCTGAAAGTCTAGACTTGCTATCTGAAACTTATGTTGTCTATACAGATTTTTCGAAGGCGTTTGACAAACTTGATCATGGGATACTTAGTTGGTTATATTTGATGGACTTAAGTCTGTAGAATATGCCGGTGTTCCCCAAGGCAGCAATTTATTCCCCTTCTATTTAATATTTTTATTAATGACATTGTCGAAAGTGTTGATGTTAATTGCTTGTTATACGCTGACCATCTAAAGTTGTTCTGCAAAATTGATAGTATTCAAGATTGCCAAAACCTGTCTATGAATGTAGAGCGTATTGAAAACTGGTGCGTCCTTAATAACTTGTCGTTAGATCCCGTCAAATGTAATGTCATGACGTATTCACTTAAAAATAATGCTATCAGATATGATAACCAAATCAATAACATCGTAAATCAGCATCCACTTTTGACACTAAACTTTCTTTTTTATAGCACGGAACTCTCGAGACTTAACAGATTTAGAAACTTTGAAGACTCTGTACGATGTATGTGTTAGATCTAAATTATAATACGGTTATATTATACGCTGTGTCCAGGGTTACCTCAAGAGTAGATCAAACTTTTTGCCTTTCTACGCCGCGTACGAATATTTTAAAATTTCCTTCTTTCCACAGAATGTGCGATCTGTGCAACTCGGCAAGTTTCCAGCTTGATATATTTTCTTCTTCTGTAGGTGCCATTAAAACATGATTTCTAAGGAATGGCATATAATTATATTTGTTTTGTTTTGCTGTCTTTTTGCTTTTTTTTTTAATTTGTCACTGATGTCCCTGTTCAGTAGTTGGGTTCATCCTGTAGAATAATGTATCTAAATAAATAAATAAATAAACAAAAAATATCGATTTCAGCTGAGTACCTTAAAAAATGTCATCCACTAACCTGTATCTTTCTTTGTACAACATTGTACGATTACGCTGTCTTATTATTTATTATTATTACCGAATATAATTTTATTTTGCTTTTTGTGTATTCAAATTGCTAATTGCTCATAAAATGGTTGTTTTACGTCAAATAATTGAATTTGTTTTTCCAGTAACTAACTATAAAATGTAAAATTCATGATAATGTTACATAATGGGCCTGTACTTTATTAGCACATATTCCCAACTTACTTGCCGCTTAAACCTCCTTTGCACTGTTTTGCTTGATAATTTCCGTCATTATCACAGACCGGTTTGAATTTTTGAGCTGTCCAAAAAGTTTCCACGTAATCTTCTGTGTTACAATGATAAGCCATACAAGATTCTAAAAACAATAGGAAAAAGTAAGTAAATTAATATAAGATTCTTTGGTGGCGCAATGGTACAGGCATATTTACCTTTTATATGGAACAAGAAATTAGAAGAATTTGGAAATACCGAAAATCAAGCATTTTTATTTTCTAAAGTGAAATAATGGAGAAAAATTTAATTATTAAAAAAAAAGGAAATTATGTTAAAGCTTTTATATACGAGGAAAGTAGAAACAAAGTTTTGTTCAACTGGTAATTAAATAGAGATATTATCAATTTCCAAAGAACTTTTCGACTAAATCCAAAAGTACGCCCAGTTTGTTGGCCATGGGACAATTTTTGAGGTGAAGGAGGCATCCCCAAAATTTTGTATTTTTTGTACTGCTGCTTAGTTTTTAAAAATCAATCAACTGCTTTAGAAAATTGTGGACCGCAAATAATAACAATACTTTGGACGAGAAAGTCCAAAATCTATTTAATTTTACTTTATAACTCATCATTTTATTCAAATAAATTACTTCACAGGAATTCGCTCCTTTTAGGAAAAATTTCAGCTTCCTACGAATTGAAATATGGCTGCAATAATTGGAGAAATGTTTTGAACAAAAAATATGGAGAGTAGTTAAGTTTTTGTTAACTGCTAAAGATATAGGGAGGTATATGCAAAAATTATGATTTAGGTAAACGACTAAATTCACTATTGCTCAGGTTGAACATGAAATTCTTTTACAAAATTTAGTAAATATTGCTTTTTCTCAGAGTGTGCATAGGTCTATTGGCTAAGGCTAATAGGAAAGCTTTAGATATATTTTCTTCAAATCTGGCGTATACCTAAGGAAGCAACTTGGAACTTGCGGAGTATATTTTATGAAGAAAATGAAAATCAACAGCCAGTTCATTAATAACACTAGCAAAGCTTACTCTTGACCTCTTAATAAGAAATTCAAAAAAGCTTAGTGTATAAACCATTATTAGATTCATTTAGATGTCCTTTCGAAATATCTGTACCTGAATAATATATATCCCTTTATAGTCTCACATAAAATGCGTTTGAAAATATTTAAAGTGAACGATAGACGTGATAGACATCCTAGATAGATATTCTGTTTGTATATTGTAATGTAAAGATTAAAAAATTAAATTGTAATCTTATAAAGTATATTAATTTCAGTGTTCCCAAAATTCCTCAATAATCCTCAATAACAATACATTTAGAAAAATTCCGAATAAGTGCTTGTCAATCACTCAACAAAATGATTACCTGTATATGTAATTAGCTACTAGTGGGGAGATTAAATAACGAGATAATTGAATTTGAGCCTCATTCCCATTTGAAAACATTTCGGTAAGTTTGGTTAGTTTTATTTGTTTCCCTGACGATCTAAGTTAGGGTGTTTTGGATTTTCTCAAAAAGTTTTTTCCCGACCTGCAAGCCAAGAGTATGCAATCTATATTGACATAAATGCACTTGTATATTATAGATAATATTTCAATTTTTTCTACTATTTCAAAACTATTTTAAATATATACCTTCTTTTTTTGCCACGCAGTAAAATTTGCATTTCGTTCTAGCATTGCCTCCTTGCGCAATGCAATCATCGTCCGTTTCACAAGAAAACTCCCTCAAGGAAACTGAAAACAAAGCGGCTTTATATTACTCAGCACAACCGTTTTTGATTTCTATTAAGTTTGCAGCAATTTTGGTAAAGCACTTAATATATATACAGGTCTATAATTTCATACGCTTTCAGTTTTGAAGAAACGAATAATACAAGATTTTATTAATGTAATTGTCATTAGAGCAAAAAAAGTCGTTAGCAGGCAGTTGGCAGTGCGAATCTACATTGTAATCCATAAGTTCCGCATCATATGGTATGAAACCGTTTTAATTAATGGATTTTTTCCTGGGGACAGTTTGTGCATCAAAAACAATAAATAAATCAATTATTGAAAGGTTTTTAACCCCTGTCAAAACAATAAAAGTTTTCTCCTTTAATTGTAATAAAATGAATTTAGAATACCTTGGATGGTTTCGGATAGGCCTGCAATGTATGGTAACGGTATATATTTTGTTTTATTGTTTTGAAATTTGGGGTTATGTTGAAGACCATTGTAAAATTTATGAATTATTATTTTAAAAATTTTGTCTATTAGATTTTGCGGGTAACAGTTTTGTTTAAGTACGCTCCTTTTCTAAATTCAGGATCGGACAGCATAATTGCCCTATCTGCCAGACCTATTACAACAGGTTTTTTTTGGGCCATTTAGTGGTTCGATTCAAACTGTAGGTACCTAGTAGATTTGCTTTCTTTAGTATACCAACTCGTTTTTATACTATTTTTACTGCGGTGCAAGGTTAAATCTAAGAAATGTATTTTGTTTTGTTCTTCTATTTCGACTTTAAATTGTAATTTATGGTTAAATTTATTGGAGTCTTGTAATGATTTGATTTTGTTTTTTGGGACCGCAGTAATACAGTCATCGGCATAACGAAAATAAAAGCGTAAATTAAAATTTAGATTTTTGATAACTGTTTCTTCTAAAAATTCCATAACTAATTGGGCAACTACACTTGAGATTGCCATTCTCATTGCGCAGCCTTCTATTTGTTGAACCTTATAATGTCCCACTTTTTTGTTAATACTTCCTTGACAAGGTCAAAGGGTACATTTGTATACAGCGACACCACATCTAGGGATATTAAAACGTGATCGTCCGGTATTATTTTGTTTTCAATTTTTTCTATAAAATCCATGGAATCTTTTGTTTTACGTAACGGACCATAATATATACCCAAGAAAAAAGTCTTGATTTTGATATATATATATATATATATATATATATATATATATATATATATATATATATATATATATATATATATATATATATATATATATATATATATATATATACATATTTCAAGATATCATCCGATGATCCGAGTGTTCGAAGTGTTTTCAGAGCGCGAGCATTAAAGAAGGATTCCAATCGGAGTTCAACAAGCGAACGGATGATATCCCGGAATGTTTTTCCAACATGTTTTTCGGTCCGTGGATCAATAAATCAATCAATCAATAAATTAATTTTGTGTAAAAAATCGCAAACTTTATATATAAATATAATTTTAGTGAAAAAAGAATTTTTCCCATGTTAATTAAAAATAAAATAAAATAAAAATAGCGACCTCTTAGAGTTGAGCTACACGGCTCATCTTTGGTGAGGATTTTTTTTATATCAAAAAGAAACATTTGAGAGGATAAGAGTCAAAAAAAATAAAAATTTATAAAAGATATATACTAAAAAGTAATATATCTTAATGTTTCAAAGGCGTTTGATCGGTTGGATTACAAAATTCTAATCTACAAGCTTCATACTCATAGTCAGTACTTCTGATGGTCACACCTCCAATGAATACAATTGCTTCCTCAGGCGTTCCTCTAGACTCAATACTGCAGTCATGATTGACACATTATGAAATTGGTAAAGACCTTGATTTCTGTTATATGCTGAACACGTAAATTTGGTTTAAAAAAAACAGCGTTTAGAGAATTGTGTCACTTTCCAGCGTAATTTGGAGCAAATGCAAAATGCAATGCAGTGTCTTTTGCCACTATGGATGTAGCGGTTAAATATGACTATTATTAAAATAAATAAGAACTAAAAGTTCAGATTTTCAGGAAATTATATATTTTTACATGACAATTGTTTGAACAACATCGTGTCTTTATCAAATGTAATATTTACAAACTACCTGCTACTATATATACCGAAGAATGACCATAAAACCTTAATTAATGGTGTGAGAATTTAAGATCAATAAAGGACAGGTATTTAAATCTAATTGATCGTTAAGCAATACATTTGAATGTCTCATTTTGTTAATCTAATCTCCATGGCTTCCAATAAATTTAATTTTCTACCTTTTGTGGCTGTATGTATTTTAATAAAGACATACGGTGTTGTCGAAACAATTGTCATGTAAAAATGTATAATTTCGTGAAAATCTGAACTTTTAGTTTTGATTTATTTTGATAAATGGATTTTCATCAAGTAAAAGCCACCTCATTTCAATGACTATTATTTTTTTGATAAAACTATTTGCCATTCGAGTCGTAATTAGCCTTGGTTGAATACGCTTTTATTGTTTGATTGCGCTGATATATATATAGACAAAACCACCATGAGTCTTTTATTTATTTATTTAAATTTAAGACCTTCGAGGCATTTTTCTGATTTTTTTATAAATACGTAAAAAATGAAAATATTAATTTAAAAAAATCAATTTCAATGTTGGAATTGTTGCGCTTTCTACCTATTGTCCTATTATTTATGTCCCAATATTTATAATAATATTCGGGGCTCCTTGTATTTTCCTCCTTAACTTCTGCAAAGATTTAACTTCTTCAGCTTATACCAAATCTTCCAAGTATGACCATATCAATCAACTGAAACAGTTACAGCTTAGCTCTGAAAAAACTAACTGGATGATGGTCGGTAAGTTTGATTTATCAGCAGCAGACTCAGAAGGAATCTAGAAGATTTGTAATGCTATTACAGTAGTCTTAAGGAGGTTTCTTTCATAGTAAAATTTAAACTTTAAACACAACCGATCTTTGGATGAGGCATATTGAACTTAACCATAATATTTTCATCATCAATCACTCTGTAAGGAGCATTTTAAGATTTTTAAATGAATTTAAAGAAAAACGTTTTATTAAAATATTCATTGTAGTCCATCTCTGATTCCTATTTCTTCAGATTAGGGTGTACCGGGAAAAAAGTTGCTTTGGAAAACTTGAAAAAAATAAGTTTTCCGGATTCCGGATATTAAAAAAACCGATTCTCCAACCTTTCAAAGATTGAATTATTTAAAATTTTAATGTTATTTTTTGATTATCATGTATTTATTTATTTAAATACCATAGCAGATCACTAAAGTTGTTTGTTTCCCTTCTATAATTAATTTAAATTATATAATAAAGGCTTTCAACAGAAGAAATCAATATTTAGTCAGACATGCAAAAGTCATGACATAAAATTCGAAATACACCAACAACAGATATTATATGTGAAGGATATCTAGAAACTTCTAATAAATTAAAAAGCCACCATTTAATATTTAAAATAAGTTCTTAGTTGTACATGAATATGCAAATACCCTGTACATATAGTGATCAGAAAAGTATGGAAATGTTTATTATGTTTTTATTTGCGGAATTTTTGTTCTACTTTATGCTACATTGCAAAACTGTAGATAGATTTACAAATTTAAATTCCTTAAATATAATAAATAAAAGGGCCGTAATGAAAATATTACAAAAATATGTCGGAAAGACCTAGCGAAACGACTTTCAGAATTAATAAAGCCATTTTAAGCATATATGATTTTTTTTATATTGTATAGCAAAGCCACCAGCATGTAAGACCGTCTTCCGTCATTATGGGCACAAACTCAACCTAGTTCTGTACACTTTCTGTTGGAATATGTGACAACTCTGATTCAAAGATACCAAAGAGTTTTTGCTGATTTTTAACAATGGAATGTGTTCGAATACCTCTACCCAAAACATTCCAAAGATGAAATTCAGATAAGGCGATTGGGATGGCCATTCAAGCACAATTATGTTTTTCTTTCAAAACCATTCTTTCACTAACTTGTATGAGTACTTCCCCATCATTATTATGTTGGCGTCTCTTCTTCTACAATGGAATCCTGTCAAAATCGCAATGGCAATGGCATATCTTCTTCAGCAAACGATAGCATTGTATTTTACAATATCTCCTTGTAATGAGAACGGCCCATTTTAGTTTATACTTAAATGATTGGTCCTGTTCCAGATCGAAAAAACATCCCCATTTACTTTCCCTCCTCCGTTTTTCGCAGAAGCAATTTGGGACTTAGCCTTGAATCTGGTCTTGAATCCAAGAAACATGAACTCTGGCAAGGTTTATTCATTCATAAGATTTGTTAACCGTGATTAAAAGTTATATCAGTGAAGTTTCGAAAATATAAAAGTCTTATATAGTATATTATGCAACAAGTGCGGTAAACGGCATTTGACTCATGAGTTTATTTGGCACGAGCGGAGCGGGTTTTTAATAAACGAGTTAAAAAGTTTACCGAACATTCTATACTTTTTCTACGGCATTGGTACATTTTCGCAAAACAACACGACTACAAACGTCAAAATTCAAACCGTGAGAAATATCTCCGAAAACATGCGATTGTTCCCAAATCATTCATGGGAAATGAAACTGACGTGATAAAATGACGCTTCCCGCACTCTAGATCGGTGAGTAATTAGATATTTTGCAAACGGGAGTAGAAAAATATTATTTATAGTTTCCATTTTTGATTCGAATATAATGTTTTGAAATTAGAAAAGAATGCAAATAGGGTTAATAGGGCATGCGTATCCTAAAACCTTACGATTTGCATAAACCAATTCGTACCAGTTGGTCCGCATCTTTTTTCGCAAGCGTAACCAGGCATGCATTTGTCATCCATAGATTCGCACGACGCATCGAGATCTGCAACAATGAAATAGATCAGTAATGTATAACGTGGAATGTTTTATCAAAATGAACTGGAGTATATTTTTAGCATTATCTTCCTAGGTTACCAAGAGTAAGAGGCATTAAAATTAATTGAATAAGTTAAATAGACAATTTAATTTTTTTCTTTTCCGGATGAAAATGTCGATAAAAAATACAAATTTTTAGACACGAGTATGATTTCGCACCAGCGGAACCACTTTCATACGATCATTGGTTTTTGGTTAGTTTTGGTTAGTTTCATTCGGTGAATTATGACGTAACCGTCAAAATTGAAAAACATGAAAATACCAAGCCTGAAATCTACCGAAAACTTCCACTCCGATCAATATCGACGACTAACATTACCTGACGTTAAAAATTTGATATTCTATACAGCGGAGTAAAAAAAAATAATTAAAAAAATTCCCTAATGAACTTTTTTGATCTTGCAGACAATATATTATTTATACTTCAAAATATAAATAATGAACATATTTTTGGTCGTTGTTTATTTTCAAAACAACTTGCTCCGCCTATCATAAAAAGGAAGGTCCTTTATCCTTAAACTGAGAACTAAATGAATAAAAAGCCCATTTATTAGCTATTTATAGCTATTTTTATTTTGGGATTGTCAATCATTATTTTTTATGTTTAGACAATGGGTTAAAGAAAAGTTTGACGAAATAAATAAGAACTAAAAGTTCAGATCTGAAAATCTGAACTTTTAGTTCTTATTTATTTTGATAAATGGATTTTCATCAAGTAAAAGCCACCCTCCGTTCAATTTTTGAAAAGTTTGAAGAAGGAATGTTGTTAAAAATGTACTATTTTTCGTATGTCTATTCGTGTCTCAACTACGCCTTGGTTTGTTGGGGAGGTTCCCCACGTGCAGAGCAAGTCTTTAGGATGCAGAAACGCATTTTACGTACTATACTGCTTAAGCCATGGAATTTTTCATGTCGGAACCTATTTCCACAACACTCTTTATTGACACCTCCTAGTATGTACATACTAAATTGTGCCACGTATGTAAAAAGTAACTCTAATCTTTATATGCCCTCAAGAAAATCAGATATTCAGTACAGTTTGAGACCGAATCTTAACATAAAAATACCTACACATCGACTGTCTCTTACAGCAAATAGTCCCTTTGTTTTGACTGTAAAATTTTATAATAAATTGCATATCGAACTGAAGGAGATAACTAGTCAAACAAAATTTAAATTCACTCTTAAAGACAAATTGCTACGCCTCGCCTATTACAATATTAAGGATTTTCTTTGTTTTGATACCTTTTAATACGTATTCGCTGTTTGTTATTGTTTCTATATTTGTTATTTATCCATCAGTATTACTTATTATTATTATCTTTAATAATAATAATATAAAAAACTGTTCGAAAACATCAGTCAACGTTTACTCTAACATTCCTGAAACTTTAACGTGGTGAATAAAATCCGCTAATATTTATTTTAACAAAAAAAATCGTCAAAGGGTATGGAAGCTGCCAAGTATTCGACCAAAGGCTTGGTTGTAAAATGCACATTCAAAGAATCGCTCTTATGGCAACAATTGTACTAAGAAGGTGCAGAAGGATGTGTGATTGCTAAATCCAAAAATGACACTTTGAAATGAACAGTAGTAAGACCAATAATAGCGAATGAAGCAATTGTTTGTTGGGCAAGAACCATGCGGATGGAGGTGATAAGGCAGCTGAGTAGCGTGCAAAGGCTAGCAAGTCTGTGAGTTACTGGAGCCATGAACACAGAGCAAATTGCAGCACTAGAAGTCCTACTGCTGAAAGATAATTGGTGGGCATAGCAAGAAACATGACAAACTCTAAAGAGATACAAAGGCAGTTGAAATCTTATTGCTGTCAAGTATTGTTAAGTAACAGTTAAGTAACAGTGTTTCCAGCTGACATCAAGGCAATAGAACATTGTACAAGAGAAATAGAATTGAAAAAGGTTCGTACTAACTAAGACAATTGCGATCTACACGGTCAGTTAGGAGGCAACAAAAGCTTGCAATCCAGAAAAATATCGTCCAAGTTAGTTCTGGATTGTCATAAGGCATTCATTAAGCCAGATAGCAAGTCAGAATAAAGTGATGTTATTATGGATAGTAGGGCATGAAGGTCACAAAGGTAACGAAAGCGATGACGAAGTAGCCATTGAAGGCTCCTCAGGGTACATGATCAGCCGTAAAACAATGAATGGGAAAATAATCATGACGATGGTGGAGAGATATGTCAAGGCAAAGACAGAAAGAATTCCCGACCTAATTTAGAGAAGAACAGCAAATCCACAAAATAAAGGCCGTAAGAGTAAATCTATTGACCGTCCAGAGCCAGCTGAAGACTGGAATGGCAGAATAGAAGAAAAACTGAATGGAGATGCTAAAAAGAAGAGTAGCAATCAGCCATCTACATAATATGTCAGTGTAAAGAACTATTGAGAGTGCGTTTCCATCTGCTGTGCACAACCAAACCAGAGGCATTGAGCTACATCAAGGAGGAGAAGAAGAAAAGAAGTTGTGGAGTTTGATCAGAGAAACGAATCTAGATAAATCTTGGAGAAAGTCACAATAGGGTAGCAGTGATGGACAGGCAGATTGCTGGCTCTTAATATGTGAATCTAATCTAAATGGAAACTGCCATTGGGAGCACAGAGCAGCTAACTGGCACTTAACCTTGCTTCGACTCCTTAGCAATGGTTCACTAGAAGGAAAGGAACGATGTGACAGAGACTTAATGAAAACACTATAAATAAAAGTAAAATTCTTCATCGAACTGTATTTCACACTATGGCTCGAAGGTTGGGTGACATATGCTTTACGACTTTTAGCAAAAAACATTAAAGACTGCTAATTAGATTGCCATCAATAGATGACAAATGAGCTTTTTGAAAATTCGATAAAAGTTCTCTTCTTCCAAATATCCCACAAGGCAGATCAGAGCCCTTTACCTAAAAAAGTACCATTGATCAGCAACAGAAATGAGGTTATGTAAAAGTTGCTTAGTCAACATGACGTTTATTTTGAAGATAATTGTACAAAACACAGCTAGTTGCAGTTTTTAGAACCAAATTGTATGGTAAAACTTATTTCGTAGACAATCTGTGATTTGTATCCTATAAAAACAATATGGGCCAAATTAAAAACAAAGTTAGACGCAATAGTATAAACCCAAAAATGTCCGCCCATGTAATTAATATAAGAAAAATTCAGTGTGAATTAATACCAGAGAACAGTTGGTTGGAAAACATATAAAAATGTATTATTCATTAATGAGGAAGGATCTAAGCTTTAGGAGCACACAATTTTATTAAAATAGACGCAGCAATTTGGCGTAGGTGCACTGTAGATACAACCAACCACGATCACTTCCCGATTATTATAGCTTTCCATTCCTGGGTTTTATCAAAGAAAATCTCATTAGGGACTCTACTTAGATTCTTTTTCTTATTCAAACGTGGTTCCAAATTCGATGAGAAATTATACTCAAATCTTACTTGTTTTCTTTTTTAGTGAACTTTATTTCTTGTTTAATAATTGGTGTTAGAAATATAAAATATAGGGTTGCCGAAATATTTATTTTCTGTAAATTTGGAATGAATTTGTTAATTATATCCTTTTTTCTGATAATTATTAATTATTTTATTAATTTCTACACCAACACCTTTTTTGAAATTGTTAGCTATTATTAGTGAAAGATAAGGTGTTGAGTTCAAAATTATGTGAATTTCTTTTTAATTTTGTGTATCTTAAACATGCCGGACATTTCAGTCAATGTGACAACAGGGCGTTGTACGCCAAACCGGCAAGGTCTACGTTTCTGCTAGGCTAGTAACAATTTTGTAGCGTTACGGGGTAGACGTTCACGGCATGGGTCGCGGCGTCGCCGCAAAGTGAGATACAGTCCATTTATAGAAAAGAAAAATTCAATAAATATTAAGTGATTGAGGAAACGCTTGTATTATTGAAGAAACATAAGGTTATATATAATAACATGGTTAAATGCCAATTGCTGGAACTTAAGTAATCACTTTATTTAGAAAAATTCAGTTTTTCATAGCAAAATAATAAGTGCAATATCCACATAAATTGTCAAATTGATAAGCTTAAGCTTCCATATCATTGGAAGGTACAAGGTGTGACCCTTATACTTTCCTCAATAAAATATAAATACAAACTGTAAGACTATAAAACTAGGTATAATTTTCTTACACATCTGGGAATAATAAATAAAGAAAATAACGCTTTGTCATATCACCAGGTTAATCTTGAATAAATCAACCAGAACTTTACTTCTACGCCTTGTTTTTCTAAAGCGGAATCACTTCTGCAATTTTTGAAAAAATACAAAAAGCATAAATTACATCCCAATTACACTTTTTGTTTTAATGAAGTTAGCCAGGCTGATATTAAAAAATGTTTGACGTCTAAAAAAATCAACGCTACTGTATCTAACAATCCATCCTTACAAACGATTATTATCAGATCTTGTAATTAATCACCGAACACAACACTCTTTATAAAGATGTGCCTTAGATACTCATAATTTCTTTAAAATTTCGAACACCAGTGACATATGACATTTTAGGCCAATTAGTATCTTACCAAGCTTTCAAAAAAGAACCAGATTATACTTACTACAATAACTGACTACTTGCTTTATGAGACCGATCGAAATAAAGTGTCTTGTCTTATTCCACGGTATTACAGCAGAACTTTGAATACTGTTGGTAATGAAATTCTTTTTTTTTTTGGTTTTCAATATAGATCTACTAAATTAATTAACTCTTCCTTTGATAGAAGATCACGCCTCTTTGTGACAAAGAGCGTACCTCAAGGCTACATCTTGCGACCTTTGTTCTTCTCAGCCTACAGTTATAGCTTTCCTTATATTTTTAAACATATACCTCTTAATGATGGCGCTCACAGAAAGCAACAACGATTAACGAGGGACTAAATTCTCTGTTCGATATATCTCCAGCTCATAATCTAAACCTTAATGTGAAGGCAGACTCTGTCAAAAATCATCGAAAATAAAAAATGAATGAGACTGTTATAGAGTTTTAAATTGAAACAAAAAATCTGGGGCTAATGATGGATACTAATATAGGATTCATTAAACATATCAATGAATACTCCTATGAATTGCCTAAAGAATTCTATCCAAATCGTGAAAGAATGAGTTCCATTGGATTATTAATATAATTAATTATCTAAGTTATCCATGTGCTGATTCGGATTTTGGCCCGGCTTTAACGACATAGGATAGTGACAGATTCCAAAAGTTCAAGAATTTTCTTACTTATAAAACATTAAAAGCCAATCCCATCCATATGTCCCAAACAGTAAAAAAAAGTCACCCGTTTTTATTCTAGACTCGACAATCACGACAAATCTTTAAACCTATTTGTGTAAATTCCTTTTCAAATACTGCTACTTAACCTGATATCTCTTTCGGCGTGATTTTTTCCAGCATGCTGATGTTTCATGTCACATAACCCTAAACATTTCCTAAATAGTGCGGAAATCAAAGAGAAATATTTATAAGAATAAAGACGTTATAAAATATAAAATATATTGCACCATGAATAATCCAAAGTTAGTAATCTAAAAGTTCTCTTAAATCCAAAGATCTCTTGTATTTAACACATCCGATACTTGCATATAACTACATAGACTTTTATATTCCTTCTGCATTAAATTTTCAGAATGAAAACGAGTTACGATGTTTAGATAGAAAATGGCTCAAACTGCAGGTTAGTCTGTGAAATTTATTTGTGAAAAGTATTTGGTGGCCCTGTATTATCCATATTGCTACCAAAAATATAAAGGCCTTGCTTTGCCGATGAAGCGACCATTAAAAAATGGTTCATTTAGCTTGCGCATGGGCGAAATTTCCCATTTTGTTTTTAAGTAATGACCTTGAGGGACCCAACAACCCACATGGTTATTGACAAATCGTCAATAAATTTGGATGATGCATTTTTACTTCAGTATTTACTAAAAATATGCCCATATCTTCTTAAATGTTCTAGAAAATCTAGTTCAGTGTGCGGAAATCCCTGTTTAGAAAGAAAATGGAGCAGAGTCCAGGTTACTGCGTGAAATGTAGAAGCATTACCTTCTCTCAGAAAATATCAATGCCGCCTGCAGTCCATGAATTTAATTTATAGTTTATTAGTTTATAACTTAAACCTAGTCCACTTTTAATCGTTACGACGGCAATACTTACTAGAAGAATATGATTCACATTTGGGTACACAACTGATACTTTCGTCTAAACTATAAAAATAAGCATCGATGTCGGTAGCCCTATCGGTGCAGTTTACTTGTGAGAATGTCGTAATTAATTTGGGACATTTTTGATTACTCGAGGTGAAGAATAAAAACACAACACCAATCCGCAACGTATTCATAAGGGCGCGATTTGATTAAGCTAATGCCAGACAAAAACTCCATTCTACACACACAAAACATTAAAACCAATACATTTATCATTTATTTTGGCAATGATTGCGTTTCACAGATCTTTGATAACGCAATCTCCTTCTTTACGTATCTGCTGATATAAGGCCGGAATTTTTTCGAGATACCGCGTAAAATTTTAAATCTCTGATGGATTTAAAATTAATCCTTTATTCGACATGCAGATAAATTTTATTTAAAAACTGTTCCCCGTCGTGGGTTGTTTTCTGTAAAGAAAAGTAATAAAATGTAAATATATAATGAAAGCCATCGTTAAACAAGGTGGTCAATTTAAAGATTGTATAGTAAAGTTCAGATAAATGATGGTTTCCATAGATCACTTTTTAAGACCTACTGGAAATAATCAAACATCAGCATTCATATCTTCCACATCAATTCGCTTTGATTGAAGTGTCACAACCGATAATCCATCTTTACTACTAATGTCAGTAAATATTTACAAATAGAAAAACTACACATGTGTCAAGACTTAATAACAATAAAGTAATCACGGACGTACGAGCAAAGAAAAGATGACTGGAAAACTGTCAGATCAGAGTTGACAAATCCCCAAAAATATTGAAATTCGCATTTATCCAAGCAATACAGCAAAGCAAAACTCCTAGGGAGTCACGATATCGGCTATCCACTGAAACTTGTCGGCCTTTATGACCAGTCCTCACTATCAGCCTGATCATCACAATGGAATACATAGAACGTGTGAGGAAGATATGAGCGAATGCCAGTTCGAGGTTTACATGTATTTCATTGGCTGTCTTTGATTCACCCCCACAAGAAGCTATTAGAAATTTTTCAGTAGAGAAGATGGGAACGATCTAGTGATTATTAGAACACTGTAGCAGAACCAAACCAATGGTTGTGAGTAAAAGGCCGAACACACGTACAAACATATTGAATGAATTACTAAGATCGAGTACTTTGGCTGCTGGATGCAGAATGGAACCAGTTGGAAAAACTAATTATTGAACGATGATTAAGCAGGACTTCAATTAAAAACTGCGATACCGCTTTGTCAAAGGCTAAGTTTATTCCGTATGGCATCGAAGCATGGTCTCTTAAAGTAAGACAATTATTAAAAATATAATGGACTTCACATACAACCAACGCAGAGATCTTAAGACGAATGAGCAGAAAGAAGGAATTATAAAGCGCAGGTAGGCTGCAGATCTTGGCCATAGTTTTTCGTAATACTTTTCAATTTCTGAAGTTAATAATGAAAGGCAAGTTAGAAATAAAGCTCAAAAACATCAAAGACTCGACAAATTTGAACGCCCAACTGAGAAGAATTTCCCATGATACCAACATCCACTAGTAGCGATTACCGGTATCAAAACCAACACACCAAAAATTGTTGAACTGGAGCAATATACTTGCAATTGTCCGACAGCCAAGCTTTACAACCCTAAGGAACCCTCAATTTCATTTAACTTTGCTAGTTTGAAGACACAGTGCACAAATGTCCTTTTCGTAATCGGTCTACGCAGTATACTCAATTCCATGTTATAGTTATAGTTATATTTTTCAGTTAAATTACATAAACAAGACCAGTAATGTCTTATTTAACTGCTCTAGCAGTTAAACTCTCAACGAAATTAGTAAATATTTATATTAGTAAATTAATTATATATTAGTAAATAGTTTAAAGTTTAAAGATTTTAAATTTAAAGTTTAACTTACATCACTCGTACATTAATAAAGAATTAGACTGTTTAGGGATCGATTGAGAATTAGCAATTAAGGACATTAACGATTCCAATTTAAACAAACATGTATTAGCGAATATTATATACTCTGAATTAATAGATAACAACAAACACAAAGAAATTCAAAACAAAATCAAAAACAAAGCTTCTGAAAATAACATTAAACTAAACTCTCAACAAAATTAGTAAATATTTTAAAGTTCCACACAGATATTAAAACAAAATTTGCAATAAAAAATTCTTTTGAATTAATCAACAAAATTAAAGATATCAAAATCCCTTCTAACGCAACACTATTGTCTTTTGATGTACAAAACTTATTTCCTAGTATTCCACCTATGGATGTGATAGATTAAGTAGATTTTACCCTAACTCGGAAACAAGTTAACCCATTGCTGAAACAAGATTTATTAGATTGCTTAATAGTATCTTTAGACCAACATTATTTAGAATTTAATGGACAGATTTACATCTCTAAAGAAGGTTCTTTGTTAGCCGAGATTTCTATGGATAATTTGGAAAATATCATACTAGAACATTCTTTAAGTAAAAGTTTTCTATGGTGGTATAGATACGTGGATGATGTCTTTGCTTGCTTTGTTGGAACGGAGAGACAATTGAATTCTTTGGTAATTTACATTAACTCATTACATAATCGTATAAAATTCGCTAGCGAGATTGAACAGAATAACTCTATTAATTTTTTAGACTTCACTATTACGAAAACGCAAAACAAATTAGATTTTTCCATTTATCATAAACCTTCACACAAGGACACAGTCATACATAACAGCTCAAATCACCCTTATAGGCACAAAATTTCTGCATTTCACTTTTTATAGACACACTTCTTAATACGCCACTCTCAACAAAAAAATACAACAAAGAACTTAATATAATAAAACAAATTGCACTGAAAAACGGCTACAATCCGTCCATTATAGATAAAATTATAAATAAAAAACAAATCCCGACAACAGTAAACTCTATTTATCCGAAACCTAATACAGAACACGAACAATTTAAAACAATTGCATACATAGGAAAACCTAATGAAAAAGTTTCAAAATATTTGTCAAAATGTAGTTTAAAAATAGCTTTCACAACCAACAACACATTAGGAAAATTTTTAAAAAACAATAAAACGAAATGTCCAAAATCTCAAAACTCGGGTGTCTACACGCATTAACGAACATAAAAGAGCGTTTAAAAACAGTCTAGATTCTAATTGTGCTACACACTTAAACACAGGAAAACACATTTTCCACGACAATTTTGATATTTTACTTACAGCCACAAAAGGTAGAAAATTAAATTTATTGGAAGCCATGGAGACATAACAAAATGAGACATTCAGATGTATTGCTTAACGATCATTTAGATTTAAATACCTCTGCTTTATTGAATTTAAATTCTCACAACGACATTAATTACGGTTGTATGGTCATTTTTCGGTATATATAGTAGCAGGTAGTTTGTAAATATTACATTTGATAAAGACACGGTGTTGTCGAAACAATGTTCATGTCATAATATATAATTTCGTGAAAATCTGAACTTTTAGTTCTTATTTATTTTGATAAATGGATTTTCATCAAGTAGAAGCCACCTCAGTTCAAATATAACATACATTAGATCACATAAATGTTCAGTTCATCCCTATCATTAAAAATAAAGAAGAGCTGATATTCCACTTAACCAGGTATATCTAAACAGTAAGTGCAATCTAGCGAAAAAAAAAACAAAAAAATGATTCAACAGAGAAAACAGAATATTTGTTAAACTCGGGCAGCTCTTTAAGTAATCAGGTGAAAAACTTCGAATGGCATTATTCGAGAAGTTTCAAAAATTGGTGTTCTGTGTAATGGAAGTGTTATAACTCAATTATATCAGTACCGAATTTTAAATGAAATTATTATTTTGTTATACATTAACGCACTGCAATTTGCAAAGGTTTAATTAATAAGAATCTCGGTAGATTTAAAGATTAGTACAAGAACAAAAACTGAATTAGAACATTTTAATTAATTATGACTAGCAGTAATCTGGCATCATTGCAACATTCCATCGACCTTAATATCTTGACGGAACATCTCGCAGGCAACAAAATTTTCGGGAAATTAGTCCTGATGTGAGGGTAAAATTGTAATTTTATACTCATATTGCATCCCATTTCCCTAAATCTTTTCTACAATGTCTTTGTAATTTCCTAGAAAACCTTTTACAAATCAATAACTAAAACCCCTAAACTAAAACCTTTTCAAAGTCGGTTCACGATATTCACAAAGTCTTGACCTTCTATTAGTCGCCTTATTTGAGGACTTATAAAAATTCTATCCTTTAATTTTGCATATAAGAATTGGTATTTAAAACATGTTGTAACTTTGTTTAAAGCTATAACGTAATACTTCATCGGTAATCATTTTTCATGAATCAATAAGACTATCGTAAAAAATATTTTCGGATCCGGGAGTTAAATTAACCTGTTTTCGTCAGTTTTTTTTTTTTTTTTCACCCAATATTGCTATCTGTTTCTACTGTCCCACTCGCACAGAGAACAGGTATATATTTTTGTATATCCCGACTCCGACCTAGTAGAAGTCCCACAATTCTTATGTCTCCACAAACCATCGAACTATAGTCCTTGTATTTCATTTTCTCAAGCAATAGTTCCAGATTTTCTTACCATTCTTTCATTTGTACAGAATGAGCAACAGGCACCAAAACAAGAACATTACCGTTCTACAAAAGAACAGCTTTAAGTGTTCTCTTGGATAAGTCAATAAAAAACCTCCAGTCCTCAGAATTGTAGTATCTACCAAGTTTCTTTATTAAATTAGGAATTCCGATTGTGAAAACAACCGTTGTTAATGAGAAACACTCCATATATCACCAATACCACTAATCGTATCCTCATCAATTTCAAGTTCAGATAAACTGGTTTTAGGGATCACCTGGTTCCATTATTCCGTCTTAAATCTTCTTCACATACCTTACAAACAATGTGCGGCGCCCAAGGCAGCCAAAATAATCGTAGTATTGTTTTTTAAACAGGGGTGTAATTTTACGTCTAAATTTCTTGACCACAAAAGAACCACACACATAGCAAAACGTATCTGGAATATTTTTTACTGCACAACAACAACCAACAACAAACCCAATTACACGATAACCGGCCGACACTACGCGTTTTGACATTTTGACATATTTGGGAATCACCAGAAACAATATTTAATTTTCGAAGATTGCCCGCTAATATTTTGTTAATTTATACAAAATGTACGCCAGTTGTGCAGCAATTTCAATTTTTAGAATGTTGTGTAATCTTCCAATTTTTAAGACAATAAATATGACATCTCAAAAGCTTTAGAACAGTCTAGAAGGACTGAAACCGTTACCATTAATGAATCAAGAGTTCGGTAATCAGTGACATTAAGAACTGCTGTTGTGCAATTGTGCCCTATTCGAAAACTACACTACTCAAGATGTTAAATTAATTGCCTATTTATTACTGGTTCTAATACTTTAGATATTATTGGTAAGTAGACTACCACAATACCACACACTGAAATGTCACTCTGTAGTTCTCTTTGCCTGCGCAATGATGTTTTATTACTTTACACCATTCTGCAGAATACATGTTTTAAGTTCGAATTCCGAATACTGAATGTTCAACTTATGTCCCGGCGAATATAAACTCCCTTAGCCGGGCGCAGTTGCCAGGTAGAACAAATCATAACTTTGCAACTGAATACTCACCTACTATTAAAAAATGCTTTTAGAAAGCCGTTATCGGGAATTAAAGTTTTAAAAGTTTTTCAAAAGCAGCATGACTTGAAGAATATGGACGAACGTGTTTCACTTTTTTTTAAAGGTGCTGTAAATTTGATAAATTCAGTTGGTCGATATAAATTACTATTTACGACATAGAAATCTCCAAAGATAACTTTAGTTATCCCAAAATCTTAAGAAAAACACATATCCGTTGCAAATTTTTATTTGCCTTCAAAATCGTATCAATTACACATTATACAACATGTTCGTTATACCTAAATTAATATCCTTGAAGTTCGGTAGGAGAGACAAATTAGAACCGTAGAATATAAAGCAATTATATTTACAAAGAGTACTAATCCCCTTCTTTACATAAAATTTAAAAAAAAATCTTGTTTGGAATTAACCTGGATTCATCGCGGGTTGCAATCAGCAATTTTGGCGCAAATCGATGTAAATTCCAACCAAATCTTACTAGAATGCGCTAAAATATAAATCTAAAAATCACTTTCCAATGCGACTGGATGACAATGACTATAAATACAACTCGTGTTACAAAAAGTAAATATTAAAAAATTCGTAAAACACCTCTCTCAGTTCATCGCGTTTCCGTATAACCACTTTTTTAGGTAGAGTGCGACGTGATCTGAACATAACTTTTATTGCTAAAAAGCCACGTCATGGTTTACATTCTTGCCAATCTTATATTGGAAAAAAGAGTCGTAGGGGACTCTTCTGGGTTGATGGTACGGGTATCTCGACTTTTCTAACCACATTTCAAACTTTTCACTTGGGTCCGAAGATAATGGTGTCGGATCCACGCTTCGCTTCTTCAAATAATTGAAGCAGCAAATTCTGAAGTGTCTGGTGCCGCATGCGGACTCGCATTCGAATCCGCACCTGTTGCATGAATGCGCTTCTCCCCATACGGCTCCTAAAACAAAATTTGCTTACTTGAGAATACGACATTTGAATATTCACTATGCACAGTTATTCCCCATGTAAAATTGTGACCAAAACTCGTTCTTCCTCTTATTTTATTCGGTATGTTAAAAATATTGTAATCCGCCTACATAACATTTTAAAACCATCAAAGTTTTATATAAAACAACATGATGTGCGAAATCGTTCACCATAGCCACGTTTTACGCACAAAACTCTATCGAAATCAAGTTAGATGCCATTGTTTACATTTTTAGATTTAAAAAAGGATAGTTAAATAAGAAATTTTATTCATTGTAGGTTAACAAAGTGATCATGCTGCAATATCATTAAGCACAATCCATAAAATTACATTACATCTTTATATCGTTAGTAAGTTAGTAAGAAATGTACTTTTATCATCTGACAGAGTTGCAATGAACAGACGCTTAGGTCATTATAGGGAAGTTGTTTAGCCTTCATTTTAGGTGCGTGTTGTAGTACGTCAAAATGTGCTTTATTTTTGTGCAAATAGTGAGTTTTTAAAATTTAAAATTTAAATCGGTCGCCATCTTGAACAGTAATGCCAACTTAAAGTTCTATATATAAAAAAAACACCCATTATTATAAAGACTGTAAAGTAAAAATGCCGCAGATTCCAGAGTCTTTCCATAGATATATAAACCCGTATATCATAGACGGGTGCATTTATTTTATCACTTTCAGCGTTGTAGATTTGCTTAAAAAGGAATAAGAAGTGTTTGTAAAGATATTTCATATGAAATTAAGGAAATTAGGAAATTGAATTGTGAATATTTTTTAATAATTCGCGCAACTTAATTCGACTATGATAGTGTTAATTTCGTACGCCAATGATTCATCGCACATAAATGAAATCGGAAAATTTCGGTTTTTGTTGTGGTATCTTCAGAAGTGATGGACATATGCTCAACAGGACATTTTGCAACTGTTATAATTTCCAATATTCCCATATAGACATCCCTATCTTGGACACATTTGTCACTTTTAGATAATAACATTTGAAACAAATAACCGTAATCCTTTAAAATATATCGAAATTTTACAAGGAATTTATATAAGTAAAAGCCACCCGAGTTCAATTCAAGGTATTTATTTAGCTACTAACTTTAACATAAGTTGGCGCAACTCAATTTCAACTAAAAGGAAAACTTGGAATAATAGCCGATGTGCCAAAACAAGAGCTCAACCAAGAAATATTTAGACGTTTGCCAGGTATTTTTCAAGTTATTAATAGCCGATGTAACATTAATGACACAAATCTTGAAAATACAAACACCAAACACATATCCCTAATATTAAATGCCATCATCACTATACAAAATTTTCATTCGCGAGTTCTGAAATAAATATTTTATAAGATTAAGACAGTCTTATTCACTAATATGCTCTAGTATTTTAATAAACGCATGTATTACAGCAGATTATATAAGCCTTTTAAATAAATTTTGAAATAAACTTATATTTATGTTATTCTGCATCTCCTTTCTCCTTAGCTATTAGCTTGAGAACCACGTATATTGCTAATTATTGTTTAATTAAGGTAAGTCTGTGGTATTCATCGCTTAATTACGGCATTATGATCAAATGTCTTTTTTATAGTTTCATGTTCTTATAAAAACGTGCAAATCTGTGCATTGCTGTTAATTATACCAAAGAAAAAATAATTACAGCTATTGTCAAAATTAAAATCCAAGCGACTATTGTTATGTTATACGTAATTCATCCATCTATCTCGTGGTAGTTGCTCTAAATATCCCAAAGCAGTAATAATTTATAATGTTATAAGCCATGGAGCGTTCATAAACTGATTTATTAAAATAAAAGTTTTGGCCCAAAAAAAAGATATTCTGCAACAATTGCATTGTTATTCGTGGTGAACATGATAGCGGGGAGTAATATTTTCAAAATATCAATGACTTTTAATCCATAACCCATTTATTACCATCGTAATGCTCTCGCTAGTTGTAAAAAATGCCAGCTCCTTTTTATATAAACATCGCGATTATTAATTTTTGAGACTGAAATGATTGCGAAATTTGAAAACTTCGTTAGTGATTATGAGAGAGATAGCGGATATTGTGGTTCCTATCAATCGGAGGTTGCGTGTTATTAGTAGCGATAGTGAGTGAAAATACGACCCAATCAAATATCCAATTTGTGGAACTACCCTCAGATCCATATTTACACAATAACCTCAGTATGGATTTCTTTCTAACCAAGCATGCTCCTCCAGATGCCGCAGCCCAACTGGAATATTTCAATCTAGTTTTTGCATAACAAAATGGTTATCGAAACCAATTCGTATGCATTGCAATTTTTTGAATCACATCCAAATTTGAAACCTCATTCGTGGGCGAACTATTGGACGCATTGAATGGATATCACAAGAGAGCCTACGGAATAATAATTCGTCATATTCCGTGGTCTTTTAAAAATTTTCCTTTAGTTAATCATGACAATAACATCACCAGGACATCGCGAATACAGTTTTTCGTTAGCACTATGTGCTTAATAAACAGTATAGATCAATCTCTGGTTGTAACAAAATACCAAACCACCATCAAACAAATAAAAAACTATAAATAGGGCACTTTTTATGCTCTGTGATAATATTATTAAATATTGTTTTTATTATTACCGTGGAACATAATCTAATGACGATAAGGATGAAAGATAGGCCGAAATTCTGTAGTGCTGGAAAAACTCCTATGTTCACACGTAACTGGCACTATAAGGTGCAACAGAAACCTTATACCCAAGGAAGCAAGAAAAAACGAAAGTTGGTGAGCCCAAATATGTTAGTAAATCCTCGTTTCCAAAAAAAAAGAAACGTGGAAATTATGAAACAGAAATATTCAAGCCAGCTATGACACATGTCTACAATCAATTCATGGGTGGTGGGATAAATGTGATAAAATACTATACTCAAACTCAGATTAAAGAAGGACTCTGAAGTTTTGGAAAAAGTAATGTTCACTATTTTTGGAAGGCTGGAATTTACTTTCAGTGTTAGAAGTGTACCAGAGAGAAAGTCAATGTTAAAAGAACCAACTTCATTTGCTCCATGTGTAAAAAAGAAGTGAACGGTGGCAAAACACCATACACGTTCTGTACTTTTTTTTGTCAATTTCTGTGTTTTTATTATCATAGTATAAAATCTTCTTAAGAGAATGTGGATAAAATATGTTTGGTACTAAAATGGTTAAGCTATATTTAAGTTTTTTTTTAATTTTAATGGTAGTTTGCTTTAATTTTGCCAAAATCACTTTATAACTTTAATTTTTCAAAGAAACATCTACAGGCTACTGTAATACCACTTACATGACTTCTAGATTCCTCCTGCGTAGGTTGTTTACAGATCAAAGTTGCCGACGTGTCGAAACTGGCTCTCATTTATCCTGTACATGCTTATATATTGTTTGAGGGGGGCGACACTAAGGAAGGGGGTGAATGGTAACTGATTTCCAAATTCGTCTTGAGTCGCGGTTAAGATTCTCGGATTGATTACAAGTTCGATTCATCAACTAACAACGCAGGACGAATCAAGAAGATTTGTAAATAGTATTACAGTAGCCTGTGGAAGTTTCTTTTAAAATTAACTACAGATGAATTTTGGGAGGTAAACTTCCAAACCATTTAACTGATTTTTATCTAAGTATTGAACCTACTTAGCCAAACTTATTTAGAAAGAAGTTGCGTTCCTTGCTATGTTTAAAATATCAAATTCAAAATCAACAGTAAGTAAAAGTTATTTAGATTTATGCAAAAAAATTATAAACTGTTACCATGCACCATAATATATGTAAACGTAATCAAAAATTTGATATGTACATTATTTTGTAAATATATATTAATTGTTATTGTTATTATATTAGTAATATTAAGTATCCAAAAAAAGTAGATGCAAAACTTCGCTTCAAGTATTTTTACGTAAATTTAATATTAAACTTTACTACACTATATGTAAGAATTAATATAGTGTTTTCATTGTATATTATAATTATTTCTAAAGATTCCATAAAATCTACACTTTCTGTAATACATAACCATTTAATAATTTTTACAAACTTCAAACAAATTTGGGACCTTTGGTTATTGGGATTTTGACAGATAATATTCACCGCCACTATTCAGTCACATTGTAAAGCACTCGAAGATGATCTGATGAGTACCTAACAATTGCTTCCCAAAATCTTCCTATGTTACTAACCTTACAGTGATAATTTCTTCTTCAGATAATTCATGAAGCTGGTTCACGAACAAATTTGAAGATTGTAATGCACCACTTTGATATCAAAAAACAGTTAAACAAATTCACGAAGTTAATCACAAATTTATTAATTAATATTTATCGGTCCATTCAGTAATGTCAACTGTCAAATTGGCTTAAAAGCAAGGTTATGTCATTATTATTGACCCATAACAGCGCACATCCAACCATTTCTTTACCATATACCATCAAACAAGTAAACCCACTATCTTCCTTCCATGTTAGGACACAAAACATTTTTAGCAGCGACGATAAGGACAAGAGTAGCATTTTTTTCTAATTCTTGTATAATTTTTATTTTTCTATAGACTGGACTAGTGTTGAAACATTAAATTTTATAAATAAATACTGTTTCCAAACAACAAAAACAGTCAGAGTAGACCTCTTAACTACTATGAGTTGGTTGAACTGTTAATTGATATTTTGAAGTGTCAAATAAATAGATGAAGCTCGTTCTCATTTCAGAACTTCATGAAAAAATGCATCAATTATCCCATGAATTTATTGTCAGTGTAAAATTAAACTAAACGTTAGAGGAGTTGTTTAGAATAATTTCTAAAATATCGCCAAATGTCTCGTTTCAATCTTCAAAATGTAATGTAAGATAAGATATAAAAAACACGGCATCAAAAAAACTGAAAATTATTCTTCTAGAATTTTATTTCTTTTTATAACAGTTATAGTATACTATGCATCTGTTATTAATTATTCTTGATGTTAACATTCATAATATGCTTTATTTTTATTTACCAGATTATTTACTAAACATGCAATAACAAAATATACTGAAAGTAACCTGTTGATCAATGCAATATAAATCCAAACCATTCAACGTAAAATTTGAAAGAAACAAAAAAAAATCAAAAATGCACTAACGGGAATTACATGAATAGAATTATTCCAAACCATTGAGTATAATAACGCCAAAATAAACTGAGCTGGCGACATAACTTGTTAACAATCATCTCTATCATAATTGCGATTAAAGATGGCCATTATCTGCAAAAGTGAAGTTCTAACCAAAAGGTTTGTGATTGGAGTTGTTGGACTGGCGTACTGCCGGTATCGGATTGTGAAAACAGATATTCAGAGCAGTCTACTACAGGCTAAAGCTTTTCTAGGAAAGATGCTGTCACAATCAATGGATAAAAATTTTCCATTTCCTATTAAAATTTCCTGTTTTCCAACAGACTGGTTATATTTATTGAAAATTAGCTGGTCTCATATAATAATAAATTTGCAGCCACATTGTATCTGAAAATATTGAGTATTTTATAACTACTATTAATATGTTATTTATTTATTCATTATTTAATAGTATTTTACAATCAAATAAATAATTTTCGAAAATTTAAGCTAGGTCAAAAAAAGTTTAATTGATTGCTTTAAAAACTTTCACTCCAAATTGCGCAATACGTTTTATTACCTTATGTCAAAAATTTATTTAAGCTTTTCGATTAGTGTTCAGATAGAAAAGGTACACAGAGTACCATAAAATGTAAAAAAAAACATATTTAGACAGTCAGTTTAAAATTCCATATCATATTGTTGTAATTAGGTGGAATAATTATTGGTGGCAAAACATTCATTTCATTGATAATTTTGAAACGAAAAAATTTTTATGTAACACTCACAAAAATGACACTCGGTACAAAGGAAAATTTATCTCTTAGTAACCTGCCTATCATTATTAGTGCCTGCTATATTTCCATCGCCCAGGCAACAAAAATTGATATATGAAATTTTAGTTTAAAAATGATGCCCATCAAGAGAATACACTTTTTTTAAATCAAAAATATATGTAAACGTTTCGAAGAATTCTCAATAGTTGAACCCCTTAAATGTTGTTATTTAATAGAGTTTGCAAAATATTGGTACAAACGGCAATATCCCCAATTTGTCGCGAACTTCACACGATTTTATTTATATAAGTTTCAATAATTTTTTATGCCTTTAACGACAATAATTATTTTACTATATTTAATTATTATAACTATTTTTCACCATAATAATTTTATAAACATCTAACAAAACAGCTAGTTTTTGACATTACTATTTTTTCTCTTATTGTTATTTCAATGTAATTTAAAAGAAATATAAAAATTATGAATGTAAATAATAGATACTTTTCGTAAAATCGTATTGACCAACTACAATAAAAAATAAACTTATTTGCTTTTGAGAAATTATAAACAAAAAAAATCAGATTTCCTTGGTGACAACTTTTAACCATAAACTAAATAACATAAATAACAATTTTTTTTAAACCAACGAATTACTAGATGTTGCTTCTTCTTAAAAAATCATTCAAAAATGTAAAATCTAAGTAGAATATCATCTAAAATGAAATAATTATTTCTTGAAAAATCCGAAAAAATTATACTTTTTGACTGCATCTCGTACGCAAATAAAAACAACATTAGGATAATGAATATTTGCTATCCTTTTTTTAACACCAAATTATTTGTACTTTATGTCATAGCTTAATAAATAGTTTTTTCTCACATGGAGATACGCATTTCTGGTGGTACAAATCATTTTCTTATGTTATTTAACAATAAATAAATTACACGATCACCGCGCCTATTAAGTTGAAGAAAATGAAAAAATAGTAAGAAAAACTTTGCTATAATTTGCATTTGCAAAAACCTAATATTGGTTGGGGATAATTACCAACATTTCAAGCGAATTGCTAAATTATTGTATTATTTTATTTTATTTATTATTTTCATTTTTTTTAATTCATTCAACCGATTTTCGCAAAAAAAGTCGATGTCTCTCTTAATTGCAATTTTGAAATAGTCAAATTTGTTCACATTATTTTTTTTTATTTTCGTTTATTAGGGAATGTTAGAACATTCCACCGTTAAAGTTGTTAAAAGATAATTCTTTCCACTACGTGGTGGGTTCAAAAGGGTAGATTTTTATTATATTAGGCAAGATACAATTTGATTAAAGGTGACATGAACATGTGTGAAGGTAAGTTAGGAGAAAAAGAAAACGATTTATAAATAGATATATAGGTGAAAATTGGTGTATGGGATATAATTTGGATGGGACATTCCGCAAAGTCTTTGAAAGCTACCCTCATCGAAGAAATCATCATAGCGTTTAATAATTAAGAGAGAGAGAAGACGATTTTTTTTAATCTCAAAAATTGGGAAAATATTTCGAATGATACTTGAAACCCTTAAATTTTGTTGTCTTTCTTGCAATTTATTGCAAAATATTGATGAAAAAGCCAATATCCCTAATTCGTCGCTAACTTCACAGGCTTTTATTTATATAAGTTTCGATCATTTTCTATGTCTGAAGTAACGGCAATAATGATTTTTTTGCAAATATTCTGTGTTCTAACTGTGAAGACCATTTTTAACCATAATAATTTTATAAACAAATATATCTAAATCTAACAAAATATCTAACAAAGCAGGTAGTTTCAATATTATTTATTATAATTATTATTAATTATTACTATGTCATTACTAATATTTTAAAGTAATTAATAGTAAAATTGCGAAATTGTGTTGCTCAACTAAAATGACATTGCATTTAACCTTAATGTGTAACAGTAAGATTTTTTAAACCAAAAAATTACTAGATTTTGTCCCTTATTAAAAAACATTAAAAAATGTTAAATGTAAGTGGAATATCATCTAAAATGGAATTAGCATTTCTTGAAAAATTTAAAAAAATTATACTTTTTGATTGCATCTTATATTCATTAGGTTATTAAATATTTGCTATACTTTTTTAACAAAAAAATCATCTAAAGTTTTTGTCATCGCTTAATAAGTAGTTTTCTTCTCTCACGGTGCTACCCACGAAACGCTTTTTGCCAAATTTTGGCAGCCATTATCCCAGAAACCAGATATTCCACGTGTGTCACCTTAGGGACATTACACTTAGTATAAATCAGACATTTTTTAATAAATGAAAATAAAAACCTTCGCATATAGGGTTCTTTCTAAAAATCAATATATTTTCGTATATTAACAATAACGAGACGGACGTTTGTCTATTGCACGAGTAAATGTTAAATAAACAATAAACAAACAAACAAAAGGATTTCCTGCTTTGACTAGTGAAAATATACCTACCTCAACACAATGAGTAAACGAAAAAAATCTCATTACAGAAGACTTACCTAGGATTAGGATTGCGACCACTAGTTCTTTATTCATTTCTAAAGACACGAAGTGATTTTCATGGGGTGATTTATAAGAAATCTCCGAAATAAAAAAGTTTTGCGTTTTATACCGGATTTTATTGGGGAGATAAGAGGCAAAAGGAGGGGATGAAGTGTACCGCAATTTCTGTATCGCGCATTTTGCGACGCCCGCCAAACCTACACATAACACCATAAAAGTTTACCCACTGAAGCTAAATTTGCGGGCTAATAAAAATGCTGAAAGACCCAGTAGGTAATACATGTAAACTATAAATAGTTCCAAATGCAATAGGTAGATAAACGATGCATTTGAGAGCATCGTTTTTACCGCCACATAAAATGATACGAGGTTTAATAGAATCATTTTAACCGTTTGAAGCTGAAACAAAAAAAATGGATTGTGCAATTTGCTCGTCTAAAGTGGTGATTTTTATATCTAGTGCTCGAAATACTACTTTAGTTGTCGCTTACAAAAATAAAGTAACATAAAAAGGTATTAAAATTTACAATTTGTTGATTACAAAGAAAATAATATATATATATATATATATATATATATATATATATATATATATATATATATATATATATATATATATATATATATATATATATATATATATATATATATATATATATATATATATATATATATATATATATATATATATATATATATATATATATATATATATATATATATAT